>NW_024070194.1:475357-517370 GCF_014754425.2 Oryx dammah
CACAGACACACACACAGACACAGATACATAGATGACACACAGACACACACACAAAGACACACACACAGACACAGACACATAGACGACACACAGACACAGACACACACAGACACACACACAATTGCCCCCCTTGGGCATGGAGCCTGGAAGGGCAGCTTCATTTCCCAGCCCCTAAATGGGGCTGCCCTCTCTGACGTCTGTCTCCAGGCCCGTGTCCTGCTGCGCCCTTACCCTGGCCGCATCTGGCCATGTCATGCGACGAGGCCTGTTACCTAGAGCCACTTTGATTTGAATATGTAAACAGTTGAGGCCAAGGCTGTGTGAGTGCTAAGTCACTCGGTTGGTCATGTACGACTCTTTGATATGCCATGGACTGTAGCCCTCCAGGCCCTCCCGTCCCTGGGATTGTCCAGGCAAGAACACTGGAGTGGGCTGCCATTTTCTACCCAAGGAAGTCTTCCTGACCCAGGGATCAAACCTGAGTCCCTTTGTTGGCAAAGTGATGTCTCTGCTTTTTAATAAGCCATCTAGTTTTAGTATCATCAGTTTGAACACCTCCAGTGTCTACCAGTAGACCCAGGCTACTCTGGACTTCCTTTTTGTCGTGACAGTTCGTGTAATCTGATGACTCAGATCTGTTTTGAATTTTTTCTTCAGAATTTAAGCAGAAAGATGGGGCCTACGGGTGACCCTGCCGAACGCTGCGTGCTTCTGTGAATTGAGAGCAGCACAAGGAGAACGGCTCAGTGCGCACTTGAAAGGGCATGTGGGGCCATAGGAAGCGTCTAAGGTGTGTGCAGCTAATTGTCTGATTGTGACGGTAGTTCATGAGGCTGAGCTTGTGTGAGGTGTTTGGTATTTCAGGCCTTTTGGAAGGAACCTGCACTATTAATCTTCACTAATTTGTGAGTATTGAGATACAGGGTATGGGTAGGGAGAAAGTGAGAACTTGGGTGGCACGAAAGACTCCCACATGGGATGAATGTTCAATATGACTGAGCAATGCAGTGACCTCTAATGCCAGATAACAGCCAAGGATTACTGCTCATTTTTGTTAAGCAAAAATACAACATGAGAAGATGCCGTTTTTAATTACTTCATCTCCTCCCAAGGATATTCAAGTGATGCAAATCAAAAAAAAAAAAAATTCACTCAGATGAGATGGAAATCTTTTAGTTTACACAAGGTAAGAAAATCCTGATTTCAGTGTATGATGTTGAGCGTTTTGTTCTGTATCTTTACAACGTGCTCCGGAGCCTGAGGCGGCTTTTCCACGTGAGCCTTCTCTGCTTCTGCCTGCGGTCTGGCTCTGCCAGCTACCCGAGCTCCTGCGCTGCTTACACCGAAGGTCGCAGCTCCTTCTTCTATTTGACAGCCGTGGTTAACAGGCTTTATTTTTAAATTGAAGAAGTTAGCATACAAAGGAGATTTCAGAAATTTCTAACCACCTAATGAATGACACTGAAATCCCTGAAAGGTTATTGACGAAAAGATTGCAGCTGATTAGATATTTGGAGACGGAATTTTAACTGAACTTTATATACTTCTTTATTTGAAGATGTAAAGGGTGAATGCAATATTAGGAAACAAGGAATTTTTATCTGGCAGAAAGTAATAAATAATAAATGTGAAAGAGCTGAAGAGTGAATCTGCATTTATCAGGGTTATTCAGTGTAATGAGCCATTATTATCATTCTTATTATGAGAAGCTCACATTTCCAATTCTGGAATTTATGTGTTTTCAACAACTAAATGTTTTTTTCATAATCTACCCAGCATAGGGTACAATATAATGAGGGGACGTTTGGAAACTTTCTATAGAAGGAAGGCAGCTGTTTCCTTTTTAAATATGACATTTACAAAACTTCACAAGCCTTTAACTAGAATTAAACTATTAACACACACATACACACTTTTAATAACTTGGTTTTTTGGCCTAGGAGCTCAGTTCCCAAATCTTTCAGCTTTGCTGTCTTGAAGGTCTTATGTTTGTTCACCACCGAATGAGAGTGCGTCCTATGCACCGGAGATAGAGACCTGTGGTTTAGCACACACTTTTAGGCGGTCAGTACTAAACAGTGCATTACGTGAGGAACACACACTCACTTAAGAAAATGTGGACGCCTGAAAACTTAGAAGGAGCAAACCATTGATTCCACTCCTTGCGGACAAGTCCTGCTGCGATGCCGGTGGGCTCCCCCGACCCTGGGTCTGCACCACGCCTTCCCTCTGTCTTTTATGATGCCGGTGGGCTCCCCCGACCCTGGGTCTACACCACGCCTTCCCTCTGTCTTTTATGTGAAACAGGGTCACCTTAGGTGCACTCTTGTATAGCCTTCCTTTCTTTAAGACTGGGCTTATCTGTATTGGAGAGTAACTGCTTGACAGTATTGTGATGGTTTCTGCCATACACCACCATGGATCAGCCACAGGTAGACACGCCCCCTCCCTCTTGAACCCCCTCCGTCCCCCCTCCCACCCATCCCGCCGGCCTAGGTCCTCGCAGAGACCCAGGTGTGAGCTCCCTGAGTCGCACAGCACACTCCCACTGGCGCTCTCTTTTACTTTACATCTGGTAATATATGCATTTCAATGCTGGTCTCTCGATTCCCCAGCTCCTTCCCCAACTGTGTCCACAAGCCTGTGCTGTCTGTCTGGGTCTGCACTTCAGCCCTGTGTATAGGCTCATCAGTACCTCTTTCCAGATTCCATGTATATGTGTTACTATACAATATTTGTTTTCTCCTTCTGACTTACTTCACTCTGTATAACAGGTATAGCCTTCTTTTTTTTCAAAATATTTTTTGATGGAGACCATTTTTTAAAATCTTTGTTGAATTGGTTACAGTATTGCTCTTTTTCTATGTTCTGGTTTTTTGGCTGTGAGGCCTGTGGGATCTTGGCTCCCTGACCAGGCACTGAACTTGCATCTCCTGTACTGGAAGGCAAGTTTGAACCAGTGGACCGTGCGGGAAGCCCCCAGCCTTTCTGCTTCTCCGCTTGATACTGTGAGCATTTCCCCAGACCAGTGAGAGCCCTTCTGCGGCATGATTCTGAACACGCACTGGCTCACGTACGGCTGTGCCATGTCTTACTTAACCTAACGCCATCGTCCAGAGGGGCATTCACAGCTCTGCCGACCAGCACGTAACTGCCGCCCTAGTCAATGCGCATTTGAAGCAGATTTCTAGTGCCGTAGCACACGTTTCTAGCAGCGCCTCTTCTAGATTAAAATGAATGAGCCTTGTGAGAGGTTTAATACAGACGAGTCGCGTGCCCGAGTTGGGTGTCACTTGCTATTTGATGTCGTGCCATCTCGTCCCTGGCAACACTGGTCACTGCTGCAAACGACCCCTTAATTTGCCGCTTTCTGTTCGTGTCTCCACCAGAAAGTGAGCCCCGTGAGGACAGGGGACTGTCTGCCTTGAACACAGCTGCTATCTTCAGTACCTGGGACCGTGCTTGGGACAAAGAAAGAAGCCACTCAATACATGTTTCTAGAATGAAAGGAAGGACGAGGGGAAAGGTGAGCCAGGTGGGGGCGGGGGACAAGAAGTTCAAGTGAAGGGGGAAAGGATGGAGAGACGGATCACTGCGGCTCTGGCTTTCAGTTTGTAAATGAAGTGGGTGGATGGGGCGCCACCCTGGGGCTCAGCAGTAAAGAGTCTTTCAGTGCAGGAGACAGGGTTTGATCTCCAGGTCAGAAAGATCCCCAGGAGAAGGAAACGGCCACCCACCCTAGTATTATTGCCTGGAGAATCCCATGGATAGGAGCCTGGCCGGTGCAGTCCACAAGGTCGCAGAGACTTGGACAGAACTTAGTGACCAAACACCAGCGCCACGTGAAGAGGGAGTGGCCGACAGCAGACGCTTGAGCTCTTTTCAGCCCAGCATGTTCTAGCCCTGGAAATTACAAGTAATAAAGATAGTATCTGCCCATGTCAGTGAAAGCGGCTTTCAGAAACAAGAAGGATCTAACATAAGAGAACAGGTCGAAATGTGTAGCTTAATGGCTGATGGGCTCCCGCATGTGACACGGTGGGGGAAACCTGCTCTGCAGTGTTGATGACACGCCTGGTGATGAGACTCTGAACATCAGGGCTTTCCGCCCACAAAGAGACGTGACTAGAGGGCGGTTAAGAGTGCCACGGGAAGACAGGCGCGGGAAAAAAACAACCGGTAGACAAGTACTTGCATTGATGCTGCAAAACACAGATTGGCAAAGTGTTACAGAAAATAAACGTCTTCCCCACAGTGATGGCTGGAGACAGTGGTGAGCAGAAGAGAGACCTGTGCAGATGCGGAGGGCCCCTGGTGGAAAGACTGGGGCTCTGGTTCTAAAACGCATGTGTGTTTTCTGGGTTAAAGACCATTTAACTTAGAAAAATGAAATTGGTTTCCTTATGTCACTTATTTCACAACCTTTCATTTCCTCACCTGTCTTTTTTTTTTTTTTTTTAAAGAAAAACAAAACAAACACCTTCTTTTTTGGTGGAGAGAAAAGGATTTGGCCCCTTTGGGTGGATTTTGGTGTTAGTTCAAGGCTGTGTGCCAATTGTGGTACTGAATGGACACGGGAGAAGATGGGAGCCCCCAGGAGGGTGCAGTGTTTATCAGTGGAAATTAATGCAGAATTGTCTACTTGGCTGCTGCAAAGTAAATATTAAGTATTAATAAAATAAATTCCATTGTTTTCAGCTTGGAAAGAAGGTGCTACATTCAGGGACCTTTGTTTCAAATTCTCTAACTAAAATTAGGGCTCTAAAAAGTATTGTTCTTCTCTGGAATGATGGAAATTAAAATTCTCCCTGTTAGATTTATGCTGTATCTAGGAAATACAAAGGTGATACTTGAGGAGAGGAGGTTAAGATTAGCAGGAAAAAAAAATCAAACAGAGGGTATTTAAATACCATATTACAAGCGAATAATGTATTCAGTCTTGTAAGAAGGCTTGCGAGATCTAAGGGAATAAGCAGAACTGAGGATAAAAAGGAATTTAAAGTGGGGGAGGCGCTTTGGAGACTTCAGTGATTAAAGGGTACCATCCATAGGCATAGTGACATGAGGCAGATAGCTTATACTCTGTGCTAGCTCTTAGCTGAATTCATTCAATATTTCCCGTTTCTTTAAGAGGATGTAGGAAAGCTGTTTACTCTGAATTGAGCAGGAGACACCGCATTTCAAAATGAAGCTCTCAGCTCTCAGTTCCAGGAAGGGAGGCCTCTCTGTCAATGTGATGCTTTATCTAACTTCGTTTTCTCACCTGCATCTGAATTCTGGATCCCGAGGAGGCCTTTCAGGTTTCCGCGAGGGGCTGGTCACGCTGCGAGACCTTCACTAAGGCAGAGAGCGTTATAGCTCCAGGACGTTTCACGAGGCTCTGGTCTTTTTTTTTTTTTTTTTACTGCCTTGGGTCTTTGCTGCTGCACAGGGGCGTTCTCTGCTTGCGGTTTGTGGGCTCTTCATTGTGGTGACGTGTCTCGCTGCAAAGCACAGGCTCTAGGCACACAGGCTTAACTGTGCCACCGCACATGGGATCACCCCGAACCAGGGGGTGAACCCGTGTCCTCTGCATTGGGGGGTGGATTCTGAACCACTGGGCCACCAGGAAAGGGGGGGAATGGTAGGGTGAGGGAGGCGGAGTAAGCCAAGTGGCCAAAGCGGTTCGTTTCCCAAGTTTCTGAGTTAGGTTGACCTGAGCTTAAACATCAGCTCCATTTTTTGCGGGTCATCTCTAGTTTTAGGGAAGTTCTGAAACCCTCTGAGCTTTATTCCTCATCAGAGAACAATATTGGTGCATTACAGACTGTGTTCCGGATTGAAAGTAACTCTGGATGTAACGACCTTTAAAGAGCTTGGCACATTATAAACATTTAGGAAGCGGTAGTTTAAAACCAAAATAACAGTCATAAAGTAGGGGCTGCTTAATTATCAATTATGTGTTTTGGCATTTTAAGAAGTGTAACTTTTCCTTTTTGTTTTTACGTTTACCAAGGAGGTGGACAATAGTAGAAAGAATCCTGTGTTAAAGTTACGAGGCTGGATTTACCACATAACCTGAGGAAGTCTTTAAACTTTCCAGGCCTTAGTGCTCCTGTATTAGTTTCTTGTTGCTGCATTAACAAATGGCCACAAACTTAGTTTCTGAAAACAGCGATCATTTATTGTCTGACAGTTCTGTAGTTCAGAAGTCTGACACAGATCTCAGGTAAAACTCAAGAGGAGAATCACTTCCCTAGCTTTTTCATCTTCTAGAATCAACCCATCAGACAAGAATTCCTTGTCTCTTGGCTCTTTCTCTATCTTCAAAGCCAGCAACTGCTTGTTGAATCTTTTTTAAACATATAAAGTCCTACTATGTTTAATTGTAGTACTGTTACCTTTTTGGTTTTCATTTTAAATCTTTCTAAAATCTCTATATATTTATTTGGCTTTATTTATTCTGGCAGAGTCTTGGTTGCGCCCTCAGGATCTCCACTGTGGAATGTGGGGCCCTTGGTCGCCGTGCATGACCTCAGCCACGACGCGCGGGACGGAGTTCACTGTGCCCAGGTCCTCCACGTTGGCAGGAATCGTAGCCACTGGACCACGAGGCAAGTCCCCAGGGGAATCTTTCCATTGCTTTACTCTGACCTCCTCTTCTGCCTTCCTCTTCCACTTTTAAGGAGGCTTGTGAGGACATTAGGCCGACCTGGATGATCTGGGGGTCGTCTCTCCTCCAGGCCGCCTGGTTTGCAGCCTTAATTCTGCTGCACTGCTGGCCCTTGCCATGTAAGGTTCATGCACTCTGGCAATTAGGACATGGATATTTTGGGGTGACTATTACTCTACCTGCTTCATTTATACCTGTTACATGGAAGTAATAGCTTACATAGTATAATTTATTTTAAATGAAGACATGTAAGTTTCCGTTCATTTGCTAATCTTATTTAAGAAAGGACTTCCTCTTTGAGTATTTGGGTTCTGTATCTTTCTTATGTCAACTGTACCCTTAACACGTCCTGATATTTCTGTTACTTTTTTTAATTAAGAGGAAATTAGAAAGGAATTGTGAAGCAATGTATGTAGACTCTTCTAAGATATTTTAGGGAGTTTCCATTTTATGTCATTTTTTTCACTCAAGCCTAGTTCAATTCCCTTTCCAGTTTCCAAATATTTCAACTCAATTTTCATTGAAAAATTATTTTTCACGAATAGTCACCAATTTATATAGCATCTATATGTTTTCAACAACAGGAACAAACAGCATCAGCAGTTATAACTGATCTTGGTTAGCGCAGAATCTGCCCCCCTGGAAGCACAGGTGTGCGGCAAACAAGAGGCCCAGGGACTAGTCAGCATCCTCAGGACGCTGTTCTGGAGCCGCGGAGACGGTCGGATTCCTTGAGTGGAGGCTGATGGAAGGAGCGGCGATTCTCGCGCTGGGAGCCGCCGTGCTTGAGGCTTACTGTCCACCGCGCGCCCCGGGCGAGCTCTGCTGCTGCTGTTGGTTAGTCACTGAGTCACGGCCGGCTTTTTCGCGACCCCACGGACTGTAGCCCGCCAGGCTCCTCTGTCCGCGGGACTCTCCGGGCAAGAATGCTGGAGCAGGTTGCCGTTTCCTCCTCCAGCGGACCACGTTTCGCCAGAACATTCCTTTATGATCCATCCCTCTTGGGTGGCCCTGCACGCGTGGCTCATGACTTCACCGAGTTACACAAACCCCTTCACAAGGTCAAGCCTGTGACCCACAAAAGGCGCTCTGAAGACGGAGACAGAGAGACCGGCCAGCGGGGGAGGCAGGGAGACAGGCAGGGCCGACGCCAAGCCTCGCCTGCCCGGGGGGCAGCGGCGTTAGATCCTGGGAGCTGCCCGGTCTTCGTCCACCGGCGCGCTGGCTCCTCCCGCTCGCATATGCACACACTTCTCCCTCCTCACAGCAGAATTCAGGCTCCAGGAGCAGGGCGTCGTCTGTCTCAGGGCTTCAGCACCCGCTTCCAGAAGAGCACGTGGCTTTTTGTCAGCGTTTATACATTTGTTTGAATGAAAAAAAAAAAAAAAAAGAACCTGTAAATTCCTGAATGGTCACGTATGGATGTGAGAGTTGGACTGTAAAGAAAGCTGAGCGCAGAAGAATTGATGCTTTTGAACTGTGGTGTTGAGAAGGCGCTTGAGAGTCCCTTGGACTGCAAGGAGATCCAACCAGTCCACCCTAAAGGAAGTCAGTCCTGGGATTTCTTTGGAGGGACTGATGCTAAAGCTGAAACTCCAGTACTTTGGCCACCTCATGCAAAGAGTTGACTCATTGGAAAAGACTCTGATGCTGGGAGGGATTGGGGGCAGGAGGAGAAGGGGACGACAGAGGATGAGATGGCTGGATGGCATCACTGACTCGATGGACATGGGTTTGGGTGAACTCCAGGAGTTGGTGATGGACAGGGAGGCCTGGCGTGCTGCGATTCATGGGGTCGCAAAGAGTCGGACACAACTGACTGAACTGAAATTCCTGAATGAAGACTCTTTGGGGAGGAGCAGCCTTGACAAAGGAGGGTAAAGAATGGTGACATTTTAACATAATAAAAGTGAAATGAGTGACACACGAGGTGGGAAGCTTTCTCTTTTTGTTCTATCCTGTGATTTTCAAGGTAAGTGCCAAGATCACGTCAACTTGTAAAAAGTGAACATTTCTCTTCAACTTAAAGGGGACAGTCTATTTCCTGGTGTAGCATGGCTGAAATCCCTCGAAGTTGAAGGGACAGACTTCATATCTCCTCACAGTAATTTTCTGGCTGTGGGATTTGGGGCAGATTGCCTAAACCTGTCTGTGTAATGAGGTTGGTAATGCTTTTGTCTCCTGTTGTGAAATCGGAAAGTTAAGTCTCCTTTTTCAGAAGGGAAATGTGAAATAGATTTCTATTTCTATCTTCCCCCAACTGCATTCTCTATCTCCTCTGGCCCAGCCTTGATGAAAGGAATCATAAGTTAGGCAAGGGATTTGGAAAAGAAAGGAAAGAATCCTATGGACCTAAAACTGCCTTCTTATTCAGGTGCTTTGATGTTTTTCTTTCTAAACAAGACAAAGGACACAGAATATTCGAAACTCATGAATGAAATATGGGGCAATGGTTCCAGGTGAAATTAGATTTGATAATGATCAGTTCTTTTTTCTAAGTTAGATAATCTCTCCATGTTTTCTCAGATTCAACAGAATGAAGACAAATCTTTCCAGAACCATCAAACGCTTAGACTGTACAGACTTTAGGACACCAACCTTCATCCCCAAGACTGTGTTAACTCTAGAGTAACAATTTTAGAGAAAATGTGTCATAAAACTCTGCTGTAGGCAGAGTGTTCATAATGTTTGTCTCATCATTTATATTAGCTGTAAGTAGACTTACAACTCCCCCTTTAAAACGTGTATTTATTTGTTTATTTCTGGCTGTGCTGGGTCTGCCTGCCGCTTGGGCTGCTCTCTGGCTGCAGAGGGTGGGGTGCTCTCGCTGCAGAGCACACGCCCTAGGGTGTGGACATCATAGTTGCAGCACGTGGCCCAGTAGTTGGGGTGCTCCAGCTTAGCTGCTCCGCAGCATGTGGAATCTTCCTGAACCAGGGCTCCAACCTTCTCCAGTTGACAGGCAGATTCTTCACTACTGAGCCACCAGGAAAGCCGCCCCCCACCACCTTTTTAAAAACTCTACAGTGAAGGAGAAAGTTTGTGTTTTTAAAGTGACTCTAATGTGTCATTAGAAACCCAACAATTGTCAGAGCCTTTTGGTCCACACCACCTTACAGACCTATTGTGAAAATCAAATGAAATAATGGCTTCCAAAGCTCTTTTAAATCTATAGCCTGAAAATACATCTAAAGCATTGGGTGATGTGCTGAGCTTGGACGAGCACTCACTAACATCCGAGGTCTTTGGAATAAACCAACACACTTTACCCCTATCATCTCATTGTCTCCCTATAACAGCCATTAGACTAAGCCTTTTAAATGTCCTTACTATTAGGGAGATGATGACCTAAATTCCTACTTCATGAGAAATTCAAAATAATCTAAGTAATGCACGCGTGAATGAATGTCCTACAAAAGTTCTGTTTTCCCACCATTATTATTTGGATTTTTAATTTTGTAAAAAACCCATTTCTTATTCCCCACCCCCTACACGAATGCTTCTGACTTTGCTGGTGCCTCATCCAGGTACTTAATTTGCCTCCTGGTGACTCCAGCCATGGATTTATGTGGTCTTCCAGACAGTGTAAATTAAGTAGCAAAATCCATCCTCAACTAATTTCTAACCAACTTAATCCAACATTTTTTATTTCCCGAAGAGTTTGGGCATCTTCTAAGATTGATCTTTTTCTGGTCCCGAGTTTGGCTAAGTGAACCATTAGAGAAAGAGGCGAATAGAACCGCCTAACCCTCAAGACGTGCCTCGGGCACCGACACTCGGCTCTTTAGGTCCCATCTGCCGCGCTGCATTTCTGAGGCGCACTGTGGCAGAGTGCGGGGTGCACTTTCCTTTTCTCCTCTCCTGAAGGCCATGTCTTTCCTGTCTGGAGACCTGATGTCAGGACCCCCTGACCAAGGGTGGCCTGGAGCGCTCGTGCAGGTCTGATGGTGGGGACCTTGTGCCCAGACCTCATCTAGGGACATGTTTCCTGGGTGTATTTGTCTTTCCTTCCCCTACCTGCCCTCAGGTGGGTCCCTGCATTTGGCCTGTGTCTGCAGCCCCTGACCGCCAGTGAGCGGGATGATAGGCTGGAGGATTATTTCAGTGAGACTCAGGGAGAGGTGCCAACATGTCTGTGGGTCGTAAAGAACCAGTTAGGGTCTTGTTTCTGAAGCACAGGTGCAGCTTGTGTGCTCAAGCCTTATCTTGAATTTTTTCAGCACCTGCTCTGAAAAGCGATCGATGTTTCTCTCAAGTCTGAGCTTGATGTATGGGGAGACGTGTGTTCCCCTTTCTATGAAAAGAGGGTGCTGGGCTTCTTCCTGCGAGGTCTCCTCCAGCTCTGACACCTGTGAAATTCACATTCCCGGTAAATCCACCCCCCTTTCTCCTCGGTTTCTGGGAAAGACGTGTCGCTGCTCACTGGACACGTGGTTCCAAACTGTAGTCAAGGCCGTCTTTTAAGATACAGGTTTGTTGTTGTTTAATCACTGTGTCTGACTCTTTTGCGACCCCATGGACTGTACCCTGCCAGCCTCCTCTGTCCATGGGATTCCCCGGGCAAGAATACTAGAGTGGGTTGCCATTTCCTCCTCCAGGGGATCTTCCCGACCCAGGGATCAAACCCAGGTCTCCTGCATTGACTGGCGGATTCTTTACCACTGAGCCACCAGGGAAGCCCAGGAGATAGCTGAGAGGATGTCATTTCCAAGCTCCTATGATCCCAGTGGCTTTCCAATATTGTTACTAATCGGGGTTCTTGGCCTCGACAATCAATAGACGTTGATGAGAGGCCAGACAAGAAATTCAGGTAAGGTTTTATTGGGGCTCCCCCTGCAGCAGCGGGGGGAGGAGAGCAAGCAGCAGGCTCCCTTGTTTGCTACGTGAGACGATGGGCAAACTTATTCCTTACGTGGGGTGGCGGGGAAGGGGGTGTCTGGGATGGAGGGCAGGGTGGCTTAGGAGGTGTGTGTGCAGGGGGCATGCGCAGAACCCTGCTTTGGCTCCAGGCTCCTCAAAATGGCAGTCTGGCTTTTTTGGCCTCTTTGTATCTTTTGTCCAGAATTTGCCCCAACTCTGCTTGCAGGCAGTTGTTTAATCCCAGCCCGTTTCTTTGCATTTCCTTGCTGGAAGCAGTGTGTCCCAGGGGCAAGCCTTGCAGCACTGCATCAAAGGGTCCCACCGCGGTGGACAGCGAGCCAGCGTGTCCTCTGTGTGCGTGGCTGGGCGTGGTCCTGCTCACCTGGGACCTCGGCCCTGCTCCGTCTCCCCAGGCTCAGCAGCCTTCTTGCCTCTTAACAAGCTGACGTGTGCCGGCAAGAGTGCTGGGCTGGTTGCCCTCTCTATGCTGACCACACTTCTGGCTCTTCCCCTGGCCAGATCCTTCTTTGTTCAAGGGCTACCTCCAATGTCGCCTGCAGAGGGAGCCGTCCCTGCTCCCCCCTGAGCTGAGAGAACCCCAGGAGGCATCCTCTCCCATCAGCCCTTTCTACTTTCATCATGACTGTTGAGGGAAGCCGAAATCTGTCTTGTTTGTTTGCTGTCCGTTTTCCCTACAAGAAGGTGTAGTGATGGATGGAGGGCTTGTCTCATCTGTTGTTGTGTCCCTCACAGGTGGAAGAGTACAGCAGGGATTCAATAATTTGCGTGAAATGAATATATAACAACAGAACCACAGGGCAGCTTATACTTGCTACGTGCCAAGTGCTCTTCTACGTGTTTTTATACTGACTAGTTGAAATTTGATATTAGCTTAATGACATGGATGCAATTATTACCCCCACTTACAGCACAGGAAATTGAGACACAGAGGGAATGAATAAGTTGCCAAATATGTTGATGATCTGATCAAAGGGCTTCAGACTCTGTGCTTTCTGGGCGGAGCTTAAAAGATCACCAGCCAACGTCTTTGAAGAATGTGGTCTGAAACTTGGAGCTTCAACCGTGTCGTTACTGTCTCCACTAAAGTGAGAAAGCTTACCCTGCCTCTGTCAGGAGGTTAGCTAAGCTTACTTAGGAAGTAAACGTTTTTTAAAGATTTATTTAATTTTAATTGAAGGATAGCTGCTTTGCAATACTGATTTCATCTCTGTCGCGCATCAGCATGGATCGGCCGCAGCTGTCCACATGTCCCGCGTCCTGAGCCCCCCTCCCACCTCCCGCCCTTCCCCGCCTCTCAAGGTTGTCACAGCGCCGCTGCAGTCCCCTGAGTCACACCGGCTGGCTGTCCTACATGAGGCGGTGTGTGTGCTTCCGTCCCTCACCCCCTGCTTCCCGCCCCGTCCCTGCCCATGAGTCTGTCCGCTATGCCGAGTAAGCCTTTAGAAGAGTTCTCTGCCTCTCTCACTGCTGACGGATCAGAGCAGGGGTTATAGGAGGACATAGCCCCGGGTCATCCGGTAAAGTACCTAAGGCTTCAGGGACTGAAAGAGTTTTTCCTTTCATTTTTTAAATCATACCCTTAAACCCTGAACAATTAAGAAAATCCCCTCAATATGTTCAGATTAATAAAGCAAATATTTTACAAGCTGATTTTCTTTCTTGAGTATTAGAATGAGCGATTCAGAGCAACATGAACCTACTGGCTTTATTGAAATATTAAAACACATAAATAATTTATATGGAGGGACTCGCAGAAGATATGAAATCTTCAGAACATTACAGGTATAAATTATGTACACTGTGTGGCTCAGGAAGTTTAATGTGTTAGAAAATGTCCACGTCACCCTCCCATCCTCAGCCCCGCCCGCTGAGGGAACTTTGAATCCCAGACCCCCGGTCTTCTAAAGGACAGAACCAGCTGTTGTCCTCAAATCAGCCAGACACGTGAGCTGGGAAAACAGAGGCAAATGCCTTCGAGGCCGTGATAGAAACACTCGAGCTGGGTTAGGCACTCCCCCCACCCCCAACCCCGTGCAGCTCCTGTGCGGCGGTGAAAGTTGTGACGCCTGGAACCCCTCCTTTAATGCTGCCTTTCCCGCTAGACTGGAAGCTGGACGGGGACGCAGCTGGCTCCCTGGCTCGGTCCCAGGAGCCCGGGCTGGTGACCTGGGACTCCTCGCTCAGCCTCTGTGCACCAGGCTTCTCATCCCTGAACTGGAGACAGTGAAGTGGCACAAAGAACCCTCTAGAAGGATGCAGCCTTCCTGCGTCAGACTCAGGCCTTAGCTGTTGTCATTTTGTTTCTTTGTTTATAACTTTGTGTCTTTATTTTGGCTGCTCTGGGTCTCCGTTGCCCTGTGCAGCTTCTCTAGCAGCTGTGAGCAGGGCTTTTCTCTAGTTGCCTCACGTGGGATTCTCTTTGCTGTGGCTTCCCTTGCTGCGGAACACGGGCTGCAGGGGGTGTGGGCTTCAGAAGCTGCAGCACACGGCCTCAGTCCTTGAGGCTCCTGGCTCTGGACCGCAGGCTCAGTAGCTGCGGTGCCTGAGCTTAGCTGCTCTGCGGTGTGTGGGGTCTTCCCAGACCAGGGATCGAACCTGTGCCCCCTGCATTGGCAGGCAGATTCTTCACCACTGGGCTGCCAGGGAAGCCCAGCTGTTGTTATTCTCAGTAGGCTGCAGGTTACCCAGCAGAAGGGACTCTGTAAGTTTTGTCTGCTGATGATTCTCTGGTGCCTAGAACAAGGCTTTAGATATAACTGGCGCCTCGCTAATAATTCTTGAACAAATTAATTACTAAACTACTGTTCTAGATCCTTAATAATTAGATTGTAAGGCTGGGTTGTGGGATGGTGAGCAGCGCGCACAGGCACGCACGCACACACGTCTTTATTCTCAGCATCAACTTCTGGTTACGGAGGAAACAACCGGACAGCCTTGCAGCTGCAAGTGGGGTCCAGCTGCTCACCACTCAGAAGCCATCGAAGAGGCCCAGGCTGGTGGGAAGGAAAGCTGATTTATTGTGGAGGCCAGCAGCTAGGGTGGGGGGTGGACACCTGTCTGAAGGCCGACACACGCCCCCTCGCCCCTCCACCTCTGACAACCAGTGGGCAAGACCTTTTCCAGACGGAGGGAAGGAGGCAGCTACCTGCAGAAACAGCGGTCAGCTCACACGATCATCTTGAAACTAGGCATCGGTGGTCTGACTGGCGTCCTCTTGACGGTTTCAGGTCCCTTAGTCTTCAGTTTCAGGGCTGCTTTGCTCCATTTCCTGGAGGCCAGTTCTCGGAACTGTGCCACTTACTTTGTGGTACAGCCTCGCCATCGCGCAGTTGCCTCCTTCCACCTGGTGTTGAGCGTCTGAGGCAGCCCACGGATCGGGCTCGGAACACTGTCTGTAGCCCCTGGGAAGGCGCTAAAGGCCCTTGCTCACTGCCTGTGTTGTTATTTGATCTCCTTTGACTGTTCTTTGTTTCTGTATTTTCTGACTTCTCTGATTGAACTTACTCCTCGGCTCATTTTTCCAGAGAGGAAAGGCAGGCTGAGGGCAGGGTGGGCGAGGTCCTGCTCTGTATCAGCACGGTACCCCCCACCCCCGGCAGGACATCTGGGAAGGCGGGTCACTTGCCTTCCTCACTCAGCTGTCTTTGAATTCCACCACCTCGGGCCACTTCCCCTGGTGGTCTCTCCTGCTCTGAATCAAAGCCGGAGCTTGCTTTCATTTTGCAAAGGGGCAGTGCGGCTTATCATCACCAGCATTGCAACAGGAAAGTAAATAGCCCCTCACCTTAAATGCCAATTTATTGTTCCCACTCTGTCATACTTGATTAAAATACAGAGTTCGCCTCCAAGGCTGAAATTAGCTTTTCATTCTGACTGACTGCCATCCAGGTCTGAAAAATAGCAGCTCATTTGTTTCAATATTTACCACATCCTTTCAGAAGAGGTTTACATTATGGCCAATTAGGACCTAATTGTTACCCATAACTCACACATTTGCTGGCTGTTAACACAGTAAAAGCCGTTATGCTCTTTTTACTATCCTGACTTCCTCAACCCCTCGACCCCTGGGACACAGTGGAGAAATTTCTTTAAAGATGGGCTTGGTGGGGAAGGTAACGGTCCTTTGGACTCTTAGCTCCAGGCAGTGGCTGAAGGCAGGCGTTAATTGTCCTGTTTAGTGGAAGGTGGGTAAGCTGAGCCTGGTATCCTCTTCACCTCCCTAATCTGCATTTCCCAACATTCTCCCGGCAAAAACCTGATTTGGTTTTGGAGATGTTCTCTGCGGCTTAGATGGTTGTGCTAGTCTCCGAGCTGAGCCTGGCCAATGGTAGGGGATGAATAATTTTCCGTAGGAGTCCCAGCGGCAGGGGCGCGGCCGTTTCAGTGCGGGGTGAGCCTTACCCGGTGAACCAGATGCGATTCGTCCGCTGCCAAGCGTGCATCACTGTCTTGTCTCCCTCAGGGTCAAGGATGGTGTCTCTGCGGGGACTCCCGGGGCCCTGCCTCCACGCCACCGCACACACGCTGGACGTTGTATTTATTTATTTGTATGTGGTCTGTTTCCTCCACAAAAATGTAAATCCCAGGAAGGCAGGGACATGTTTAGGTTTATTTATGTAGCCCAGTGTTATTATTTCTGGCTTCCTTTCTGTTAATGCTGTTGACTTTAAAGAACAGTTGCAACTTAAAAGTCGAGAGTTATGTTTTATTTGGTGGGAATGTCTAGGACTTCCAGCCCAGGAGACAGCATCTCAAGGTACTCTGAAAGAACTGCCCTGAGGAGATGGCCCGGGGCGGAGGGTGGGGTCGGCAGGGGGTGGGGGTCAGGTTGTATAGACGTTTGCGACAAAGTGCAGGTGGTCTGGGCATCAAAAGTATCTTTGTGAACTAAAACCAGACAGCTCAGGCTAAGGAACTTAGTGCTTCTCTGTGTATAGAAGATGCTCGAGTCTGGGTTCACGCAGCATCGCTCTTACACGCCTGCGCCCGTCTGGAGCCAGGAGCCGGCCTTTTCCTCAGTGCTGAGCAGGGCGTGGCCGCAGCCTACTGCCGACCAGCCACAGGCATTGTTCCCCACCCTGGGGGCCTGGAGTCGCTGCTGGCTGGGGCTATAGCAGGGGTTAGTCCATTTCTCGAGGCTATGTCTGCCGCTGTCTCCAGGTACCAGCCAGGTCCCCTCGGATGCCCCTGCCGCCTCCAGACTTCCCAGCTGTCCCCCTCCTAGCGATCCTTCAGTGGGAAAATAACCTGTCCTTTCTCAGCATCATCTCACAGTCTCTGTGTCCCTCAGTGTGAATCCTAATGAACTGACCCACTCTAAGGTAGGAGAGGACTGTCAAGGTAAAAAGGTTTTTTCTTCTATCCAAATGCATACCTGATTGGTGGAGTTTCAGAGTTTTAGGTGTCAGAGCTTTATGTTTAGGGCAGATGCTTGAGAAAGAGGCCTTGATGAACTGATCAGAGAGAAAGCTTCACAGGAGGGGCTTGTTTACCCTCCGGGGGTCCAGGGACCAGAAGATGCCCCACAAATGCCAGGACCCAGAGACACCCTTCTCTTGGCCGGCCCTGTGTTTGAAAGAAAGAAGAGTCAATGCTGAAAAAATAAGACATTTTGTAGAGTTCCTGCAGAACTGGACCATCTGGGAGATGTCCTCCCGGCCCCGCTGTCTCAGCCTGAGGCTCCTCTCCTGCTCCCTTTGGACCAGGCCTGGCTTCTGTGTCCACACGGTCCCCACCGTGACCTCTGCTCGTTCGCGTGCACCTGTGGTCACGTGAGGAGCAGCAGTCTTCATGTCTCGATTTCACGTGTCCCAGGCTCGTCTGTGGGGGAGCTGGAACCTCTCTTCTCATTCTGAGGAAACGCGCCCCGTCTGGGCTGGCGTGAGTGGGTGCGCGTGTTCCTGCCGTGTGCATCCCTGGCTCGTCTCTGAGCAAGCCTGCTGAGGCTTTGTTTTCTTCCTGTTCTGATGCTCTTGAAACCACTTGCTCTAAGGTGCTTTTATTTTTTAACTTTTTATTTTATACTGGAGTATAACTGATTAATAATGTTGTCATAGTTTCAGGTGGATGGCAAAGGGACTCAGCCATACATATACATATTCATAAACAGTTGTATTTATACATGTACATTCTCCCCCAGACTCCCCTCTCATCTAGGCTGGCTCTGCAGCATTTAATAAAAACCATTTAAAACTTATTTTAAATAATGAAAATAACTATTGCCTAGGTCCACCCCCAGAACAACTGGATAGAACCCTTGGGCTCTGGGGCTCTGTCTTGATGATTCCTGAAACTCAGGCAGCACTACCTGTGCGCCGGGGTTGAGGCCCGTTATGGGGACACTCCGTTGATTCCTGCTGCAGGGTGAGGGGCTGAGTGTCTTTCAGTTAAGGGGGCCTAAGCCTAAGGTGACTCCTGTGACCACGAAGGAGCATATCCAACCTTCCTATCATCTCTCCAGGTGTGATCCTGGGGCCCTGTAACTGACTTAAATTTCCTGGGGCTTGCTTTGGTCTTTGTTGGAACAATAAAAGAATATGAAACACAAGGAGCAAGGGAGAAAATTTATGAGCATGGCCATTTCCTGACCAGAAGACACTCTGCTCTGTCGAAGGAGGTCCTCAGAGAGCGTAACTTCAGGGCATCGCTATTTTTGCATTTGATTCTGGACAGGGATTGAAAGGCTTTCTTTAGAGTTCAATCTTGCTGTCATTCACCAGAGCTTACCAGTTATCGAACACTGTGGTTCTCTTTTTGCTCTCCGAGTTGAAATGTATACCATCCTCCAAAAAGCATGCTGGACTGTCAGATGTGTGCTGAAAATGTAGTTAGAGATGAGTCTGCTCTGCCCCGGGCCGGGAGAGGAATGGCCAACCCTCAGGGACCCGAGAGGTCCTGGGGGTACCTGGGAGGTGTGCCCACCTGGCCTTCCGTCTCAGGCCGGTCGTTTACTGCAGGCGAATTTCAGAAAGCTCTCCTCCCGGGGTGGTTGTCATCGCTTTGAAGTGCTTCAGCTTGCTCTGGGGCCACGGAGGAGATGACTTTCAAATACTTTTATGTGAACAGATTTTTCCCGTGGACCACAACTCACAGGAAAACCTGCTTACAGACCAAGTGTGGAACGCGATCGATGGGATGGGTGGAGAGAAGCTACCTCTTTTTAATTAGCCGTGGGCGGTGACGGCCGGCGGGGCCGACGCGGATGCGGCTGGGCTGCTGAATTTCAGACGGCTGAACGGTCGGGCATCACTCTTGTCTCCCAGACTTTGTCAAGATCGCCAAGAGCACTTGCTGGAAAGCCTTTTCTGGAGAAAAAAAGGCAGATAACATATTCTGTCAGGCAGTAAAGCAGCCACTTAGAGACAGCACTTTGATTATATTCTTTGGAAGAAAGAAAGAATTGGCTTTCAACCACTCTCCCAAATTCCTCACCTAAAGGGTGTAACGGTAAAAGAACTCTGTGTCGCCCTTGTTATTATGGCATTATTCGGACAATGCTAAATTAAAATAGGGTGTTTTTTTTTTTAAGTTTAATGAAAATAATTTTTAAACAGAATCGCTCGTTCGTTTCGTTGGAAGCGGCACTGCGTGGTCTGCTGGCGCGGAGCGCAGGGCCCTGGGCACGTTGATCTGATTTGGCCGGAGGTGTTCTCAGGATGGTTTAGCCGACAGAGCAGAGTCCCTAGACCGACTCTGTCTACTGGTTTCTTCTTGTTTTGAATTCTCCACTGAATCTGTCACAATATTGCTTCTGTTTTACCTTTCTGGGTTTTTGGCCAGCTCCTCGACCGGGGGTCAACCCCGCACCCCGGCGCGGGAAGGGACAGGCACACACTTCACCTCCCCCTCAACGATTGAACTGTTGAGAGTAACCCTCTTGGCAGATGACGCATCTACAATCTCAACCTAGAAAACGCAGCGTCATGCAAGAAGGCGTGTCCAGAAAACAGTCCCTGGGGGTCAATCAGGCACTCGATCACGTTTCAGGAAATGGCTATGGAATCTGAGGACTCATTGGAAAGAGTCTTGTTAAAAAAGCCAGTGGAAGGACGCTTCCTCCTTGGATCCTGTACTTTTAATAGTCACGCCGGTTGATCCAGGAGCCAGGGAAATTGAAGGCCGTGCTCCAATAGGTTTGGACTGAGCAGAAGAACTTGCTGGAAAAGTGAAAACCAAACACCTCAGAATTATTCACACACTGTGACTCAAGAGTGGCATGAAAATAGTCTGGCGGAGTTTTCCAGCTTAATTCATAGGTTTGAAAGGGGACGTGTCAGTGGCTCAGCCGTGCTGACTCTTTGTGGCCGGTGGCCGGTGGCCCCCAGGCCCGCTGTCCGTGGGCTTCTCCAGGAAGAACACTGCAGGGGGTGCCGTGCCCTCCTCCCGGGGATCGAGCCCCGGTCTGCCGCATTGCAGGCGCGTTCTTCACCGTCTGAGCCCCCTTGGAAGCCCAAATTCACAGGTTTGGGGCAGCCACTGTCTGATCCACGTACAAATGAGGGGCTTTGACGGTCTCCCTCCGCTTGCGCCGAACTTCCGGGACGTGCTGGGGCCTCTCAGGCCGCGTGTCTGCGCTCCGCAGGCCGGAGTCTCCGCACTGACGACCCGGCAGCCTCACTCCAGCCCCCGCTCCCTTAGATGATGGTTCTTAACTTGCTGAAAAGAAAACACCTCCGCAAAAGCGGTCATTTGGCTTAGAACTTGGGCCGGGTTCTCCTTCACCGCGGAATGATGCTGGGTGGGACCTCTGCCCATCAAGGATACAGCGTGAGTCTGAGATCATTTCAGCTGGGAAGAGAATGCGCTATTAAACTTGAATTATATTCAAGAACATTGGTGCTCTTTTAAGTAATTCTTCAATCTTTTTGAATAATTGAAGCTCACTTTGCAGCTATCTGGCTGTAACACTTTTTTACCACAGTTAAGTATCTGTTTTTAATGAAAAGAGGGATAGCTTCAAGGGTTTTTTTTGTTTTTTTTTTTTTTTAATTATTTGTTGTTTATTTCTGGCTGTGCTGGGTCTTCGCTGCTGCCCACGCACTGGGTGTCCTGTGCGGGCTCCTGGAGGCAGTGGCTTCTCTTGCTGGCGACCCCAGGCTCTAGAGCACGCAGGCTCAGGCGTTTGGCACGCAGGCTTCAATGCCCTGCAGCAAATGGCATCTTCCCAGACCCAGGATCGAACCCATGTCCCCTGCATTCTTAACCACTGGACCACTAGGGAAGTCCAAGGTTTGGGTTTTATATACCTGTGTCTTCAAATATTTCAGTACTTTCAATAGATAGCTGCCATTTTCGCCCACCTGTGGGGAGACCCTAACTCACAGGAAGGGCTTCCCCTGTGGCTGGGCGGCAGAGAGCCCGCCTGCCAATGCAGGAGGCCCAGGTTCTGTCCCTGGGCTGGGAAGATCCCCTGGAGGAGGAGATGGTAGTCCACTTCAGCATTCTCGCCTGGGATGTCCCATGAACAGCGGAACCTGGCAGGGTTGCAAAGGATTTGGACATGACTTAGAGACTAAATAGCAACAAATACACAGGACACCCATCTGAGCCTCAAAAGAGTGTGGCCGTGTGGCTGAGATGGCAAATTATGGGCTAAAGGATTCTGCAGAGCATGCTTGGTTGGAGAAAGGATTCAAGAGGATGAGAGTATACTTATGCAGCAAAAATAAGTCAGATATTTCTATGAGCCGGATCTTATTCTGATCTGGTGTTGGGGATATTGCTGCTGCTTGTTGTTAATAGAGTTGTACCGACTAAATCAGAGGTTCCTAAAATAAGTCCACGTATATAGAAAAATGTACACTGTTTCATGGCAGGGTGAGGAATAAAATATGATAAACCTATAACATGTAATTTTAAATCATAATCATTTATTTTCTATTTTTCTTTTATTGTTAAAAACATTCTCTTCCATAAAATGACGATGATGACTGATCACAGGGTGTTATGTTTTGGGGAATGTTTCCATGTCCTTATTGGATGAATCAGAAAATTGACAATATTGTATCAGTCCCAATCAATTTTTCAAATTGGTGTGAAAAATCCTAAAAACCATGAACCTCTGGACTAAGTTTTTAAATGTTAATAAAATAGGTGACACGTTTTGATTAAATAGACCCACATCAGGAACACTGCGTTTTTTTAACTGTGTAACTTTTCATTTTGTATTGGAGTGTAGCCAGTTAACAGTGTAATAGTTTCAGGCGAACGTGAAGGGACTCAGCCCCGCATGCGCCTGCACCCGCTCTCCCCAGACTCCCCTCCCGTCCGGCCGCCACCTACCACCTTCCCTGTGCTGCAGCAGGGTCCTCGCTCGCTATCCGTTTCAAACACAGCAGTGTGTCCAGGCCCATCCCAAGCTTCCTGACTGTGCCTCTCCCATGGCAACATAAAGGGATGTTGCACTTCGAGGATCTGTGATCCACGCAGAGGAGTCTGGTCCTCAGAAAACCTGATTATGTATCAGCTCATTTGTTGAGGGATGGAAGAAAGAAGAATCAAAGTCAGGTGGAAGGATCACAAGAGTACTGGGCCCTGTTCCTTGTATTCATAAACTCTTTATTCCTCTCACCCCAAATGCCAAGCTTTCAGGTATTTTTGGCTTCCATTTGTTCCTAATTCATGTATTCTGCTTCATGGCCTTTTCTCCAGTGCTATTTTTACTGTTTGATTTTAGTAAACAAGAATGTACTTTTCAAGGGTTTCTTTCAAAGGTTACTCTCTGGACTGGTTTTTCAAGGGTTTCTTTCAAAGGTTACCGTCTGGACTGGTTGTCTGGCTGTTTAGCAAATTGCCTCCAACTTTAGCTGCTTAAAGCAGCACCTGTTTATTTCTCTGCAGTTTCTGTGGTTCAGGCAGGGTAGGCTGGGTCCCTCATGGGGATTCAGGCAGTGTGTCAGCCAGGGCTGGGGTTTCATATGAAGTCTCAGCTGGGGAACGATCCACTTCCAGGCCTTCTCCCTGGCCACCAGAAAGATTTAATTCCAAGTAGGCTGTTGGACAGACCTCATTGCATGCTTCCTGGGTATTGACTGGACGTCAGCCTCAGTTCCTTGTGGCCTTCTCCACTGTGGCAGCTGGCTTCCTCAGGGACAGCAATCAAGAGTCTGTTAGGAAAGAGAAAGTTACTATCTTTTGTAACCTAATCACAGAAGTGAGCTCTCATCACCTTTGCTACATTCTATTAACTAGAGAGATGGTAAAGAGTCAGCCTGCCGATGCAGGAGATGAGAGACACAGGTTCGATCCCTGGGGAGAGAAGATCCCCTGGAATAGGAAATGGTAACCTCCTTCAGTATCTTGCCTTGAGAATTCCATGGACAGAGGAGCCTGGCAGGCTACAGTCCATGGGGTCACAAAGAATTGGACTTGACTGAGCAGGCACACAGGCAAGGGACTAAGACCCCCACAAGCTGCAAAGCACAATGCCGTATTAGTTAGACGCAAGTCACAGTCAACTCCAGACAAGACGGTCACACAAGAGGGCAAGCACCAGGATGTGAGGCTCACTGTGTGTCACTCCAGAGTCTGAGTACCACACTCTGTAATCTCCTTAATCCTATTTTCCTTATAACATCTAGCACCACTTCCTACATGAGGGGTGGACATGTAGGTCAAGGTCATATCAAAACAAATCTCGTCTGTAACCGATTTATCATTTCTTCTAATAACAATAAGTTCATAACATCAATTCACTAAGAGAAGACTTTAAGACTATGAAATTAAAGCGTATATATGCTGAACTGAACTGATGGTAGAAGAATCTATCGGTCATGCCTTTCACTATTGCATTCTTTCTACCTTCATATACTTATCAGGGACTTGCTGTACAATAATGGCTTCTTGGAGTCGTTTATCTACTAAATCCCTTTTTAAAAAATAAATGTGCATTTCAGAACGCTGCCTTGATCCTCACTGCTTTGTGACAGTTGAACTAAGGTACTATTTAAGAAGTGGTCATCAAGCAAGTTCACACTAATTTGCTATAAATTGTTAGGACAACATGTCAGCTCTTGAGATCATAGACTTTTAATGTAGATGCCTTAATCGTATGCACATTGCTTGTGTTAGAAGAAAGGAGTATAGAATTTTAATGCAAGTGGTTAAACATGATCTTCCAAAGAGAACACTGTCACTCAGGGATAATTAATTAGCTTTTATAAAAAGAAAGGTTAGTTAAACAAGTTAAATATCACTACAAGATGTAATTTGTGAATTCTGGACTCTGTTAATTACACCATTAGAATGTGTGTTTCCCTGTCATGAGAACATTTTCTGTAATTTTTGCTCTGTAATTCAAAATTTATTCTAGGGATTAATTCAAGAATCAGAACACTGCAAGTGTTGAACATAAAGAAAATGCTGTGAAATAGCCAGATATTTGATTTAGCATTTCTTCTGTGGCCGAACATGTGGTTTATTTTGTCCATGCGTGGAAATTATTTAACTTAATAGCACAGTAAACGTTTAGAAAAACATTAATATTTGATCACAAAGTTATATTATTATTATAATATCATTTCTTTTCAAAATACATTGGCTTTAGCCTCTTGTAGAATTACTGATTTGAGACCAAAATGAGGGGTAAATTCTCAGCATATGTCCTAAAGTAGAAAGAAGATATCAGTCATATTTAAGAGTTTTAGAGGTTAAAGCTAAAAAAAAAAAAAAACCCATTGATTATTTAGAACTTTGGAACAATTAATATAATAATAATTATTTTTATTTATTTATTTTTAATTTAATTTTATTAATTTATTTTTGGCTTTGCTGGACCTTTGTTGCTATGCACAGTCTTTCTCCAGTTGCAGTGAGCAGGGCCTCCTGCCTGAGCGGGGCTCCTGCCTGAGCGGGGCCTGCTCTCTGGTTGCCATGCGTGCTTCTCACTGCAGTGGCTTCTCTCATGGAGCAGGCTCCAGGCGTGTGGCCCTTACCAGCTGTGGCAAAGAGGCTGCTCGTTAACGGGGTCCTCTCCTGTTGCGGAGCGTGGTTCTCTAGGGCATTCAGGCACCAGTACTTGTGGCTCAGTACTCATGTCATGTGGGCTTGGCTGCTCCTCCGCATGTGGGACCTCCGTGGACCAGGGTGGGACCTCTGCGCATGCCCTGGCAGACGGATTCGTATGGATTGCACCACCAGCAAAGTCCCTACATACTTTTTCTCTGTAACACGTTTGTTGAATTTGTTACAATATTGCCTCTGTTGTTTACATTCTGGTTTTTTGGTTGCATTACGTGTGGGATCTTAGACCCCCAACCAGGGATCAAAGCCGCATCTGCTGCGTTGGAAAGTAACGTCTTAACCACTGGACAACCAGGGAATTCCCATCAATGTACTTTAATAATGAAACACGGGTTCAGTGGAGATGGTTGGATGGCATCGCCGACTCAAGAGACACGAGTTTGAGCAAACTCCAGGAAACAGCGAGGGGCGGGGGAGCCGAGCCTATGAGGCACGTCATGCGGTGTCTCTCCTCTGCTTTCTTCACTTGGGGTGACGCGCTCCGGGCCCCCCCATGTTGCTGCTGTTTCATTCTTCGAACGGCTGAGTGGCATTCCAGGGTACACACGCGCCACGTCCTCCTTGTCCACTCCTCTGTGATGGGCATCCAGGTTGCGTCCGTGTCCCGGCTACGTAAGCAGTGCTGCAGTGAGCATGGGAGGGTACGTGCCCTGAGGGTCGTGTTTTCCTGTGGACGTGCGCCCGAGGTGGGACTGCAGGGTCGTATGGTAGCTCTATTTTTATTTTTTAAGGGACGTCCATACGGCCCTCCACAGTGGCTCTACCAGGGCAAGAGCATTCCCTTCTCTCCACACCTTCTCCAGCATTTTCTTGTTTGTGGATTTTTGACGATGGCCATTCTACCTGGTGTGAGTTGATACCTCATTGTGGTTTTGAGTTGCATTTCTCTAATATTGGTGATGCTGAACATCTTCTCATGTGCTTCTTGGCCAGCTGTGTGTCTTCTTTGGAGAAATGTCTATTTAGGTCTTCTGCCAATGTGTTGATTGGTTTGTTTGCTCTGAGGTTGTTAAGCATCATGTGCTGTTTGTAAATTTTGGAGACCGATCTCTTGGAGGTCACATCATCTGCAAGTATTTTCTCCCAGTCTGTGGGCTGTCTTTTCGATTTGACTGGGGAAACTAGTCTTTGTTAACTGAAAGGTCTGCTAGGCTCAAGACTCACCATCAAAGACACTTTCTAAAAACGTGTTTATTTGGTTGTGTCAAGTCTTAGCAACGGCACTCGGGGCCCGCTGATGCAGTGGCGCCCGGGCTCAGCTGCTCTGCAGCACGTGGGCTTTTAGTTCCCCGGACAGGGCTCAAACCTGCTTCCCCTGCCTTAGAAGATGGATTCTCAACCACTGGACCACCAGTTGGATACAGTTCAGTTCAGTTCAGTCACTCAGTCGTGTCTGACTCTTTGTGACCCCATGAACCATAGCACACCAGGCCTCCCTGTCCATCACTAACTCCCGGAGTCCACCCAAACCCATGTACATCGAGTCAATGATGCCATCAAACCATCTCGTCCTCTGTCGTCCCCTTCTCTTCCTGCCTTCAGTCTTTCCCAGA
Organism: Oryx dammah; assembly: GCF_014754425.2. NCBI lineage: Eukaryota > Metazoa > Chordata > Mammalia > Artiodactyla > Bovidae > Oryx > Oryx dammah. The sequence goes on from NW_024070194.1 coordinate 501,464, forward strand.
ATCAGGGTCTTTTCCAATGAGTCAGTTCTTTGCATCAGGTGGCCAAAGTATTGGAGTTTCAGCCTCAACATCAGTCCTTCCAATGAACACCCACAACTGATCTCCTTTAGGATGGACTAGTTGGATTTTCTTGCAGTCCAAGGGACTCCCAAGAGTCTTCTCCAACACCCCAGTTCAAAAGCATCAATTCTTTGGTGCTCAGCTTTCTTTATAGTTCAACTCTCACATCCATACATGACTACTGGAAAAACCACAGCTTTGACTAGACAGACCTTTGCTGACAAAGTAATGTCTCTGCTTTTTAATATGCTGTCTAGGGTGGTCATAACTTTCCTTCCAAGGAGTAAGCGTCTTTTAATTTCATTGCTGCAACTTGGTGACAAAATCATCAATGGCCAAGACGGAACTACAGTGGAATGACTGAGGATTTTAGAGAGCTGTGTGCCGTGCTTAGTCGCTCAGTCATGTCCAACTCTTGGGACCCCATGGACTGTAGCCCACCAGGCTCCTCTGTCTATGGGATTCTCCAGGCAAGAATACTGCTGGGGGCTGCCATGCCCTCCTCTAGGGATCTTCCCAATCCAGGGATTAAACCCACATCTTCCACATTTTGGGCAGATTCTTCACCACCTGAGCCACCAGGGAAGCCGTCCGAGAGCTTAGGGCACTGCAACCTGGCACGTCCATCATTCAGGCCTGTTCACTGGGAAGCTCGCAGAGTTGGGGGGAATTTGTACTGACTCCATGTACTTAGTGCATGCAAGGAATTTTAAAGAATCCAAAAATAAACTTGACATCACATTTGCCCTCATGATGACTAGACTAGCTTTTGTGAAATAAAAGCTGAGTAATATGACATTGTTCAAGCAGAGGGGTGTGAACAAATGCTGTCAGCATTAATAGGAAGGAGACGATTGGAAATACATCTTGTCAGGAAGGCTTCTTGGAAGGGAGAGAAGTTAAGTTTGGTATTCAGTGAATGAAGAGTGTGAATTCCTCAGGTGGGAGGTGGTGCTGCTCGCCACCCTCACTTACCACCTTCGCCTGTTTTAGGATAAGTTTCGGGGCTGGGTACTGCGGCAGCCAGTCCGCAGGGGTCGCAGTGTCTGGGTGCTCACACCCTCATTATGCCACGTTTGGTGTGTGAGCGACAGAACCCTGGGGAGGTGGTGGTGTGGGCTTCCCGGGGGCCACTGGCGATAAAGACCACGTCCTGCCAATGCAAGAGACGCAAGAGAACAGGCCCATCCCTGGGTCAGGACGATCCCCAGAGGAGGGCATGGCAGCCCGCAGCAGTATCCTTGCCTGGAGAATCCCGTGGACAGGGAAGCCTGGCGGGCTGCAGTCCACGGGGTCCCAAGGGTTGGACACGACTGAGTGCCCGAGCACACAGGGTCACACGACCACCCGAGAGTGCCTTTCACTCTCACTGCCCCCACTGTCTCCCCGCTTGCTCAAGCCAAGAGCTGCCCGAGTGAGCCATGTCAGAGGCTACCCCTAGCCAAGCCTTTGGACGACCACAGGCCCTCTGACAACTTGGCTGCAGTTTTCTTCGAGACTCCAAACCGGAACCACCCAGCTCTGCTGTTCCTGGAGACATGACCTCGGAAACTGCATGACTTAAATGTCTTTTTTTTTTTTAATTTTAAGTCACTAAGTTTGGGATAAATGCCTACTACTAAATCAAGGATGGGCTTCCCAGGTGGCACTCGTAGTAAAGAACCCACCTGCCAAAGCAGGAGACTCAAGAGACTTGAGTTCGATCCCTGGGTTGGGAAGATCCCCTGGCAAACCCACTCCAGTATTCTTGCCTGGAGAATCCCATGGACAGAGGAGCCTGGCTGCCACAGTCCAGGGGGTCGCAAAAGAGTCAAACAGGACTGAGGCAACTCGGCATGCATGCACGCAGATCGAGTACATCTTGGCTATAAAATAAAACCCATCGGGAAAATTAGAATTTCCTCTTCCTAAAACCCGTAAGGCACAAGGAAAGCTTGAGTAATACCTAGGAAGACCCACTTTTGGCTGCTAAGATCTGTTGTGAAGCTAATGCAATTGCTATCCACCTAAGCCAGGATGTCAGTGAATATTTGTGGGAAATTATTTTAAAACAGTGCAAATACATGAGCAAAACTGAAGAACAGTCAAGATTCTTCGGGTCTTCATATCCTTTTCCAGGTGAATAATACCAACAAATACCAATAAAGCAATAACAGCTCGATAAGAACTACCATTTATTTAGAACTTAGAATGTTGTATGAATAATACAATGTCTTATTTCATCTTCAAATAATTCTGTGAAGAAAGTGCTATCACTCTTATTATTTATGTCAGGAAGGCAAACATGAGTCTGTGCAGCGGCTCCCAAACTGAAATTCATCTTTGAAATATTCCCTGAAAAGGCAGATTTGACTCATTCCACTTTGTAAGTGGAAAAAAGAAAAAAACTGAGTCACAGAAAAGAAGTCATTTTAAATAAATTTCCCAAGGATGCATTTATTTAATAAGCTGCTGAGCTAGAATTTGAATCCAAGAATCTATATAATCCAGAAATCTATATAACTGCAAATCTCACTTTCTTTCCACTGTGTCGTACATAGCAAAAGCAACTGATCGTCGATAAAGACATTTGTTGAAATAAACATACATCACATAAAAAATACCAGTAAAAATAAGATCATGGTGACTCCTGCCTTATGCCAATTGTGTTTATATGCAGGTGTATGGTCTTTGGAGTCTCAAAGACATATGGGATAAAAATATTTTGGCGATTTCTCTCCCTGCTCTCATTTCTAGGTATTTTGGCATTTGGGATGGAGGGTGGGGGAATCAAGGATTTTTCTCAAAATGACAGAAAACGGATCATTTGCATGGGGAATGCCAGCTGGGGAGAAGGGAACATACGCTTACATTCAGGAAAAGTTTCACAGGATGTAAAAAGAAACCATCTGCTTTTTCTTTTTGTTCTTGTTTAAGAACAGCTTGTGTTTGCAACTCACAATTTAAAACATGGTAATAACCTACAGGACTTTGTGAAGCATGAATCGTGTGGCTTTTTTTGTTTTTTGTTCCTCCTCATTTTCCCCTGCTTATTTTTTCCAACTCTGTTTGCAGAAAGCAGAATGCAAAGAAGATATTTGCATGTTGCAACTTGGATAATAAGATTCTTCTGATCAGGGCCTGAGTCTGCGTTTTTCAAAGTGTTTCCTGGGCATTCCTGGCTCCTGCAGTGAAATCCAGACACTATGAACCAAAGCCGTGCTCAACTTTGCTGTAAGAAACACCCTAGGCTGAGGCCGGGGCTCAGGGGACCTCCTGCTCATCCCCGGCAGAGAAACATCCCTGCGACCTGGCTTTATCTGCTCGGGCACCTGGTAGGGACTTGGAAATCGTTTTTGAAAAAAAAGTCAGTTTTATCCATTTGCTCTTCTCATTAGCATTCATCTCAGTGGCTGATGTGCACCTTCACTCCCTCCCGAAGCCTTAATGACTCAGCTTCAGCGCCGCTCAAGTGCAAACCAGCGCGTGAGCTTGCCTTTTACAGAAGGAAAGATGGAAGGGCTCGTGGAGGTCCCAGTGGAAAGGCTCTGAAAGGTCTTTGGGGCTCAGCCATCAGGCAATATTAAGAAGTGGTTCAGGTCATTTAGGCTCTCTGAGTGATAATCATGAACCTCCAACTTACTAGCTCTGTGACCGAAGGAAGCTACGTAACCTCTCTGAATCTTAGTTGCTTTATTTTTTTATCTACAATGTGGGAATAATAATGTTACCCACCTGTAAAGGTTGTTATGAAGGTTCAGTGAACTAATTAGAACATGTTCAGGATGGTATTTTGAACACAGGAAGCTCCAGTGAAAGAACCAGGACCCCCGGCAGGAAGTTCCCCCTGACGCCCTATCGTGGTTTCCTGCAGTATATAACACTCTCACACCCATGCACACAGTGAGGCAATATACAGGAATTTTTAAATATGTGCATGTATATGGGGCTTCCCTGGTGGCTCAGAGGTTAAAGCGTCTGCCTGCAATGCAGGAGACCCAGGTTCGATCCCTCGGTGGGGAAGGTCCCCTGGAGAAGGAAATGGCAACCCACTCCAGTATTCTTGCCCGGAGAATGCCGTGGAAAGAAGAGCCTGGTGGGCTATAGTCCACGGGGTCGCAAAGAGTCGGACACGACTGAGCGACTTCACTTTCACTTTCATATATATATATAAGTGCTAGTCACAAAGTTGTGTCTGACTCTTTGCAAACCTGTGGGCTGTAGCCCACCAGACTCCTCTGTCTATGGAATTCTCCGGGCAGGAATACTGGAGTGGGTTGCCATTCCCTTCTCTAGGGGATTGTTCCAACCCAGGGATGGAACACAAGTCTCCTGCATCAGCAGGCAGATTCTTTACCATTTGAGCCCCCATGCAAACCCACACAGATATGTATAAAATTACACATAAATTTATTAAACATCTCTCAAATAAGATGTTTAAATCTGTCCCAGAGTTTTTCAACCTCTTCCCTGCTGAGATTTTGAGCCAGGTAAATCTCAGTTGCAGGGCTTGTCTTATGCACTGGATACCAGTGGCCTCTCCTTCCCGTTATGATAACCAGAAATGGCTCCAGGTCAAATGTCTCTGTGTCAAATGTGCCCTGGGTGTCAGAATCTCCTGATACAACCAACCTAACTCATCTTGCCCAGTGTTAAAATCACCAATATATGTGACCCCTTTTGCTGCTGTTTTTGAGAGTTTGTAGCCCTGCTGTGAAGCATGCAGAAGCTTAGTCCTCAAGCAGGGAACGAACCCCTGCCCCCTGCAGTGGAAGCCCAGAGTCTGAACCGCTGGACGACCTCCAGGTCAAAATTATTGACCCTAATTTCTGACGAGAAGAAAGCAAAAGATACACAAGGAATCACTGGACACCACGGGAGGGAGACGTCTGCGGATCCTGCGTGTACTGAGGCTTCAAGGAGCAGACTCAAATTCAGGCTTGGTGAATAGCCCCAGTAAGTGCTGACGTGCTAAATTTATTTGAAAGGAATCATTGCACACTCACATGCATTAAGCACTCAATTTCGAGTCTCTTTATATGGATCTCCTTTAAACTGAGATGTTGTCTTGTTTTAAGAGCATGTGTGTGGATATCTGTTTACGGCTGTGCGGGGTCTTCCTTGCTCGGCTCCAGATTTCTCTGGCTGCCGTGAGCAGGGGCTGTTCTCTGCTGCAGTACCCAGGCCTCTTGTTGTGGTGGCGTCCCTTACTGTGAGCACAGGCTCTCGGGTGCGTGGGCCTCAGCAGCCGTGGCTCGTGACCTCAGCAGCTGTGGCCTGAAGGCTCTAGAGAGCAGGCTCAGTGGCATGTGGGGTCTTCTCAGGCCAGGGATCAAACACCTGTCCTCAGCACTGGCAGGCGATTCCTTACAGCTGTGCCACCAGGGAAACACCGAGATGCCATCTCATTATTTGATGGTAGATGGCAGGGCTTCCCGGGTGGTGCTAGCGGTGAGACCCCGCCTGCCAGTGCAGGAGACGTGAGAGACACCGGTTTGATCCCTGGGTCAGGACGATCCCCTGGAGGAGGGCACAGCAACCCACTCCAGTACTCTTGTCTGGAGAATCCCAGGGACAGAGGAGCCTGGCGGGCTGCAGTCCATGGGGTCGCAGAGAATCAGACAGGACTGAAGTGACTTGGCTCGCAGGGGTCGATGGCATAGCTCAAGCACATAGGCCAGACTAACTGAGTTTTCTTTTGAACTGCAAGTATCTGGGCAAAAATGCAAGGGTTAAAACTATTTTTGGAGTGATTTTGAACTTTTTAATGTTTTCCCATTGCATTTTTTGAAGTGGCAGCAAAACCTTATCAGCTGTGGATATTAGTGCAACGTTCATTAATCTTTTTCAGAGGTTTTAAAAAAATTAATTATCAAAGTCCCATTGATCAAATAGTTCCCATTATTTCTATTTATTTACATCTTTCCAAGTATCTAACCGACTTGTCAAATTCAAGAGTTACAGATGCAAGATTTTACTTCCTTTTGTTTTTCAGCGTTTAAATGAATCGTCTTATGCAATGTAAACAATAACCCAACTGCAGTCAAGATGATCAGATGTTTTCATACTTGACTTAGTGTCTCAGCTGCAAAAGCATAGCAGCGACAGATGAAATAACAAACAGGGTACACTGAGAAGGACATGGCTGGGCTTGGGAACGGGTTACACCTTTTCCAAGCTACGCTGCTGGTCTGGAAGCAGGCAGCCCCACTGGTAGGATGTTGCCTATGGGTAACTGAGTCAGTGTGTATGCCAGCTCGGTTGCTTCAGTCGTATCCATCTCTGTGATGCCATGGACTGTAGCCCACCAGGCTTCTCTATTTATGGGATTCTCCAGGCAAGAACACTGGAGCAGGTTGCCCTTTCCTCCTCCAGGGGATCTTCCCAACCCTTAAGAACCCATGTCTCTTAAGTCTCTTGAATTGGCAGGCAGATTCTTTACCCACTGAACCATCTGGGAAACCCCAACTGAGAGAACTCAGCATTGTTTGGAGGCAAGAGCTAGGCTGGGTTGGGGACACTCTGGGAAGAAACTGAAAAAGAAACTGCACGGATTGATGCCAGGGGCTAAGACATTCAGAAAGCTGAAGACCTAGGGAAATATGAGACTTGGTTTCCAAGGCTGCAGACTCAGCCTTGAAACCAAGAACAAAATCTTCCCAACTCAGTGGTTGGATATGGAATATCCTCATTGTCTCTACAGATGCAGAGTCTCAAATTGCCATCGAAAGACAAATACTAGACTGGAAATTCAGTTCAGTCACTTAGCTGTCTCTGACTCTTTGCAAACCCCATGGACTGCAGCACGCCAGGCCTCCCTGTCCAAAACCAACTCCCTAAGCTTGTTCAAACTTATGTCCATCAAGTCAGTGATGCCATCCAACCATCTCATCCTGTCATCCCCTTCTCCCACCTTCAATCTTTCCCAGCATCAGGATCTTTTCTAAGGAATCAGTTCTTCACATCAGATGGCCAAAGTATTGGAGTTTCAGCTTCAGCCTCAGTCCTTCCAATGAATATTCAGGACTGATTTCCTTTAGGATGGACTGGTTGGATTTCCTTGCAGTCCAAGGAACTCTCAAGAGTCTTCTCCAACACCACAGTTCAAAAACATCAGTTCTTCAGCTCTCAGCTTTCTTTATAGTCCAACTCTCACATCCATACACGACTACTGGAAAAACCATAGCTTTGACTAGATGGACTTTGTTAGCAAAGTAATGTCTCTCCTTTTTAATATGCTGTCTAGGTTGGTCATAACCTTCCTTCCAAGGAGTAAGCGTCTTTTAATTTCATGGCTGCAGTCAGCATCTGCAGTGATTTTGGAGCCCCCAAAAATAAAGTCTGACACTGTTTCCACTGTTTCCCCATCTATTTCCCATGAAGTGATGGGACCAGATGCCATGATCTTCGTTTTCTGAATGTTGAGCTTTAAGCCAACTTTCTCACTCTCCTCTTTCACTTTCATCAAGAGGCTGTTTAGTTCTTTGCTTTCTGTTATAAGGGTGGTGTCATCTGCATATCTGAGATTATTGCTATTTCTCCCAGCAGTCTTGATTCCAGCTTGTGTTTCTTCCAGTCCAGCGTTTCTCATGATGTACTCTGCATATGAGTTAAATAAGCAGGGTGACAATATACAGCCTTGACGTACTCCTTTCCCAATTTGGAACCAGTCTGTTGTTCCATGTTTGGTTCTAACTGTTTCTTCCTGACCTGCATGCAGATTTCTCAGGAGCCAGGTCAGGTGATGTGGTATTCCCATCTCTTTCAGAATTGTACAGTTTATTGTGGTCCACACAGTCAAGGCTTTGGCATAGTCAATAAAGCAGATGTTTTTCTGAAACTCTCTTGCTTTTTCCATGATCCAACAGATGCTGGCAATTTGATCTCTGGTTCCTCTGCCTTTTCTAAAACCAGCTTGAACATCAGGGAGTTCACGGTTCACGTATTGCTGAAGCCTGGCTTGGAGAATTTTGAGCATTACTTTACTAGCATGTGAGATGAGTACAATTGTGTGGCAGTTTGAGCATTCTTTGGCATTGCCTTTCTTTGGGATCGGAATGAAAACTGACCTTTTCCAGACCTGTGGCCACTGCTGAGTTTTCCAAATTTGCTGGCATATTGAGTGCAGCACTTTCACAGCACCATCTTTTAGGATTTGAAATACCTCATCTGGAATTCCATCACCTCCACTAGCTTTGTTCATAGTGATGCTTCTTAAGGCCCACTTGACTTCACATTCCAGGATGTCTGGCTCTAGGTGAGTGATCACACAATTGTGGTTACCTGGGACATTAAGATCTTTTTTGTATGGTTCTTCTGTGTCTTCTTGAAACTCAGAGGATTCAGTCAAAAAGTAAACAAAAATTTGTGTCGGTGTGTGTGTGAGAGAGAGAGAGAAAGAGAAGGAGGGAGAGAGAGACCACAGATAAATAATGAAAAATATAAAAAGAAAACAATCTATTCCATTCAGAGGTTTTGTATGCATGTCCAGTAAGCACAGATGTGCTAAGTCAGAATGGTTTAGAAACCAAGCACATTAAGTTATCTAGTGCCAAGGAAGCTGCAAAATAAACAATTAGAACAATTAAACTCATTTGGAAAACCCTAGTTTAAGGCAACGTCTGGCCCTTGAGTGTGTAACATGCACTGTTTACAGTGCCTCGTGTTGATGGAGCTTATGTTTTTACGACATGTTTTAGAAACTCAAAGAAATAAGTACAGAAACTATGTCCACAAGGAACCATAAATCTATCAGAAACTATAAAAGAAAAACAAGCAGCAATGAAATAAAAAAAGTGGCAATCAAATATAAATCTTAGCAGTGAGAAGAATCATCATTTAAATAAGGCACTCATTAAATAGCTGGAATATAGAACGGACATTGATAAAAGAATTTGGCCAGTATAATATTAAGATTCTACAGCACAGAAGAAATTACAAAAGGCCAGTAAGGTGTCATGAAGGCTGAGAGGCTCCAGCATGTGTTAGAGGGTGTTTTGTTTTAAAGACGAACTCATGCTTTTCTCACAGATGCAACAAGGACGCAAGTTAAAGACTGGGTTTAGCTCGTTATTAATGAGGAAATCTGTACGATGTTACAACTGTTTTGAAGAAGTTAAAGAAGGATAAATTTATACTGAGTTAAAGGAATGTTGAAATAAATTTACAAATAGACAATGCGAAAGAGGGTTATTTTAAACCAGATTTGAGGTTCATGCCTGGGTCAGACTTTCTCATATCTGTGTGAATGCTCTGTTTCAGGGATGGCAGATTATGCTCAGAGACTGAGTTTGTCTTTGCCGACAGCTCATTTAACATAAGTTCACAGCAAGATTCATAAGAATTTTACAAGCTAATAGCAGATAAAGTCTCTTAATAAGCCAGGAGAGAAACAGCATGCCCCAGACAAATGGTAAATGGCTGGTCTTGTTGGTTCACGCAAGGGAAGGTGAGTGGAAGAGCCCCGAGTTAGCGCGAGTGCACCTGTGCGGGAGTCAGTACAGGGACCCAGGGTTTGACCGACCACGTGCGGACTCGCAGCGGCCGCTGCAAGAAGGAGGGTCCCTTGTTGTTAGACCTTGGTTGCTAGGGAACCAGGCGCCATGCTGGTCTGCAGAGCGGGCACTCTGGGGGTTACCACTCCAGGAACCATTGCAAAGCCACTGCCTATGAAGCTCCCCCGAGGCAGGTGCAGAGGTCCTTTCTCTTCCTGAAGCTGCTGATCGGTCTAACGTCACCACCTGCCAAGAGTGACCTCGTCACCACAGGAGAAGTGTCTTGGGATCTCCCCAGGGCCACGTCAAGGGTGATTTTTGCCAAGATGCACACTCCCAGACGCTCCTCACACGTCCCCGCACGCACACTCCATTACCTTTCCACGGCTGCGTCTCCACCCGCTCTTGTCAAGACGCCTCCAGAACTGGGCTACTTGTCAACCATCCTGACAAGACTCCTCTCATTCTGAAATCAACTTTACCTCAAAGAGCACCTTCTTATCTGGCTTATTTTGTGTTGTCTTTGTCATAAATAAGTGGATTAAAACAACTTAAGCATAAACAAGTAGATCTGAAATCATATCAAACCAGTACACCAGGCACAGGGATTCTTTCCCATCACTGCTACTCACAGTTTGCAGGGTTGCTGTGCCGCGCTCAGCCACTCAGTCATGGCCGACTCTCTGGGACCCCCTGGACTGTAGCCCCCCAGGCTCCTCTGTCCTTGGGATTTCCCAGGCAAGAATACTGGAGTGGGTTGCCATGCCCTCCTCCAGGGGATCTTCCCGACTCAGGCATTGAGCCTGTGTCTCGGGTCTCCTCCGCTGGCAGGCGGATGCTTTATCACTGGTACCACCTGTGCTGGATGTCAAGTTGTGAAGCAGCTCAAAGGCAAGGAAAGGCTGGAACCAGATAACGCAGAAGAGCGTGCTAAAAGTCAGGGGCCGGCAGACTGCAGTCTTCAGCACAATCCAGCCTCCAGTTTCACCAGAACACGCCACGCCTGCCGTCTGCCTGTTGTCTATGGGGATTGTACGCTGAACAGCAGGGCTGACATGGTTGACAGAGCCTCTGACATAGTTACTGTTTAGACCTTTAGAAAATATTAACCCACTCTTCTAAACAGGGCAGTGTTCCACGGAGAACCTTTTCTCAACATGAATAATAGAGTACAAAAAAAGAAAAAAAAAAATGAGAGAGTGGTAAAGAAACAATACATTCTTTAGAAAAATTGACATTTTCCCCAAAATTAAAACAGGACATCAGTCCTTAAACCAACATCTCACTCTGTGAACAAGCAGGTGCATAAAGTGAGATCCACTCCGCGTCGTCAGACTCCCCTCGTGGCGCAGCGGTAAAGAGTCCTGCATCGCAGGAGACACGGGAGGCGTGGGTGTGACCCCTGATTTGGGAAGATCCCCTGGAGAAGGAAATGGCAACCCACTCCAGTCCTCTTGCCTGGGAAATCCCTGGACAGAGGAGCCTGGGGGGCTACGGTCCACCAGGCTGCAAAACATGGCTGAGCAACCAGCTGGCAGCATCAGTCATGGCGTAGAAAAACTGCAAACGTTAACAGATGCGGGAAAAAGTAAGAGAAGAACGTGTGCTGAAGGGAAAAAAACGTTCACTGATAGAGAATAAATTCTGAATCCGAACTATCATGGAAAGATATTTTCCATGTATTATTTATCTGATCTTTTTAATTATTCTAGGAGCAGGTATTGGTCTTTAGCCATGAAGAAACTGAGTTCAAAGTTACACAGCTGGTAAATGGCAGAGCCAAGATGGAAACTCCGGTTCTGTGTTTTCAGAAACACAAACTTGGCCCCTCGGCTCTACTGCCTGTTACTATAAAAAAATAGTTTATTTTTAACCATGAGTAACACATACTTCTCAGTCAGGAAAGACGATAAGAAAAAGTCAACTTGCTGATGCAGTTATATAGAGACTTTTGTAGCCAAGAAACAGGCATGCAGAGACTTCTGCTGGAGGGACCTGTCAGGATCCAAGCCCCGGGGACAGAATTGCAGCTGGAGAAAGGAAGCTAGAGGGGCAGATGGGTCTACAGACCAGGTGGGGCTTTGCAGGCTTTCAGGTTGTGCTAAAGATCTCACAATATTCTAAGAGAAATGAGAAGATATTGAAGTTTTAAAGCAGTGAGGGGGTAGGTGACTTGATCTAATTTGCATTGCAAAAAAAAAGCCTTTGGCGTGATGACTGCCTTGGAGTTGGGCCAGAATGGATACGGGGAGACCAATTAGAAAGCTGCTGATATATAACAGCCAGGATGATTACATGCCCAAAGGGAGCTGCGAACCAAATAATGATGAGAACTTGCAGCGTTCAGACTGGAAGCGGAGAGGTATAGGACATGGGCATGATTGTTTCCATATGGAACGCTGGTCTCTCTCCCTGGCATTCTTTCATTTATATTCTACAGTATTGGCCTTATTTGCAGACAGCATAAACCTCCATTGTTCTGGCTGCCTGAATTCCCACAGCAAGCAAGCTTGATGCTCTGATTGATTCTCCTTTGGTTCTTCCTGTCTGTGTGCTGTCTGCTTCTTATCTCCACTACAGCACTTTTCACACTGAATTATAATGTCTGATCACCTCTGCCTCACGGCCTTAGGAGAAGCCCTCAAGAATGAAGACTTCTTTTAATCACCTTCGCATCCCTACTGCCGACCAGTGCTGCCCAGAAATGGTCATTCCATACAAGTTGCTGACAGAATGAGTGAGGCTTAATTATGTGGAACAGATCATTTCTTCTGCCAGTTTTAACAGCGCCCTTCACGTCCATGCTTCCAGATCCATGCTAATTCCCAGGCTCCTGAAGAATTGAAAACCCTCTGAAATAACCCTGTTACTCATTTTGGTGTTGTTAAGTCGCTAAGTCAGAGAAGGCAATGGCACCCCACTCCAGTGCTCTTGCCTGGAAAATCCCATGGATGGAGGGACCTGGTGGGCTGCAGTCCACGGGGCCGCTAGGAGTCGGACACGACTGAGCAACTTCACTTCCACTTTGCACTTCCATGCATTGGAGAAGGAAATGGCAACCCACTCCAGTGTTCTTGCCTGGAGAATCCCAGGGAGGGGGGAGCCTGGTGGGCTGCTGTCTATGGGGTCGCACAGAGTCGGACACGACTGAAGCGACTTAGCAGCAGCAGCAGTCACTAAGTGCTGTTCGACTCTTCGTCACCCCATGGCCTGCAGCCCACCAGGCTCCTCTGCCCATGAGATTTTCCAGGCATGAGTGTTGAAGTGGGTTGCCATTTCCCTCTCCAGGGGATCTTCCTGACTCAGGGATCGAACCCACGTCTCCTACTTCTTCACTGCAGGTGGATTCTTTACCACGGAGCCATAAAATATGTAGGGCATAGAATATGTAGGGCATTGTAAATGTTTTGAATAGCACAAATACACTTGAATTCTGCTAAAGATATTATCTCCATATCTCCATGATAAACTAATCGTGTCTCTAGAAACATGTGCTGTTTATTTATTTTCCTGCACAAGCTGTTCTTTGTGTGACTTGATCAATCTCTGTCTCAATTTTCTCTCCTAGAAAACAGAGATAACATTTATCCATTGTGACCATTTTTATAAGGATAAACAAGACCATATGAAGTATGGTAGGTACAAAGGTATCAGTTCCCTTCTTTCCTGGTTTGATTCTGGCCGTGCTGGCCTCCACGGTGGGCTCTCCTCCAGCTGCACAGCCTCTCCAGCTGCGTGCGGCTGTCTCGGCTGTCTCGCTGCGGTGGCGTCTCCTGCTGAGGAGCACGGGCTCTGACACGTGCACTTCGGCAGCTGTGGCTCACAGGCTCTAGAGCACAGGGTCAGAAGTTGTGGCAAGTGGGCTTAATTGCTCTGTGGCGGCACGTGGGTCTTCCTGGATCGAAGACTGAGCCCGTGTCTCCTGCCTTGGCAAGCGGATTCTTTGCCACTGAGCCTCCAGGGGAGCCGCCCTTCTTTTGCTTTTGTGTCTCCACCATTTTTTTTTTTTTTTTTTGTCCTCCATGTCTCCATCATGCCATGGATTACCTAAGTGGTTGGTTGTCCTTTTTAAAATTCTCTTATTTTTGCTATACTGAATCTCTTCCAATATTTGCTCAGGTTTACCTTTTATGTCTCTGGATAGAATAAAATAGAAGTGTTCTACTTCACACACTATGAATATTTTGACTTCAAAAATGCCTCCCAAATTTTCCCTTGGGGAGGAAATTCAGACTCACTCTAATCTGCCCATTGTTGCCTCCTTTCCACTGTCATGAAAATCTGCAGATGTCTAGAACTCCTTCACTCCTCTCTCTTGTTAGATCGGAGGCACCGTTACCCAGGAAAAGTGGGCAGTGCCAGCCTGGGGAAGAGCTGGAGACACAGAAGCCCTTTACTGCAGGCACTGTGTGCGGGGTTGGCATGTCTGAATTTAGGATCAGCAGATGCGTTTCTTTAATTGTCCACTTTGTGTAAATTTCCATTCTCCCAGCATATTTTAATAGGCTATTATTTTGAGTCCTAGGTGAGAATTTTTATATTCAAATATTCAGTAGCAATTTTGTGCTCTTTGTTGCTTTCCCCTTTTCAGGTAAACATTTTAATAAACACCCTTTGCCTGTGTGGTAATACAAAGTGAAGTGAAGGCATTAACAACCCTGCCTTTCTTTGCCTCAAACAGCTCGTTGGCACATTATCTGCCTTTGTTCTCAGGGTGTCTTATAATAGCGTTGGAGGGGCCTCACCCTCTGAGTTAGAATCTGGGTGTCTTTAGTTGCCTGGAATCTCTGTTCCTTCTAGCATTATCTCACAGACAGGCAAGGCAGAGGAGAAGGGAGGCTTTACACAAACACGTGATCAAGAAGACACTGGGAAGGTTGCTGATTGAAATTGTTTAGGGCCGGGCTTCTCGTGCTTTAATCTGTGTGTGCGTCACTAGCAATCTTGTTAGAATGCAGTCCCTCAGTCAGCGGCTTTGGGGCCTCTGATCCTCCATGTCTAACACATCCAACAGGTCTAACATATTTAACACGTCTCTCTCTCTCTCTCAGCTTCCGACACAGCTCAGACCCTGCCTGCAATGCAGGAGACCCGGGTTTGATCCCTGGGTCAGGAGATCCCCTGGAGGAGGAAATGGCAACCCACTCCAGTGTTCTTGCCTGGAGAATCCCATGGACAGAGGAGCCTGGCGGGCTACAGTCCATGGGGTAGAAAAGAGTCAGACACGACTGAGCCGCTGAGCACGCGAGTACTCTTTTCATCTGTCAATATCTGTCTATCGTCTAGCTACCTAGCTTTGATAATTACAGCAGCAAAGAGCCTTTTATTTTCCAGGTAAGATCAGGTGACTGCTCCCAGGGCTTAGGATAGGGACATGCCTTTTGAGGACCACCAGTCAGGTGACCCTAGGGAGCCTGTGACTTCATGACCTCCATAACGTCCCCTTCAAGCCAGATGCCCTGCAGTTCTAACGAGGAGAACTTGTTCGTTTCACTTTGCTTTTATAACTCACTTACCTTCGGCTGCACTGGGCCTCTGCTGCCCACTGGCTTTCTCTCGCGGTTCTGGCGCGGGAGCCTCTCGTTGTGGGGCTTCTCCGGTCGGGAGCGCTGCGCTCAGGTGTGGCGGCACATGGGTTTCGTGGCGCGTGGGATCCTCCCAGACCAGGCTGGACCCCGTGTCCCCAGCACTGGAGCGCCGGGGAGGTCCCAACGGTGCTCACTTCACTCGCATGCTTAATGTACAGATGAGAGTGTTTGGGCCTGCTCAGATATCAGGACATCAGTGTCCGCTGAATGTCCACAGAGAGTGAGGCGAGACCAGAGCAGAACAGAGTGTATCAGCGCAAGTGTTAAATTCAAAGAGCAAAGTAAATGGAGGAGGAAGGTGGAGGCGAGACTAAAATAAACACCAGAGGCAGTAGAAGCCGACGAAACCCTCAGAAGGAAGTGATCTACGGCTTCCATCCGAGTCTCTAAAAGGCACTCGGTTCACCCAAGGATCTGGTTAAACGCGTGCGGCCTGGGATGCTGCGGTCTGGGATGCTGCGGCCTGGGTGCTGCGGTCTGGGTGCTGCCGCCTGGGATGCTGCGGTCTGGGATGCTGCGGCCTGGGTGCTGCGGTCTGGGTGCTGCCGCCTGGGATGCTGCGGTCTGGGTGCTGCGGTCTGGGTGCTGCGGTCTGGGTGCTGCGGCCTGGGTGCTGCGGTCTGGGTGCTGTGGTCTGGGTGCTGCGGTCTGGAATGCTGCGGTCTGGAATGCTGTGGTCTGGGTGCTGCGGCCTGGGTGCTGCGGTCTGGGTGCTGCAGTCTGGGTGCTGCCGCCTGGGATGCTGTGGTCTGGGTGCTGCGGCCTGGGTGCTGCGGTCTGGGTGCT
>NW_024070194.1:517470-546397 GCF_014754425.2 Oryx dammah
CGGTCTGGAATGCTGCGGTCTGGAATGCTGTGGTCTGGGTGCTGCGGCCTGGGTGCTGCGGTCTGGGTGCTGCGGTCTGGGTGCTGCCGCCTGGGATGCTGCGGTCTGGGTGCTGCAGTCTGGGTGCTGCGGTCTGGGTGCTGCCGCCTGGGATGCTGCGGTCTGGGTGCTGCAGCCTGGGTGCTGCGGTCTGGGTGCTGCGGTCTGGATGCTGCGGTCTGGATGCTGTGTGTCTAATAAGCTCCTGAGTGATGCTGATGCTGCTTGTCCATGGACCACACTGAGTAGCAAGGGCTTAGGCTGGGTAGAGGCAACAAGAAGGTATAAAATACATTAATCGGATTGGGTACTGCAATATGGGAGCCCCGGGTGGAATCCCTGGGTTGGGAAGAACCCCTGGAGAAGGAAATGGCAACCCACTCGAGTATGGTACTCTTGCCTGGAGAATCCCATGGACAGAGGAGCCTGGCAGGCTACAGTTCATGGGGTCGCAAAGAGTCAGACACGACTGAGCGACTAACACACACATACATCTCTAGGGAGCAGAACCTTTGGGTCTATGAAGAGCTGGAGAAACTGAATATGTCTTCTCTACAGACTCTACAAAATTCAAATCTAGTGTTGCCAAATTTCTTTCCAAAAGAATCTGTATTGCCATATGAAATCTCTATGTCCATGTTGGCAACCTACTTACAAATTTCAAAAACAACTCGTGAGACAAATAAATAAAAAATATATTTTTAAAAAGGGTTGCTGTGTTTAGCCTCTAGCAGGTGAGTCTTCTGGGCTACATTTGTAAATGAGCAGATCCGTGACTTCTTTTGTATGAAAGAGTTAACTATTAAAAACATTGACAGTGATAAACTAAAAAAAAAAAGAAGCCCAACAATTTACCGTTAAGTGTTGAACAAGCGTGTGTCTGTTTGTTTTGCACAGCCCTCCAAATGGGTGGCTGTTGTCCAGAGCACACCATGTCAAGGAGGAAATGAGACATTCCAAGGGCTATTAACTACTCCAGCAGAGATCTAGGAAGATCACTGCAGTGTTATTCGGTGTCGGTATTTATTTAATTCTGGTGCAGAAGGGCAAATTTACCATGCTCAATGGTCCTCAAACTCACGCTGGCTTACGAGAGAGTGGCTTAATGACCCATTGATGGTGGCCTGTGGCGTCACTGTATAAAGCAGTGGCAGGAGAGAGGACAGCCCGGAGTGGTTGCTTCTAATGTATTTTACATCTAAAGCTTCTTTTTTGCTGGTGGAACAGAGTTGCCATGGTTTTGTTACCTGATTTGTTTGCCTCCCTCACAGCTCAGTTGGTAAAGAATCTGCCTGCGGTGCAGAAGACCCGGGTTCGATTCCTGGGTTGGGAAGATCCTCTGGAGAAGGAAATGGCAGCCCATTCCAGTATTCTTGCCTGGAGAATTCCATGGACAGAGGGGCCTGGTGGGCTATTCTGTACATAGGGCCATAAGGGTCAGACACAACTTAGTGACTAAACCACCACCACCAAGTTAAGCTAGTCTGGTATCTGACAACCCCCTTCTCTCTGCAGTCTTCATCTGCTGTGAGTTTAGATTAATGAATCCTACCTGAATGAATCTTTTCAACAACACTAGGTAGTCCACTGGGCTTCCCTGCTGACTCAGTGGCAAAGAACCTGCCTGCCAGTGCAGGAGACCCAGGTTCAGGCCCTGGGTTGGGAAGATTCCCTGGAGGAGGAAATAGCAACCCACTCCAATATTCTCATCTGGGAAACCCCATGGTCAGAGGATCCTGGCAGGCTATAGTCCATGGACTGCAAAAGAATCAGATACAACTTAGCAACTAAGAGTAACATGTGGTCTGTAAAGGGCTAACTTGTATAGCTTAAGCATCCCCAAAGAACTTCGCTATCCCTTTATATATATGATCTCCATCTTGAGATTTTAAAAGCTACAGACATTGATGTAAATGTAATGTCCCAAGGGATGTATAATAAACAGTTGCTGGAGATGCAAGAAATATAGCAACTGTTTGCAACTCTCCACACGAAGTTAGAGAGCCATCCCACAATATTTCACTGTAATAGAGTACAGAGAATATGATTTAACTGGCAGAAGAGCCAGCATCGTAATATAACCAGATATTTCATAATAGAGCTTTATTATATAAAATTTAGAGCCATTCCAAATGTTCCTGAAAAATTTTGCAAAGGCATCCTACTGTTGCAAAGAGAAGTCTGTATTCTGCCGAGCTCAGACATTACCAGCTCCAGATTCTGTCGCTGAATTAAGGCCTCTCTGAACTCAGCAAGATGTTTGAATGAGGAACTGAAGTACAGAAAATGGTACTTGTCTTGCGGTTCAGTGGTTGAGAACCCACCTGCTCAAGCAGAGAACACCGGTTTGATCCTGGTTCAGGAGGATCCCACAGGCCGGGGAGCAACCAAACCCATGTGTCACAACTACTGAGCCACACTCTCGAGCTGGAGCTGCAGCGACCGAGTCCATGAACTTGGGGCCAGTGCTCCGTCACAAGCAGCCACCACAGTGAGAAGGCTGCTCCCCACAGTCAAGGGCAGCCCCTGCTCACCACAACTAGAGGAGAGCCTGCGTGCCCAGCGTCTAATGCCCACGGAGGCCCCTCTCCAAATACACAGGAGACGACGTGGGGGCTTTAGTGTCCACCTGCCGGGTTGTTTCCAAGAAGCATTTTTTCCTGTAAAAAAAAAAATCTCATCAGCAAGTCCAGCATGTAATCTATGAAGTTTAACATTAAAACACACACACACACACACACACACACACACACACACAAGGTCTCGTTTACTGAGCAGCTCACGGTGAGTTACCAGTATGAAAATACTGCTCCCTTTGATAGTAGCTTCCTGGATCTGTCTTAGGGTACACTCTGAGGCTGATAGCCAGTTCTCTGGGAGAGAGTGCCACAATCGACTCACAATGTCTGCCTTGGGCACGGGAGAAGAGTAGAAGTTATATATATGCCATATATTTGCGTGGATTATTTGCACTAATACTCGAGATTCTTTTACTTGAAGACTAAGGATTGACTGAGAATGTCTGAGCCGTCTCTATTGAAAGACACGTAACAACAAATAAGATATATACAGACCGTATGGAACATGGAAAAACTGATTCTTGACATTGGCGGTGGGTAAATCTAGTGAGTGAAAGTCGCTCAGTTGTGTCTGACTCTTTGTCTCCAGGCCAGAATACTGGAGTGGGGAGCTTTTCTCTTCAACATGACCCAGGAATAGAACCAGGGTAAATCTAAGACCTTTGCAAATCCCATGTGAAAATCCCTACAAGATCAGCTCATAGGCGTTACTCCCTGAGCACTAGTAGTAAGACAACACTGAATGTAACGACCGCTTTTATTTCCTTGGCTCCAAAACCACTGCAGATGGTGACTGCAGCCATGCAATTAAAAGACTCTTGCTCCTTGGAAGGAAAGCTATGACAAACCTAGACAGCATATCAGAAAGCAGAGACATCACTTTGCCAACAAAGGTCCATAAAGAAAGCTGAGTGCCAATGAACTGATGCTTTCGAATTGTGACAAGGGAGAAGACTCTTGAGAGTCCCTTGGACTGCAAGGAGATAAAACCAGTCAATCCTAAAGGATATCAACTGTGAATATTCATTGGAAGGACTTGTAAGCTGAATGTAAAGGGCCAGCTCATTGGAAGAGACTGATGCTGGGAAAGAACAAATGAACAGGAGAAGAGAGTGGCAGAGGATGAGATGGTTGGATGGCATCACTGACTCAATGGACATGAATTTGAGCAAACTCCAGGAGATAGTAGAGGACTGAGGAGCTTGGCATGCAGTCCTCGGAGTCACAAAGAGTCGGACATGACTTAGCAACTAAACAACAGCAATACTGCATGCGTGGGTGTGAGGATGTGGGGCAGTTAGTTGGGACCATCCACCAGCAAGGGACTTCTGGTGTATGTCAGTGGTCGTGGAGTCAGTACGGGCCCCTGAAAGCTCACCACCTGCCAGGTGGTGAAACTTCAGTATCACTGTCTATGTGGGCAGAATGATGTCCAGGATGCCCACTTCCTCATCCCTGTGAACTTCACAACATTCACGCTACATGCAAAATAAAATAAAATAAAACTCTGCAGATTTTAAGGTTCTGAATCTTAACAGTTGGAGATTATCTGGGCTTATCATAACATTCATGCTACATGCAAAATAAAATAAAATAAAATAAAACTTTGCAGATCTTAAGGTTCTGAATCTTAACAGTTGGAGATTATCTGGGCTTATCCAGGTAGGGTCAGTCTAATATAAAAGGCAAAATATCCAGAATATTCAACACAATATTGAAGGAGAAGAACAAAGTTGAAGGACTTGCATTACCTGACTTCAAGACCTAATTACTAAGATACAATAATCAAGGGAGTGTGGTCTTGGTGAAAAATTGGACAAATAGTGGAAAAGAATACAAAGTTTTGGAATAGAACCGCATAAATGTATTCAATTGATCTTTGACAGAGCAGCAAAGGCAATACAATGAAGCAGAGATAGTTTTTCAATGATGCTGGAACCAATAGGCATCAATATGCAAAAGACCCCCAAACAAAGCAAAACCAAAAAATGACCTAGACACACACCTTGTACCCTTCCCCAAAATTAAAACTGATGGTAGATCTAAATGTAAAATACAAAACTGTAAAACTCCTGGAGGATAACACGGGAGAAAACCTAGATGACCTTGAATATGGTGATGCATGTTTCCATATAACACCAAAGACATAATTTGTGAAAGAAATACATGATAAACTGAACTTTACTGAATTAAAAATTGGTTCCCTAGGAAAGACAATGTCAAGAGAAAGAGAAGACAAGCCACAGCAGGAGAAAAAGACACAGCGGATAAGGGGCTTATCCAACATATACAAAGAAATCTTAAAACTCAGTGAGGAAAAAAAAAAACAACCTGATCAAAAATAGAATGAAGATCTTGACATCCCATCAAAGAACCTATACTGGTGGCAAATAAGCCTTGAAAAGATGACTCAGCATCACGTCATCAGAGAAACGCAAATTAAAACAACAAGGAGACGCCACCATGACTGTTTGAACGGCCGGAGTCCAGAGCGCCACCCCAGCCAAACGCTGCTGAGGGTGTGAAGCGACGGGAACGCTCCTTCACTGCTGCTGAGAATGCAGCATGGCACGGCCACTCTGGGAGAGAGTTTGTCTTTTTCTTACAAAACGAGACACACATTTACCCACATTTAAGTGGCAGCCTTTACAAGCTGCTTTTTCCACGCGATGCTCCCTGTGGTTGGAGGATCTCTTTGCTTTCTGCCTCTCTGACTTTGCACTACAATGATTAAGGGTGGGGAGGGGATAGTAAATATAACACTCCCTTTAACCTTGCACACCCCTGCTTTTGGTCCAATCCCTGGTTTGGGAAGCCCCCCTGGAGAAGGATATGGCAACCCGCTCCAGTATTCTAGCCTGGGAGATCCCATGGACAGAGGAGCCTGGCGGGCTACAGTCCCTGGGGCCGCAAAGAGTCAGACGTGACTTGGTCACTAAACAACAGCAGAGGACAGGATGGGACGGTGTGCCACGCTGCAAAAAGCTCACCTCCTGTGATTCCCCGTCACAATTCCTTTCTCCTTCGACGTACTCTCCGCTCCTGTTGCCTTGACTAGGCTGTTTGTATTTAATCCCATATGCTTCCAAAGGGCAGTCACAGTAATACCAGGAAACCAGTTTGTCTGATCCTGCCCTTCCCAAAGCTTTTAACGGTTCAATTGACCCAGCATATTCACAGACTACTGCAGAAGTTTTAGTCCCCGGCACTGATGGCACTGATGACACTCTTTGGGCTGACTAGTTATTTCTCGTGCATTTGTGCGTGTGGGGTGTGTTCTGGGCATCGAAGGAACTTTTGCAGCCTCCTTGGGTTCTTCTTGCTAGGTACCAGTAGCCCTCCCGAGTGGCGACAGCCAGAAGTATCCCAGCATTGCCAGTACTCCCTGGGGGAGAAAATCACCCATGTTGGAAACCACTCCTACTGTGAAAGCCTCCAGTCCTGATGGGCTTGTCATCATCATTTTTATAAAAATGGCATTTGTTTATCTATTTCTGGCTGCGCTGGGTCCTCACTTCTGCTTGGGCTTCTCTCTGTCTGCGGAGAGCGGGGGCTACCGGTCATGGTGCTTGGGTGTCTCGCCGCAGGGTCGTCTCCTGCTGCGGAGCGCGGGTTCCAGGCTGCAGGCGCAGCAGCTGTGCTTCCCGGCTCCAGGGCACGGGCGCAGTGGCCGCGGTGCACACACTTAGCTGCTCTGCAGCACGTGGAACCTTCCCAGACTAGGGATCAAACCCGAGTCTCCGGCTCTGGCAAGCGGATTCCTCCCCACTGCACCAGCAGGGAAGCCCCCAGTGGGTTCTCTTGCTCACCCATGGGCCGTGGTTTGAAGCAGACTGCCACCGCCTCTCAGAGAGCATCTCAGAGCAAAGCACATTCTAGCCTAGTCATTTTCATAATAGAAGCAAAAAACGGTGCTTTGTAAGGGGAAGTCTCACACGTAGACAGCAGACTGGGACCCAATGAGGTCTTCTCCAACTCTGAGAAGCCTAATTAAACCAGCAAATTCATCTGGTATTTGTGGCTGTTCGTGATCACTTCCAACTCCACTGCACTCACAGCCAAAAAGAACCTGAGCAAACAGATCCTTATTCTGCTCACAGGTGTGAGTTCTGAAAGGCATGGCACGGCACCTCCCCTTCTAGGCCACTGGTCGTGAAGCACCATCCCCGCGTGCTCTGTTATACGTGGGGATCTTAGGTGGCACAATGTAACCCTATACATTTTTTTTTAATTGGAGGAGAATTGCATTACAATGCGGTATTAGTTTCTTCTGTACAGTGAAGTGAATCGGCTATGTGTATGCAAATACTCCTTCCCTCCTGAGTCGCCCTCCCCAACCCCCATCCTGTCCCAGGTCATCGCAGAGCCTCTAGCGGAGCTCCCCAGCCTTGCACAGCAGGGTCCCCCTCTCCGTCTGCTGTGAGTGGTCCAGGCGATCCTGTGAGTGGTCCAGGTGATCCTGTGAGTGGTCCAGGCGATCCTGTGAGTGGTCCAGGCGATCCTGTTCGCAAGAGGGGACCAGAGATGCTGATGCCGAGAAGGGTTGCGTGGGGCAGGGGGCGTGAGACTAACTGGGAATTAGGAGGAACGTCTGTACACTAGCACGTGTAGGCCTTTACATTTCATTAGAAGTGGATTCACCGTGATAATATATGCTGTGTGCTGGGGGATGGGGTTGAGCCACAACCAGCGCCCCAAAACCCATAGCAGAAGTCTTCTTCAGAGTAATTGTTTCCATGTACAGAAAGTGAGCTGATTTAATGACAGGGCACACACATATATGTACTTTCCTGCTGCTTCTGTGAAAAATTATCACAGACTTCATGACTGGAGGGCTTCCCTTGTGGCTCAGTTGGTAAAGAATCCACCCACAATGTTGGAGATCTGGGTTTGATCCCTGGGTTGGGAGAGCCCCGGGAGAAGGGAAAGGCTACCCACTCCAGCTTTCTGGTCTGGAGAATTCCACGGACTGTATAGTCCATGGGGTCACAAAGACTGAGCGACTTTCACTTTAATAACTGGGGAAAAAAAAAAAAAAACAACCTTGCAGTTTTGAAGGTCAAAAATCCAAAACAGGGCTGGGGGCTAAGATATGGACATAGGTGGAGGTGCTGGAGAAAATCAGCCCGCTGGCGGCTCCCTGCATCTCGGGCACAGCCTCCCCCGACCTGTGTCCCCTCCCCCGTTGCTCTGACCTCTCCCTCTGACCTCACCTCTCCTTTCGCTGGCCTTGCCCCTCCGGTCTCACTCTCTTTTTTTTAAGGACCTTTGTGATTACACTGGTTCTACCTGGAAATTCCGGGATCATGTTCCAATCTCAAGATCCTTAATTTAATCACATCTGAAAGTCCCTTTCACCATATAACATACCATATTCACAAGTTCCTGGGATGAACAAGTAGACAGCTTTGTGGGGAGAAGCACTGTTCGGTCTATAACAGCACATCAAGAAACATACAAAGAACGTCCCTGACTGGCATCTAAGAAATCTCACTTTAGTTGTTTACTGTTTATTTATTGTTGCTGCTGCTTAGTTGCTAAGCCGTGTTCGACTCTGTTTTGAACCCACGGACTGTGGTCTGCCAGGCTCCTCTGTCTGTGGGAATTTCTAGGCAAGAATACGGCGTGGTCATGAATATGAGCAAGGCATGACTGGACACTCTCTTACACTTACAAATAAAGACAATAGACGGGAAAAAAGAAGAAAAGTCTACTGGAGTGAGTGGGTTGCCAGTTCCTTGCCAGTTCCCTCACCAGGGGACCGAACCCACGTCTCCTGCGTTGGCAGGCAGATCCTTTACCACTGAAGCACCTGCGAAGCCCGGCTTGTTTATTCCCGTAAAGCAAATCACGCCAGAACTCCGAGGCTAAAATAGCACGCACACGTCACGTTATGTCACCGTCTCTGCGGGTCAGGAAAGGGTAGCAGCATGGCCAGGCTCTGTCTGAAGGCTGCCCGCGGCAGCTCAAGGTTTACCTGGGCCGGGACCTGCTCCTGAGTTCGCCCTGGGCCATTGGCTAAGGTTCAGTTCCCTGCAGCTGGACTGGGGCCTTAGGTCCTTACTAGCTGCTGCCTGGGGCCCCTCTTTGCCGCACGGGCCCCTCTGTGGGTGTGCAGATGGCTCCATCTCCATTGAAGTGACTGAGAGAGATTGTGAGCAGGCGGAAGTGACCGTCAGTGACACCCTGATCTCTTAACAATCAGCTCCCTTTCACCACGTTCTCTTCCTTGGGAGGGAGTGAACAGGCCCAGCCTAGGCCAAGCAGGAGGCGATTGTGCAAGAATGTGAATCCCGCTGCAGGTGCCCTAGGGGTCATCTCGGAACCTGCCTCCACACTCAACACAGGCCTGTTTTCTGCTTCCAAATATTCAGTGCCCCCATTAGCAGAAAAGGGACTTCTCCACAGACTTCCTTTCCTCCCCACGCCCGTCTCAAGCGCCCCTACTGTGAAAACTGGCCTTCTTGACTTCCCGTGGGTCTCACCAGCTCTTTCCCCTGGTCCCCTTCTCTGTTGCCAGTCGTCCTCTCTGCGTTCCCACTAGATGCCTCCATTATTATTTTTTTAACTTATGTAAATTTAATTATTAAAATTTTAATTTGAGAATAATTTAACTTTTTAAAAATGTATATGTATAATTAGTTTTTAAATTTTATGTAATATTAGACATTGTTTAAGAAGCTTCAGGACGAAAAAGAAAGACAGAAACATAACTCTCCTTGCTTAAATTAAATTAAACCCAAATCTGAGCTCTGGCTCTTTGGGAAGTTCAACCCAGAAATTTTTAGGGCGTGAATGGAGCTTCTCGACTACCAGTGACTGAATCAGGTTTTTAACTTTCTACATCTTTCTGCCTTTTTCTCTCCTTCAACTTCCCTAACCAACCCCACTTAAAAATATATATATATATTTTTGGCTGTGCTGGGACTTCGCTGCTTCTCAGGCTTTTCTCTAGTTGCAGCGAGTGCGGACTGGTCCCCAGCAGCGCGCAGGCCTCTCGGCGCAGAGGTTTCTCTCGCCACACAGCTCGGCTCTAGGGCGCCAGGCTTCATCGGCTCCGGCTCCAGCTCCAGAGCCAAGGCTCAGGAGCTGTGGTGCACGGGCTCAGCTGCTCTGGGGTTTGTGGGATCTTCCCGGACTAGGGATCGAACTCGGGTCTCCTGCATTGACGGGTGAATTCTTTAAAACTGAGCCATCAGGGAAGCCTCCCGATCCCCTTTCTCATAACGTTTTGGGTTTCATTCTGATAATCAAGGGATATTTTTTTAATGTATGTTTTACACCTGGCTAATTTATATTCTGATTTGTGTGGAGTCTAAAATAGTTAGAGGAGCCTGGCTCTTTTATGAAACCAGACATGGAAAGGGTTGGGGGATGTCCCTCAGCAAGTGTGAGGGTCAGTTAATTTCTCTGTCTGCGTGTTGTGATGCGGCAGAGATAATCCTGATGGATTTAGTCTGGTGACCTTTTGCAGCTGTCAGGCCTCAATAATTTTTACCTGTTTTGATATTCCCCAAAATTGCTGAGGACATTACAACATAAAAAGAATTGGTGAATATGCATAAATCTGTGGGATCTTGGGCAGTCATTTATGTGGGTGGAGGGGGTACAGAGGGCAGGTCTCGCGGCCTGTGCCCCCGGAAGGACTGCATTCTGGGGAGATAAAGTAGACTTTGAAAATAAACAGTGTTTTTCTCCTCTCTGCTTCCATTCATATTTAACAATAGCTAATTATCCTAAGAATTCACAGAGCTGTAAAAGAAGAGCATACGCTGTTTTCTGTTTATCAAAGGGGAGCACGGGTTTAAGTCAGTGGTCTCTGAAGCCAACACTAGGCTCCACTTGGCTACTTTTCATTTTTAAAAATATTTTACTTATTTAATTTTGGCTGCGTGAGGTCTTAGTCTGGTGCTTGAGCTTAGTTGCCCTGAGGCATGTGGGACCTTAGTTCCCCAGCCAGGGATCAAACCCAGGCCCCCTGTGTTGGGAGGCAGATTCTTAACATCTAGACCACCAGGGAAGCCCATTTGGTTCCCTTGAGAGTCCCCTGGACTGCAAGGAGATCAAAGCAGTCCATCCTAAAGGAAATCCGTCCTGAATATTCATTGGAAGGACTGATGCTGAAGCTCCAATACTTTGGCCACCTGATGGGAAGAGCCAACTCACTGGAAAAGACCCTGATGCTGGGAAAGATTGAGGGCGGCAGGAGAAGGGGACGACAGAGGATGAGATGGCTGGATGGCATCGCCGACTCGATGGACGTGAGTTGAGGAAGCTCTGGGAGACGGTGAAGGACAGAGGAGCCTGACGTGCTGCACTCCACGGTGTCACAAACACGGACATGACTTAGAGACCAAGCAGCAACTACGACGACTCTCCTGAGGCAGCAGCCAAAGCGTAGACCAGCCCACAGCTGCCCTCAAGCCTTACCACCACTTCCTGCCCCTTTGTGAAGGGTTTCATGTTTCAGACTACCGACTATTCCTTGATATAAAAATAGATGTAGCAATTAGTATGAGGAAGCAATAAGAACACTGCATTTTATTGCACTCTGAATATTTTATAATTTTTTATAATCCTGTAGAAAGGCTCCATAGATCATTTTATAAAAATGACTTTTCTGGCAAATATCAAGTCAAGATGGGGGACTGTCTTATTTTTAAAGTGATCGTCTGCGCTAGACCTCTATATTGTGCTAAACAGCCTAGTAAAAAATGGCATTACTGCTTTATACTAATAAATGTTGTTTTTATCTGAGTAAAACATTAAAAAAAGAAAGAAAGAAAGCTGAAAAGAGCCTGCCCTGCAGTGGGACTATCATTTACTTGGAATAGGGGCTTCTTGTTTTTATGCTTAACAGATTATATATTCTTCCCAGGTCAGCGGTCATGTTGCCTCTGATTACATCATATTGTATTTCCTCCACATTCAGGCCAGAGGACAAACCAAAGCAAAAACAAGAAACTCTAACTGTGAATTATGTCAGAAAGTAGAAGTCAAGACCTGGGGCCTTAAGGGAACCCGCGCTCCATGTGGAGATTTCAGCTCCCCAGCATTCACGCTGTCTTGGAGGAATTGTGCACCTATGAATGACCCTCTTTGGAGACGGCCTGCAGCAGTTCTGGGGTAGATGGCATTCCGTGGCCTAAGGACAAGTGACTGTGTCCATCCGTCAAGGGACACCTGCTAAAGCCAATGAAGAGGACGAGGAGACAGGTATCCAGAGGGGGGGCCCCACTCCCCTCTGCCTTCCCCCGTGCTTGCCCTCTCCTGACTTTAGTTTTTATTTTGTCTTGTATCTTATTTCATTCTATTTTTTTTTCTTCCCTATATCTTTCTTTACCTATGGCCTTGGCTAACACATCACTAGATTTGCAAACAACTCTCGGTGATGACCGTTCGGATGGCCTTTGGAATTGCACCAACGGCGCCCACGCATCACAGAGGCACAGAAACAGGCGCTACCTGAGCCCCCAGTTCCGGCCAGGATGCCGCCCGCTGCCTTGTGCCTCGCGCCGCGGCTCCCTGCCCGGCGAAACCCTGATCCCGCTTTGATGGAGAGCCGCCCAGCCTTCAGTTGCTCCCTGAGGTCTAGCAGCTGAGTTGAGAATTTAACCTGAATTTAAGTCCCTTAATTCAGTTTTTTATACCAACTATTCCTCCTTCCTATTCAATGATCTTAGTTATAGATCCGTAGTCTCTTATCCTTTAATTTCTGCACGAGTGTAGAAGTAAGCATGGCTGTAAAATAATAACGACATCTTTCTCAACTACAATTTCGTTCAGTCTATTGGTTTTCTTACTGATTTAAAAATTAATTTATCCATGTCACACTTCATTCTTAACGTTGACATTTCGTTTTCCACATAGGCTGAGATGCATCTTTCTGAGTTATCTATTGTTTCTGCATCCAAGTCTTCTCTAAAATATTTGCTATCATCCATCCATTATTTGATTCTTTTGTTTTAAAATAAATTTGTTACTTATGTAAAAAAATAAAATGGAGTCACTATGAACGAGTCTATTGTGAGCGAGCTAAATCACGTTTTAAAATTAATTGAAAGAAAAAAATAAATAAAATAAAATTAATTGAAAGGACTTCCTGGGTGGCACAGTGGATAAGAATCCAGCTGCCAATGCAGGGCACGTGGGTTCAGCCCTTGGTTCGGGTCCCGAACGCCACGGAGCAGCGGTGCGGGTGCCACAGGCACTGAGGCCCGACTCTCTAGGGCTGCGCACTGCCCTGCGGAGCCCGGTGCTGCAGCAAGTGAGGCCCGCACGCCCGGAGCCCGGTGCTGCAGCAAGTGAGGCCCACACGCCCGGAGCCCATGCTCTGCAACAAGAGACTCCACTGCGACGAGAAGCCCCCACCGCGCAGCTGGAGAGCGCCCCCTGCCCTCAGCAGCTGGAGAAACGCCCGCACACAGCAGCGAAGGCAGAGCACAGTCAAAAAGGCAATAATTCAGGTGGACTTCAGATGTTGCAGTAATTTTCCAGTTATATTTATAATGACTTGTACATTACACTCCTTTCTTCCTGAGGAAAGAGATGATAGTATTTATCTTTACATCTTCAGTATTTAGCATTTTATTAAATGAATAGCTAAAAATAATATCTAAAATGACTATGAGAACTTGTTTACGCAGGAATCATTGTTCATAGCGCTGAGTCTAAATGGATGTTTATTCTGTTTCCTGTGTATCAGTTACATTTTGAAATACTTTGCATGAATTAATTCATTTATCTGCCAACAAATTCATGAAGTAGAGCAGCAATTACCCTAATGTATTGCAGGAGGCCCAGGAGACCCAGGTTCGATCCCTGGGTCATAAAGACCCCCTGGAGAAGGAAATCGCACCCCACTCCAGTATTCTTACCTTGAAAATCCCATGGACAGAGGAGCCTGGCGGGCTACGGTCCATGGGGTCACAAAGAGTCAGCCATGACCGAGCGGCTGAGCAAGCACGCTCATGCATGCACGCACGCCTTCGACACACAGTCCATCATCCCAAGGTTCCCGTTAATTACATGGTTTTGACTAGAGTAGTGGCTTCAATGGGTTTGCATTTTAAAAGGATCCCTCCATTTCCCTTTGTGTGTGGAAGGGGGTTTGCACAGGGTGAATAAAGATTCATTTAACTTTTTGGTTTAAAACACACAGGTAGATAGTGTTTAGTGGAGGGAGGGGTGCTAGATAAGTATGTGTTGAATTTCATTGCCTGAAAAACATAAAAGAAAAGTCAAGGATGGCACCAGCCGCATAAGCTAGTTAGTCTCCTGTAGCTCGATGTGGAAAACAAGCAGAGACTGGAGGACTCTTAATCAAGACCTCTCTCATCATCTGTGATGCTTTCAAGATGTGTCAAAATGTTTTCCTTATCAATTATTTTTCTGAAGTGATAAATGCATTTTCTTCTTATAAAAAAAATCTCGTTAAAAAACTACTGAAGGCTTTAAACAACAGTGTGCAATAGAAAAAATAGCCTAAGTCCTTAGGCACAAACGATTTTCAATTCTATTCAGAGAAGTCTTTTCGCATCCTGACACTCAAAATGAATGATTCCAAAGAGCACATAGAATTGTGCTGTAGGGCTGCTTGGAGCTCTTTGGAACTTGTAACCAACCCAAACATTTTTATCAGCTCCGTAACAATACCCAAGTCAATAATAAAGGGGTGATTCAGTAGCCAATCCAGATCCCAAAGACAGTGGCCTGAAAAATAAACAGCCCAGTCAAAGTGGCATTGATGCTGCCTTGAAACAATGAGTATTAGCTCTGTCACGGCTTAACTGCATCAAAGGGCCATATTCTCTCTGGCTGTCACCTTAGAAAATCTCCCAAGGAAAGAGAGAAAACCACCTCAACAGATTTCATTTTCGTTGCAGCCATCACTTCAAGTCGCCTTCAACTTCAGGTTGGTGTCTGCCTGCAATTTTGCAATACTTATCATGGGTAGAATCATGGTTATTCCACATGGAAAGGGTTTTTTAAATTTCTCCATTATATCACTGATTCTCTGCCCCTATGCATTTAAAGGAGGAGGTAGAGTCTGTGAAATAAGAGGAATACCTTGTTTTTTTCCTACTGCAATTATGTTCTTCTCTAATCTTGACCTCCAACTTTGAGGAGAAAACTTTTGAGTTCCTCCCAGCCCTTCAATAAAGATCCATCGCAAGGGCTTCCCTGGCGGCTCAGTGGGGAGGAATCCACCTGCCAACGCAAGAGACACGGGATTGATCCCTGATCCAGGAGGATCCCACACGTTGCAGAGCAACTAAGCGCTTCTGCTGCAACTATTGAACCTGTGCTGTAAAGCCTGCAAGTGGGAACCTCTGAGGCCCACAGGCCTGGAGCCCGTGCTTCCCAACAAGAGAGGCCACCACAGCGGGAAGCCCGAACGTGGCAACCCTGGGGCCAGCCCTGCCCTCTGCAACCGGAGAGAGCCCACGTAGCAACAGAGATCCAGCACCACCAAGAACACCAACGCAGTTATGTATGTATGTGTATATATATATGAAAATCCATTGCAAATGCGTGGGTGATATTAAAACCTTAGCGTCATTGACATGATTAAACTGGTTTACTAGTAAAATTATATAAACATGAACAATATATTGCTGTGTATATGAAAGACCTGATAACCCAAATAAAGACTTGATGGGGACTCCCCTGGTGGTCCACTGGCTTAGACTCTGCTCCCAATGCGGGCGGCCCGGGTTCGACCCCTGGTCAGGGAACTAGAGCCCACATAACAAAGAATTCATGTGGCACAACAACTCAGACCTGGCACAACCACGTGAATAGACTTTAAAAATACATATGGAAAGACCTCATGGTCTCAGACTGTAGCTCTCTTTGTTTCTCCTAAGTTTATTTTTAACATAATTTGGAGAGGAAGCCATTAACCCATATATTCTCCATTCCAAAGGTGTAGCATCTCCAGGTATAGTTGAAGAATGCCAGTTTCAGTCTCACAGACTCTATTCCTTCCTCCCTGTGACCTCTTTCATTTACTATCCAGGCGTTCATTTTGTTTCTCTTGTCGCCTATTTCAGGTAGCGTTTTAACTACTAGAGAGGGGAAATGTCTAAATTATGTTCTCTGCTTAGGGGCAGGCTGACATATGAATAGCTGGCTATAGAACCCAGCAAAATAAATTCTTAAAAGAATACAAGCAACAAGACTCATTGTTGAAGAAAAAGGAACTAACTGTGATCACCTTTCTTGTATTGAAGAACTTTAACAACAATCAAGACAGTTTTACATAATTTTCTCTGCCAGTGTAGAAACAGCCCTCCTTGCCTTGGCAACTGACTCCATCTGTAATAGATACCTACAGGAAGGATATTCAATTCCCCGACCTTGGCTTCTTTGTTTAAAAAAATAACAATCAGCCTAAATTCAGCCAAGAAACTGCTTGACTTTTGAAGCTTGAATATTCTAAATCCTTTTAAACCCACAATCACAAGGGAAGCTCACAGCAACAAGCGTTTAATGAACAAAGCGTGATTGTGGGGGGGTCTAGCGTGGTGAAATGTCACCCAGGGAGATGCGTGAGCCCCACACTGGACGTGGGGCGCTGACTCCCAGACTCGGCCGGGCCATCTCCAGCGACAGCTACTCAGTGCGTTTGT
Organism: Oryx dammah; assembly: GCF_014754425.2. Classification (NCBI taxonomy): domain Eukaryota; kingdom Metazoa; phylum Chordata; class Mammalia; order Artiodactyla; family Bovidae; genus Oryx; species Oryx dammah. The sequence continues at coordinate 533,723 of NW_024070194.1, forward strand.
TATGCTATAGATTTTGTCTTTTCTGTGAACTTATTTATTTCAGACCCTGATGGTAGGAAAGGTTAAGGGCAGGATTTTTGGAGAAGGAGGTGACAGAGGAGGGGATGGTTGGGTGGCATGCATCATTGACTCAGTGGACATTATTTGGGCAAACTCTAGGAGACAGCGAAGGACGGGGAAGCCTGGCGTGCTGCAGTCCAAGGGCTCACAAGGAGTTGGACATGACTGAGTGACTGAACAACAGCAATTTATTTCATAGAGGAAGAAGCGATGTTAAACCTTGGCTTAAGATCCAATTCTTATACATTTTAAGGCTGAAAAATGCATGCCTATAATCATTACAGGCCTTGACATCTGCCTCCTTCTTACATTTTCAGTGTTCCTTGCTGTCTTCTGTCTCTGCGCTTTCAGGAAACAACAGTCAGCCCTTACTTTAAGCAACTGCTTAAGCAAGATTTGACTCAAAATTGTTCTTTAAAAAAGTCCTCACTGGGCTTCCCTAGTGGCTCCGTGGTATAGAATCCACCTGCCAATGCAGGGGACGTGGGTTTGATCCCTGGTTCTGGAAGATTCCACGTGCTGCAGAGCAAGGAAGTGCGTGCACCACAACTATTGAGCCTGTGCTCTCCAGACCGGGAACCACAGCTGCGGAGCCCACCCGGTGCAGCTGCTGAAACCTGCATGCCCCGGATCCAGCTCCTGCTCTGCAACCAGCTGAGCCTCCAAGATGGGACGCCCACTCACCACAGTGAGAGCAAAGCCCGTTCAGCAGCAAGACCCAGCACAGCTGAAAATAAATAAAATTATTTTTTAAAAGCCTCACTATGTCTAGAATCAAGTCTGCATAATAATGCAGATTTCTACTCCCTAATGGTGTGAGGTAAAGAGCCTCAGGGTGTGTGGAACATTCGATCTGACCTTTAATATTAATGTAAATCACAGAAGTGAAGCTGAGGGGCAGGGTAAATCCTCTGACTTCATTCCTATCTGATTATATACCCTGGACTCCAAGCCATCCTTTATGTTGCTCTCTACTGAAATGAGGAGAGGTGCTCCAGTTTCCAACCAACAATATAATTGCATCAAAAGCTTGTCCAATGATAAGACTTCCTGCCAAACCTAAAGGGCTTTATAGCTTTTAAACAATATGTTGATTTTGGAAAATAAACTACAAGGAGGCTTTTGGAACAGAGGAATGTGTCAAGGTAAAGATGGATGGAATGCAAAATGGAAAGTGTTGAGAAGGTCTAAATTCCTCTACCAAATAGGCCAGTGCTATTCCAAGACTGTAGATGTTATACACGATTACTGGCCGTATCAGGGCTGCTTGAGATGGTTGTAAATCCAGTTTAATCTGTTTGAGCCACCTAACATAAAACTAAAGTGTAAGCATAACAAAATTTGTAAAATGCAGTCTCATAACAATACAAGTGAATATAAGCTTGTAGAAGGGAAAAAGATAACTTTAAGGTCAGGAAGGAGCTCAATGAATAGAGTCACAGTTTAGAGCAAGCATCTCCATGGTTTTAAACCCAACTGTGATCAGTTTTCTTTGGCACAAATGCTAAGTTGGTGGAAAGAGCTGGCTTCCAAACACTCGTGTTAGTCATTAGCACGAGGGGATGTGCATTTAATTAAGTGCTTCCTTCTTGCAGACCTTATATTATTTGCTCTCATGAAAACCCATGTTGTGGTATTATTTTCCTCCTTAAAAGATGAAGAAAGAGGCTTTAGTGGCATTAATAAGTATCCCAAACCATATTATTAGTGACGAATAAAGACAAAAGCCAGACCTCGTATTTTCCTTCCAACTCCATGTCTGTCTCAGCACTAAGCTCACTAGGCGTCTGCTATGCCACGGGAAGGGCTTCAGATAGTTTTGGAGATAAACCTCCTTGGGGTGGATCAAGATGTGTGCCTCGTTTTCTATTATTTTTAATTCTACTTGCCAACCTTCTTAAACAAGATTTGGGGAAGGGCAGGCAATAATTTGATATTAGTCCATTCTAGGGAAGAAACTTCTTGAGCCAATCACTACATAAAAAGACATATTTCCTTCTCAAGATGGAATATACTAAGCGAAGCTGTAGTGGGAGCCTCGCTGCAGATACTGAGAAGATGGTGAAAACCTGCAGTGATGTCCGTCACGCACTCACCATTTTTGGTGGCATAACTTACAGGGCAACTTCTTTTTGGAGAATTATTGGTGAAGTTAGACATAAAGATGTCTCCATCTTCCCTAAGCATCGGGGAGTACGTGACCCAGCCTGTGCTCTTCGACTTTATCTATGGAGGCTAAGTTCTGAAAGGAATGGACCCTAACAGGATAGAGAAGATAAATAATGGGATTAATTCCTCCCAGGAGCCCATGCCCAGGGGTGCTGCCTGATGAACTTCTGGCTCTGGACACCAGCTGGAACATTTTGTACCCTTTTCATGCCAGGTCTTTGAGATCGTCAGTGAATCTGATCATGTCCTACCTTAAATTTACAGTCTTATCATGGAGACAGCAGTATGCATGTCGACTCAAATAGCATCACTTTCAAGAAGCCGTCCCTGACTGCCCCGCTGACACAGATGTCCCACCCCAGGAGCTTCCTATTCTCGTCTCCAGTGTTGATGTCCTTGCCCCGGGGTTACTGTCTGATTTGATCTTCACGTGTTCGGGAAGGTGAGCCCCACAGAGTTTTCTGCTAGTTACAACAGCGCAGGACGTGGGAAATGCTTCCCGCGCATCTAGGGGCAGGAAAACACTCGGTCTAAGGACATCCAGAGGGCGTGACAAGCCCTCTCAGTCAGGAAGAGGAGGGTGCAGCTGACTCCATGGACCAGCTGATGAAAACCAGGTGGGAACAAGGGTGCCTGCAGGCTCCATGGTAACAGGAAGAAAATGCGAAAATCTAGGTCGTTGCCTTTCCGGCTGCTGAGTCAGCACTAGATGTGTTGGCCTGGCTTCTTGCAGTACACGGTGCTGTGTTTAGGATGGACAGTCAGCAGGGGCCTGCTGCACAGCACCCGGAACTCTGCTCAAGGCTGTGTGATGCCCTCGACGGGAGGGGAGTTAGGGGGGAATGCATACGTGGTTATGGGGCTTTCCAGGTCTCAGTGGTAAAGAATCCACCTGCAATGTGGGGGACTCAGAGACTCAGATTCGATTCCTGGGTTGGGAAGATCCCTTGGAGGAGGAAATGACCACCATTCTTGCCTGGAAAAATCCCACGGACAGAGGAGTTTGGGAGGGTATATCGTCCACAGGTTTGCAAAGAAGCAGACACGACCAGTGACAGCACGCGTGGCTACAGGCGTCCGCACGGCTGCGCCCTCCACTGTCCACCTGAAGCCATCGCATCGGTAACTGGCCATACCCCAACACAAAACGAAAGTCAACAAAAGTTCAAACGGGGAAAACCGCGCTGAGAAAAGATGTTTTCCGTACACTTCGGTTTACAGCCTGACACTTATACCTAGTAAGCTTGATTGTGAGTTTGTCAAACAATACGGAGATGTAAAAGTAAAAATGAGTCTCTTCTAATCCTATCCCCGGAGAGAGCGGCCTGCAGCTCTCCCTATAGTTATGTCAACAGAGAGGTACAGATGCAAGTGTGTACTCGGGCATGAACAGAATCACATCTCTAGACAGAGCGGTGTCATCCTTGGATGAATACATAGGCTCACAGCATATGCACTCTTCAGAATCAATTTCCAGACATTACAAAACAGCTTTTTGAATTTGAGCAAGTGAAACAGGCCAATCATTGATAGGTTGACAGCTGACAATGTCATTTAGGGTTAACGTGTGTATTTTCTTTTTCCATGTAAAAAATAACTTTGAAACACTGAATTCACATTGCTTGCTATAATCAAGAGGCCACCAGGGTAAGATGCATTGCTGCTATGAGAGTGGGTTCCTTGATAAGAAGAATGAATGTTCACTGGCAAACCCATGAAAAATCAAAGATATTTGGTACATGACTTTGGAAGTGAAAATTGTATACAACATGTGTATTCTCTGATTAATTACAATTAGAGAACTCTAAAGTCAAAGTAAAATAATTAAAACTCCCCAAATATTTTTTCTCTAAGACCTCTGAATGAAAAGGCAAGAAAAATCCTTTATTATTATTTTTGCTCTCAGAAACTATCAGCTGAAATAATCTGCACGTCAGGGGTACCTTGTGAAATACACACGATGCATTTCTTTCAGTGGTAAAGTAACAGGTATTTAAAAGTTTACTTAATCCGTTCAGAGACATTTTGACTGCCAAATGAATTTCTGAGGGTATCAAAGTTAGTAACGTAATGATCCCAGGAACTGTCCCTGCAGCCCAGTGGTTAAGACTTTGCTTTTCAACGCAGGGCACAAGCTCAGTCCCTGATCTGGGAATTAAGATCCCACACGCCCCAAAGTGTGGCCGATAATAATAATCTAATGACCCCAGTATTTCTTTGGCTGAAAATTTTTAGGTTATCCTTAATGCTATTATCATTTTTTTCATGACCAAATGTGATTGACTGAAACGTTTCAGGGTTGAGAGAAAAAAGTCAGTGAGTGTATTTTCTTGCATAAAGATTGTGTTTTAGCTTTAGGGCCACTGACTCTACCCTAAGTGTAATTAACTGGTTTGAGAGCTTACATAAAACCCACATGTAACAATATGGCATATTATTCTGTTCTGGCTGCTATGACAAATTACCACAGACTCTTGTTCAGTTGCTCAGTTTCGTCCAACTCTTTGTGATCCCATGGACGGCAATACACTAGGCTTCCCTTTCCTTCACTGTCTTCTGGAATTTGATCAAACTCATGTCCATTGAGTCGCTGATACCAGCCAGCCATTTTATCCTCTGTCGTCTCCTGCCCTCAATCTTTCCCAGCATCAGGATCACAGCCTTGTATAACTCAGCGAAACTCAACGTGAGCCATGCCACGTAACCTCTACTGGAGAAGGGAATGGCAAACCACCTTAGCATTCGTGCCTTGAGAACCCCAGGAACAGTGTGAAGAGGCAGAGATAAGACACCACGGATGGGATACGTTATGTTTCGTGGTGGCTGGGAAGTCCAAGGTGCAGAAGCTGGCAGATCCAGTGCGGTGAGAGCCCCCTTCCTAGACGACCATTTCGCTGCTGAAAAGCCGCCCTGTGGAGAAGGCAAGGGGAATGTGCTGGACCGCTGTAAGGCACTCACCCGTTCACGGGGGCTCCGTCTCTGCTCTCACTCACTTCCCAAGCCACACCTTGGGGGTTAGGTTTCAATACATAAGTTTTGGAGGGACATACATGTTCGGATCTTGACAATGTGTATGTATGTGTGTGGGGGGTTAAGTTGCTTCAGCCATGTCTGACTCTGTGTGACCCTACGGACTCCTCTGTCCGTGGGAGTCTCTAGGCAAGAATGCTGGAGTGGGTTGCCATTTCCTCCAGCAGATCTTTCCACCCCAGGGACTGAACCCAACTCTCGTGCGTCCCCTGCATAGGCAGGTGGATTCTTTCTCCCTGCACCACCTGGGAAGCCCTCTTTATATTACCCTTTTGGTGTGTGTGGGGGACATCAGCCTTGACACCTGTCAAACATTGGATGGTTCCATCTTGATTTTGGAAGGTGACCCTGATATGGACATTATCCTTAGGGGACTTACAATGAACTAGCAGGCATGCCACCTGCACGGTCAGTATTAGGCAAAGCAACCTTCCTGAAGGGTAGAATTTCCTTCCCTGGAAAAAGAGAGGATTACTGTTTTCTAAAATTAACTTGAAGTTCAAACACAGGCAAACTAAAGTCTGGGGTAAAAACCTTGGTGGTCCAGGGGTTATGACTCCACACTCCCAGTGCAGGCAGGCAGAGTCTGATCCCTGGTCGGGGACTAGATCCCGCATGCAGCAACTAAGGATTCTGCAGGCCGCAACGACAATTCCACGTGCCAAAAAAAAAAAAAAAAAGTCAGGATGAAGATTATCTTCCAGGTGGGAAGAGAAGGCAGTGACTTAGAGCCACTCAGTGGGGGCTCCTGAGAGGCTAGGGACCTTCTGTTTCTTGATAAGGGTGCTGGTTATCTAAGATTTTATTTTTATTATTATTTAAAAACCACTGAACTACATCATTATGGCCGGCACTGTCTCTTTATGTTTGCATGCACCGATAGTTCATTTTTAAAAAGGCATTTTCAGGTCTATATGAATTAAGAAAGTGAGCCTCTCCAAAATTTACTCTGAGAGAGTTGATAAAGAATATACTTTGTGGGGGAAAAAAAGTCTGAATCCATAAGGATTTTACCTTTTGACCACTTCATCCATTTCCTCACCCTTCATCTCTGCCTCTGACAACCACAATCCTGATCTCTTTTCCTATGATTTTGTTTGCTTTTTGTTTTTAGGTTCCATATATAAATGAGATAATACAGCCTTTGTCTTTCTCTGTCTGACATTTCACTTAACATAATGCCCTCAAGATCTACCCATGTTCTTGCAAATGGCAAGACTTCCTTCTTTTTTGTGGCTGAATAGTATTTTCAAACACACACACACACACACACACACACACACAATCCAGAACAAAGCCTGGGTTGTGGAAACAGGCAGCCCTGACTGAACTCCTGTTTTACACAGTCAATATTTACGGACCACTTGTTACATTCTAGGCATAAGATATGGACACCTCAAAAGCCTGCATCTCGTTTTCCTCATGTAAAGATATATTTGATGAGAGCAAGACTGGCTGTTTCCAAGATATGTAAACAATATTTAATACATAGGAGACCCTCACAGTATAAGCTAAATCCAAAGATTATACATCAAATGTTATTGTTAAGATTAAATAAAATCATGTATGTACAACACTTAGAAAAGCAAATAAACAATGCTCTGAAACATCAATTCATTACTTTTCTTACTTCCCTGAAAAAAGAGCCCAAGAAATTTGACTAGCGTTCTTGTCACTTTTTCCATTTTCCCTATTAGATTAAATAAATACATAGCCTTTGAAGGTATACTCCTATAGATATAGATAATCAGATTGAAGAAGAATGATAGCATTTCCTAAACAGATTATAAAAAATAGTCATTATCACTAGGGTCACCTTTTCAAGTCCAAAGATGAAAATCTATAATCTGCCTACAAAAGATCTCTGCAGTGCACGAGAGAGTAAAGCGGTATACTTTTCTGCTGCCTCTGGAGGAAGATATATCTACTGTAGGTATCAATTCAGCCACAGAGAATAATTTAATCATACTTGTAAATGACATTCCAACGAAAGGTCATCAGATCTATCAGGCCCTCATCGACTTAGGAAAATTAGACCTGTTTTATTGATGTTGGAAAGTGAAGCAGCACCTGACTGCTTTGTAAGGAGACTGGGGAATCAGGAAAGCATGTCTGAGCTGAGAGAGAAATCCCGGAGCCCAGGCAAGTGGACCGTGAGCCGCTCTGGCTGCAAATCCCGGTGCCAGCTGAGCGGTTTCTGCTGCTTCCCCTTCGTTTTCTTACGAGACTAAATAAACCTGTTATAAAGTGATATGTGCACGTGTTCATCGGGTCTGACTCTCTGCAGCCCGTGGACGGTGGCCCGCCAGGTTCCTCCATCCATGGGATTCTCCAGGCTAGAATAGCAGAGCGGCTGCCATTTCTTCCTCCAGGGGACCTTCCTGACCCAGGGATCAAACCTGGCTCCCTGGCATCTGTTGCATTGCCAGGCGGATTCTTTACCACAAGAATCCTCTTCTCCCTTTTCCTGCAGTTTAAACGGAATTGTGCACAGCTGTACACTCCCAGTTGTTTGAGTGGCGACTTCAACTCAACCCCAGTCTGAATTATCACCAAGCATCCAGCCTGACATGTTCATCTATCCAGACTCCTTGCTGAGGTTGCCTAATAGGCCCAATGATAACAGGGAATAAGTCATGTCGCCTTCCCACACCCACAAAGTGTAGAGTCTTAGCCAGTGTTTACCCAGAGCTTCTCAGATTTATCTTTCAGCTTCTGAGGGAAAACGCATGAATGATAAGAGCATGGTGGAAAACTCTAAATTTTCAGGGGTTCACTTTTAGCCAATTATCCAGGATTCATTATGCAAAGGTTCAGTGTTTTTTTTTCAATATTACTTTTGAAGAATTGTCAGACTCTTCTGGTATTTCTAGATATTTTCTCCTAGAATTTCCCTTTCCTAGTTTTGGAGTGTTCACTTGAGATGATGATGCTGGTGACAACACACAATACCACACACACACACACACACACACATACACACACACCACATATACACACACACACACACCCACATACTCACACACACACCACATACACACACACACACCACATACACACACACACCACATACACACACACACCACATACACACACACACCACATACACACACACATACACACGTGCACACACACACAGGGAGGCACTATATATTTTTATTAGATGATAATTTAAAATTGTAATGTGGATATAGCATTGCTGCCATGGACCCTCATAGCACTATTCCTTCCCTTCACTGCACTTATTATGGATATAATCATACGTGTACTTGGGTGATGCTTATTGTTTTTCCTTTCCCCACTAAGCTCCATAAGGGCAGGGACTGAGCTTGTTTTGCTCACTGTTGTATATCCGTGGGGGCCTCCACTGTGATTTTTTTTGTTGTTGTTTATTTGCTAAGCCCTGGCCGACTCGTAGGAGACCCCATGGACTGTAGCCCGCCAGCCTCCACTGTCCATGGCATTCTCCAGGCAAGAATATTGGAGATGGTTACCATCTCCCACTCCAGGGGGTCTTCCTGACCCAGGGCCTGAACCCGTGTCTCCTGCACTGAGAGGATGATTCCTTCCCACTGAGCCACCGGGGAAGCCCTTCCTCAGTGACTATCATAGAGTGAAAGGGTAGAAAGTATTTGTTAAATGAATTAATGGTTAAGTGATTAAATAAATGTGTTAATACTCCCGTGTATTATATAGTCAAGGTTCTTTATATAATGGCTTTACCTCACCCCTCAATATTATAAGGTACCCTAACTTCAGTCCACCCAACTTCATAATCAGTGTATGTTCATTTAAAAAAAAACTATAAAATGCTAAAATCACAAAGCTTTTCCCATTGTGCCATTGCCTAGAAACAGTTATTGTTTAAGTTTGATGTATAGACTTCCACTCTTTTTAATCACTATTGCAGAAAATCGAATGTGTATTATATTTATTAGCTTGCTCTTTCACTTGATATATTGTGAACATTTTCCATGAAATATTGTCCTTAACTCAGTGTTTAATGATCATTGGGTATCCTATCATTTGGATGAATAATAATTCATTTAACTGATCCTCTGTTTTCTTGCACATAAAATTTCTTTCTAAAACTGTAGGGACCCTGAGCTATCAGGAGCAGCGCCAGACAGAAGGGCTCATGACTACGGTCCCAGGGACTGTGGCTTCTGCCTCACCCTCGTGTTAATACTGAGTCTTACTATTTTAAGACAGTTTGTATCTTATAAGATGAAAACAATACATTTCAATTTAAAATCTCTTTCCTGGGGGCTTCCCAGATATTTCAGTGGTAAAGAATCTGCCTGCCAGTGCAGGAGACTCGGGTTCGATCCCTGGTCCAGGAAGATCCCACACGCCCTGGAGCAACAGTCCATGCACCACGGCTTCTGAGCCTGTGCTCTGGAGCCTGGGCCCTAAACACTGAGCCGCGAGCCTGGGGCCCCGCTCTGCAGGCACAGGGGAACGCCCGCCCTCTGCAACAGAGGAAAGCCCACACAGCAATGGAGACCAGCACAGTCAAATAAAATAAAGTTGTAAAAATTTTAGCTGAATAATCTATGAGTAACACATATATATTTTAAAAAGTGGCTCATCAATACTCCAAACTGATGGTTACCTTTATCATTCATTTCTTCTTAATCTGAAAGCTACACAATCCAAGATTTTTTTTTTTCTGAAAACAAAACACTGGGTCCTAACTCAAGGATGGTGTCACACAAGGAAGACAGAAATCCTACAGACCTGGAGGAAAACAAATATTTAAAAAGACCATGAGAGAAAAGAATAACCATGAAGAGGGCAAAGATTTTGTCACCTGGCCTGAGGGCCTTTTTCCTGCAAACAGTCTATAGGCAGTACCATGTACCTTGTAATCACTACACAGATGAGAGAAATTTAAACATTATGCCTGTTTTTCTGGCCAGGAAAAACAGAAATGTTGAAATAACATTCTGAGAACTGGGACTTCCCAGTGGTCCGGTGGTTCAGACACTGCACTTCCAGTGCAGGGGCGAGGGTTCGAGCCCTGGTTGGTGAACTAAGCGCCTACACGCCGCATGGTGTGGCCAGAAAGGAGACAGAAATCCTAGGGGCTGACACAAAGGCAGGGGAGAAGGCTGCTGTTTCCAGCAATAGCTGAAGACACAGAATGAAAGAAAAGAGAGCCTCCCTCTTCCTCCATCAGGGAGCTGGACTCTTCATAGGTATGTTTCTATTTGAGGTGAAAAAGACACTATTTGAAGACGGGAAAGAGAGGAAAGCCTAGGAATTTGTATTTGTGGTTGAACGGCAATCGCTTATATTAATATTTCAGAGATGTTTTAGACTCCCCCCTTTTTAAACAGTGCAAAATCTATAGGAAAGGCGTGACATGAGTTTAAAAATAAGAGTGAGAAAGACAGAAGGAAACACAAAGTTCCTTACTGCTTAGAAACCTACTGCTCTAGAAAATCAACGCTTTTCATCCTATTCGGTTAATGCAATTGGTTTCACAACACGCAACCTCATGAGATTCTCTATTGCTCTTAATACTACTGGCAAGAATAGTAACAATGTTGGCCACTATTTATTAAAACATTATAGTATGCTAAATGTAATGGGTTGAATTGACCCCCACACCCACAATAAATTCATTTGTTGGAGTGCTTAAACCCCAGCATCTCAGAGGCTGGCCTTATTTAGAGAACACGTCTTTACAGAGGGAATCGATTTAATAAGAGGTCACTGTTGTTGTTAGGGGTTTCCCAGGTAGCAATGAGTCCTCCTATTAAAGTGATAAAGAACCTGCCTGCAATGTAGGAGACACAAGAGTCATGGGTTCGATTCTTGGGTCGAGAAGTTCCCCTGAAAGAGGGCACGGCAGCCCACTCCAGTATGCATGCCTGGAGAATCCCATGGACAGAGGAGCCCAGCAGGCTTTAGTCCACAGGGTTGCACAGATCAGACGTGACTGAAGTGACTTAGCGTGCACACACTTTGTTGTTTAGTCGCTAAGTCCTGTCCAACTCTTTGCAACTCCATGAACTGTAGCCCACCAGGCTCTTCTGTCCATGGGATTCCCCAGGCAAAAACCCTGGAGTGGGCTGCCATTTTCCTCTCCAGGGGATGTTCCCGACCCAGGGACTGAACCTAAGCCTCCTGCATTGGCAGGCACCTCTTTACCACTAAGCTTGCGTGGCCCAATCCAATGTGAGTGGTATCCTTAAAAAGGCAAAAATCTGGAGACGAACAAGCACGCGGGGAGGACACCACGTGAGGGTGACGGCAGAGACGGGGCGGTGCCTCCAGCAGCCGCGCGCGGTGCCGCGGAGCCGCGCTGAGGGCCGGGCCTCTCGGGGCAGGGGTCGGCTCTGCCCGCGCCTGGGCGTGGGCCTCTGGCTTCCAGAACTGGGAGGCCGTAGCTGACTCCAGGGCTTCCGTACGGTCGCCCCAGCAAACCAGCGCAGCAAGCACTGCCTTAAACAAACTGCACATAAGCTTGCTAAATGCTCAAAGCGTTACATACCAGCTTCTGCCTGTTCTTAGCAGAGTCTAACATACTCTCGCTAAGCACACAGGGGGTAAACGGTGACAGTTCTGTGGTTCTCCCATAAATTAAATGATAGCACAGACAGCATTTAACACGGGACAGGAATGTTCTATGTTCCTATAGAGCCTCCAGGATTTTTACTCCGTTAATGGCCGTACAAAATTCTATCAATTTCATAATTCTCTTATGTATTTAGTCATTTTCCTATTGTTGGATGTTTATGTTTTCATGTATTACTATTATAAGTAACACCATAATGGACGTCTTCATGCCCAGATATTTTCCCAGTTTTTTAAGATGGAGTGTTTATTTCCCTGTGGTAAGTCAGGAAGTTTATAAACATTTCTCTAGTTATTATATGTATTATCAAATTACTTTGCAAAAGACTTCTGCCAATAAACCTTATTGATGGACAGGCGTAAGTGTAGATATTTTGTGATATTTACATCTGTATTGGGTCAAAATTCACGGTAATTATTAAACCCAGTTTGTCAGATTATCATTCTATGTTTTAAATTTGATCTTTTTGATTTAAAACTTACTTTATCAAGTATCCTAATTGCGCCCTTTCTGATTCTCTTGTTAGAAATTGAATTAATTTTGGACTCTCAATGACAAGGCTAGTTTTAAATTTTGAGGTTAGTTATATAGAAAAATGAAAACAACCACTAAATGAGGTAATCAACTGATAAAATTGATGAAACTGAGTCATATTGAACTAGCACACCAATTTAATTTAAATACTTGCCCTGATTAATGCAAATAGATACAAGCACAGCTTGTATACAGCACAACGCACATACATCACAATGCGTATACATCACAACTCGTATACATCACAACGTGTATACACCACAATGCGTATACATCACAACGCGTATACACCACAA
>NW_024070194.1:546407-802089 GCF_014754425.2 Oryx dammah
GCGTATACATCACAACGCGTATACACCACAATGCGTATACATCACAATGTGTATGCATCACACATTGACCAAATGACTACCTGGTGTTCAACTGGAATTTCATAAAACAAAGATAAACTGCGATGTATTCAACACACACACACAGACAGCCCCATGGTTTGCTTAAAACTGTAAAATCAAATATTTAAAATGTGAAAGCAGGTGAATTGGAGAAAGGAAAGTAGCCCAAAGATGTATTTTTTCTGACCTCTAAGTTATAAAAGGAAGAACTCAGTTTGTTATTGGAAACTTAAAACGTTGAGTGACTCCTGGACACAGCAAAGTTTCTGGTAGGGATCCTTTGATCCTACGGTCAGCTCAGGCAACAGACCGACTCAGTGATGCTGAGCCTGTTCTACGTGTCACTCCAGTGACTGTGCTAAAGAAGGAAATAACTTTTCTTTCCCCCTTGGTCCCCTGATGGGAAGAGCCCACTCACTGGAAAAGACCCTGATGCTGGGAAAGATTGAAGGCAAAAGGAGAAGGGGTGGCAAAGGATGGGATGGTTAGATAGCATCACTGACTCAATGGAGATAAATCTGAGCAAACCCCAGAAGATAGGAGAGGACAGAGGAGCCTGGCGAGCTGAGGTCCATGCGATCACAAAGAGCTGGACACGACCTAGCGACTGAAAACAACAACAGCAGCCCCTTGGCTCCTACGACCTTTCATGGTCACTGAAAGGCATGGGGCGGAGGGAGAAAGGAGCGTGAGCGAGGAAAGGAGAGAGGAGGAGAAGAAAAAGGGACAGCAGAGAGAGAAAGGGAAGGAAGAGCACAGAAGGAAGCGGGAGGAAAGGAAAGGAAAGAGGGTCGGGAAGGAAAGCAGGATGAGGAGAGACAGGGAGCCGCCCGGTCATCCGTCTATAACTGTGATTGGCACGTTTTTTGTTTCACTTTAAAAACTCCACATGTTAGGGATAGCATAGAGCATTTGTCTTTCTCTGACTTGTTTCACTAAACATAATACTCTCTAGGTCCATCACATTGCTGTGCATAGCAGAGTTTTCTCCTTTTCACTGCTGAGTAACATTCCACTGTGTATCTGTATATCTCACAGCTTTATCTCAGAGACCACCAGGGAGGGACAAAATCAGGGTGTGGGATCAAGACACCCAAACAACGATGTCTGACATAGCTAAGCAGCAGCACAGGGAAATATAACCTTTATTTGGTAATAGCTTTAAATGGAGTGTAATCTATGAAATTGCTGGTTGCTCAGTGATAAAGAATCACCTGCCCATGCAGGAGACATGGGTTCAATCCCTGATCCAGGAAGATCCCAGGTGCCAAGAAGCAACAGAGTCCATGCCCCGCAACCGCTGAGCCAGTGCTCCAGAGCCTGGGAGCCAAAACAAGGGGAAGCCACTGCAGTGAGAAGCCGAGGAACCGCCGCCAGAGAGCGCGCCCGCCCCCGCGGCCACAGAGCGCGCCCGGCCCCGCAGCGAGAAAAATGCCTGTGCAGCGACAAAGACTCAGCCCAGCCAATTAAAAAAAAAAAAAAAAGATTCTGAATCAGTCGTACACCTGAAACTAATATGACATTGTAAATCAACTATAATTTACAAAAAAGAAAGGTAAGGAGGGAGAGAGGAAGGGAAAGGGGGGGAAAAAATTCATGACACACAGATGGATGCGTGAAGTTTGTTAGTACATGCACAAGGAGAAACTCACTTCGGGATAAAATATTCAATTTTTTAAAGGCCCAATATTTTTTAAAAGCCCAATGTTTTAATTGAATTAACTGATAGTGCATACAAATGGAAATTAACTAAAACAGCAATCACATTCAAATCAGATATTAACTTTGCTTTTTTTAAATGACAACAGTAATCTTTAAGCAGTAGCTTCATCAGTAAAGTTCTAAGCCAGGAACTCCTGTCAGTTAGTCAGCGGCATCTACAATTCGCATAGTACTCAGCACCTTTCGTGGCTCAGATGGTAAAGAACCTGCCTGCAGTGCAGGAGACCCGGGTTCCATCCCTGAGCTGGGACGATCCCCTGGAGAACGGAATGGCAATCCACTCCAGTATTCTTGCCTGGAAAATTCCACAGACAGAGCAATCTGGTGGGCTACAGTTCCTGGGGTCACAAAGAGTCAGATACGACTGAGCAGCTAACACTTTGACCCACTCCAGCATTCTTGCCTGGAGAATCCAATAGACAGAGGAACCTGGCAGACTACGGTCTAGGGGGTCGCAGAGGTCGGACATGCCTGAGTGACTCACAGCGCCTTTGCAACTGCTGGGAGGAGATGGAAGCTGGCAGCATAAGGACTTTATGACCTAAAGGCAGAAACCAGTGCAGCCCTGAATCCATCTAAAAACATTTCAAACGCTCCTAATATTTAGACTTAGCTGGTTTTTGCATGTTATGCCCAGAGCCCGAGTCCCCCAAACTGAGAGAATAAGACGTCCACAGCAATGCAAAAGCATGAAGGGGTTTATTGCTAGCTAGGGCTCAAGTCTCATCCTGCGCAGTGGAATCTTGCCGAGAGCCCCGAGTTCTGAATCACATCTACTTTTATACAGACGGTTCTTTGTTCCTGTAACAGCATAGCTGAGTTAAACCGTACGCGCGCGGGACTTTTAACCTCGCATCCCTATCCGGATTGGCTCGGGTCTGGCGCGGGCAGGGGAGCTATGGGGATTTTTTCTGATTGGCCGAGCTACACTGCCTGCAGGAGTTCCCAGTGCCTCAGCTTTCCTAAGACTAAACCTCAGGCCTAGCCTGCCCCTTAGAGCCTGTCCTGGCTTCAGTTTGGTCCTAACATTCGCCCCTGTCTTCAGCTACATAGAGGAATCTTCGTCTTTATTTTGGGGCAGGGCCTGATACTGTTGCCTCAGTACCATCAGTTGGATGGTATTGACGCGGTCTTTTACAAAGGCAACAAGCTTAGTTATTATGCATGGACCAAAAGTAAGTATTAATAGTAGCACTATTAGAGGGCCCACCAGGATGGAAATTAGCGTTGTTAACCACAGGGACTGTTGGAACCAGGACTCAAATTAATTTTGAGACATTTTTCTTTTCTTTTTTTTGTTTGATTTAACCCTTTTCTTATCTTGGCCAGCGACTCCCTGATTACCCCTGAGTGATTCACATAAAAACAACGTTCTTCCCCTAACACAGCACATAGGCCCCCTGAGAGACTTCATACTCAAGATACTTTTTGGGAATTGGGGCGGAGGTCTCTTTCTTCTGTAACTTCTTCCTGCTGTGTGTGGGCATAGGCCTGCCTGGCAGAGCAGAAGTCTTTCTACCTGATCTGAGCTGGGGTTTTCCACATCTGAAACCAGCTTTTACCCTCGTAGTAACACCAATTTAGTTGGCCCCTCTCAGAGATGAAACAGACAAGGGCCAAACAGGAGACCTAACAGGAGGGTCATCTCTGGTCCTGGAAACAGAAGGCAGCATTTGGGGTGAGGGGTGCAGGCTTTGTGACCCCTTCTGATGGGTTGGTGGTGAGCAACAGAGCAGTGCTCCAGGAATCTTGTGTTCAGTCTGAAGTTACCATCTTCCACCTGAGTGGGGGCTCAAAGATGTTGTTATGCATATTTCTTGGAACCAGGACTCTGTCTGGAGGCTGTACCAACCTTTGGTTGTTTTTGTTTTTGTATCCCCTCCCTTCCCTGATTAGCAATTGTTTGAATCCATGCTTTGGAATTCAGGGAAGGCCAAGGAGGCTGAACACAGTCTATATCCTACAGATAAGAAATGGAGAACACAGAGCAGATCTGTACTCCAGAGCCCCACAGAGTCCTGCTCAGGTTTAATTTCAGGGAACTGGGCAACTATGACTGATAACTTCCTGTCAAAATGGGGCATAGGACTGCCCCAGCTTGGAGCAATACAAGCTCTAATCTGAAAGTACACCCATGGCATCACCTAGTTATTTCCCAGGATATCTGAACCATAGCTACTCTATTTTGACTTTTAATTGTAAACTTTTCCTTAATAGCCAAAGCAGATTTTACCATTAATGACGTCAGTGTTTTTCTAGATATGAGAAGATGCAAGAATTGGGACTCATAAAATCTTCTCCTGAAAAGATCTAACTATCTGATGGCCTGTTCTGCCAGTTTTTCCCAGAGCACAGAGTGCCTCATTCCTGATTTTTACCCTGAACTCTTTTCAGGGGCGTTGAAAGTCAGCAGTTGCAGCGGCCATGATTTAATCTTTGTAGATGCAGATAGCGAGTGTCAGTCTTCAGTTGGCAGAGCCCCTTTTTGCTCATAAACTTGACCATGATTATGGGGGGGGGGGCACTTCATGACCATTTTATCCCATGGTGCTGAGAATGTCCATTCTCAGGTTTGGCAAAGATTCTGTTGACAGGCCACTCAATGTGCTGTTACTGGATTAGGCCATAAAACAGTATCCAAAATTCTCTGGACCACCTGTCTTATTAGCTTCTTGGTCCAGGAAAATATTCCCTCTTGTTGCTTCTTGCCATATCTAGAGTTACACTGTTACCATCATCGATCTCATATGGGACCATATATTATTCTGTTAGAGGCCTCATACACACATTTGACGGTGTAAGAAACAGCAATTTTGTAAGACAGGGGAAATACAAATAACACAGCCAGCAGGATTAGTAAAGTAAGACTTATGTTAAGGACTTCCATTAGATGTAGCCCAGTATATCTTCAGGTCATCTGACTTAGTCTGTCCTGTAGAATCTTTATCTTTTAGGGAAATTATATATTGGCACCATCTATAAGGCACATAACCCAGTTTTTTAGTGTTACTAGACTGATTATCTTTAGTATGATTTAATTATTTATTTATTTTTCCAACAGAGGAGACTTTAAACCTAAATTATTGTAGCCTGGTATTATGTATATAAATCCATCCCATAATTGTGGGAGATTTTTCCCTTCTTTGTGGAAACTTTTCTTGTTCTGATTGAGCTTGTGTAGTAGAAAAAAGCTCAGATTTATAGCCAGAGTCAGAGCAGGAATTATTAATTGGCCCGGTGAGGGGATCCTATCCAGTAATATCACAGTGACCTGAATATGACTAATTTTTTTTTTAAAGTAAATTTTCTCAGAGCCAACCAGTTAGAGTCTGGTAGTAGAGAAATGTACCAAGGTAACCCAGAACTAGACACAGGTAATTGGCCACAAACCCAACAATTGGATTGATTTTTAAAACTAGTATAGGATCAAGCCTATGATAGAAACACATTTGACTTATATGCAAAGGTCTAAGAAGTCAAGAAAACATAAATGATCATACGAATCAGGTCCAGCATCTCGGGGAAGCTGCTCCCTCTGATGTCATCGTCTTCTCATCCTGGTGTACTGTAGTTTCTCCTGATAAAAAAGTCCTTCCGTCCATGTTGGAGACAGTCCCTTAAATTATGTCTTTTTCCAGTCCTGGTTGCAGGTCAAGAGGCATCTGATCTTCATTCAAAGATAGATTACTGAGATAAGCTTCAGAAACAAACTTAGGGTGTTTTTCAAGAATTCAATTAAATTTTACATCAATATCACATAACAGCAAAGAACTATCTAAGAGATGAGTCTTACTAGATGCAGACCTCCATTAACAAACTGGGATTTAACGTTTTGAAATATCTTTTTCTCCTTATAGTTACCCTTATTTTTATTAAATATAACCAAATTAAGGCTAGTTTATTTGCGAAATAGGTCTGTTCTCACTGATTTTGGTCTGATGATTTTTATAACCATAATTGATTATAGGCTTTTTATTTTGCTGAAACATTTATAGAGTCTCAGACTGAACTTTTAAATAAAACAGGGCTGGGAAACTCACACCAAAGGCTTATCACAGATTCTGCCTAACAAATTTAGGTGAATTCTTTCCTTTTTAAGGTCTCAAAAATTTCTTGAGATTTTTGTATCCGTGAGATAACCTTCCTAACTCATTTGATGAACTTACTGGAAACCTAAGAACTTCAATTTTTAGAGGAGTCAGAAAATATAACTGTTTTGTTTATAACGTTTAATTTTACCAAAGTATTATCATAATTAGTTTGAGAGGAAGATTTTCCCTACTTCCTGAAAACATAAGATTCAAACCCATAATTTTTCAGATAGAAACCAGAAAAGTTATAAGCATATTCACTGCTTCATTCAGTCCTTTTGCTAACTTTTGTGAAGTTATCAAGTTTTCCATTAAAATACCAGGACATATCAGAATGTTAAAAACTCCATATAATTTCTAGGATATCTGTATTAGTTATTTTACCATACATTATAATGAGATTTATTATTCATTTGATAATCTTTTTTATGCAATTTAACCAACCAAATAAACACAGTTTATTATCTCTCTTTGGGATGTTCCAGGGGCCCTCTGAAGCACCCCAAAGTTAGCTAGAGATCAAAAGAGCTTCAAAAGAGTTCTATTTAAGAAGTTTCTTCACTTGAGGTAATTTCCTTGTTGACAAACTTGTAACAGATATAATATTTAACTTATATTAATCCTAGGTACAATGAAAATATTCTACTTAACGTTAATTATTCTAAGACATGTCTATATTAGATAGGTCAACAAACAAACATTAATATCAGGTATTTAACATTGAATATTTCCCAGTTCACATGAACCTGGAATTTATTGTTTAATTTAGAATTACTTGATTTCTAAGCACTTACCCCTTTTTCTTTTTTAAGCCAAATAAATAGAGCTCATATACATATTAACCACAAAAATATTACCAAGACATATTTAGGCAGACACAGTGCAAGACCTAGCTTCAAGTCTTTTTTTCCTTTTTCCTCAGTGTCAGGAGTTAGAGATGGTCTAGATAAGTGTTCCCGAGAGCCCTGGTCTCAAGGCACAGGGAAGGAAAATCAAGTTCTAACAAAATGGCTGCAGTCCAAACCACATGGTGGCCAGACAAAGCAAAATTTCCTTCTCCAGGGGATCTTCTCGACCCAGGGATCGAACCCAGGTCTCCCATATTGTAGGCAGACGCTTTAACCTCGGCTCCACCAGGGAAGCCCTTAAATACAAAAATACAGTCTCTCAGAAAACCTCCTATAGAGACACAGAACTTCAGATCTAAGTACTAACATCAAAGATTTCAAGGGAGGAAAGGAAGCCAGGTTGAAAGAAGAAGGGGGAGGAGGCAGGAGAGGGGGGCAAAAGGGGTGGCCTTACAGACGTCTCCTGCCACCTACAGACACCCGGGCGCTACGGGACTTTTCCCTGGGCCTCCAGAGAAGGGAGGACTGGAACTCGACCCTACCAGAAATCAGAACCAGAAATCGAGTTCTCTGCCAAGAGGAGGTGATCAGTCTCCAATCCTCAGCTCAGGCTGAGGGCCCTTCGACCGGATTCCTGTGTCCAGGACCGGGAGACTAGAAAAACAGGGAAGGATAGGAAGCGTTAAGGAGAGGAAAGAGAGAGGGGAGGGGAGAGAGGTCAATAAAGTCTCTTGTTCCTTACCAGTCGGGGCACTCTGGCCAGTTGTCCGCATCAGGAGGAGACCAGGGACAAAAGGGTCCCGGTTGCGGCCGCTGGGTCTGGTCCATTGGCAGGCAAGCTGGCCCCTGAGTACCCCGAGTGGTCAGGATGTCAGTCTCGGCTTTTTCACCAATAACGATAGATTTTGCGCCTTAGATTTGAAATCAGAAAAATGGTCAGTCATAAGGGACAAAGGAGTAGAAGTTGCTTGCCCCCTGATTACAGAGAGGAACAGAGGAGACAAAATGAACACACAAAGAGCAGAGGCAATGCTGGCACTCACCCAGACACGACAAACAGGTAACAAATACACATCGGCCGAGAACACAGCGCTAGGTCTCCCTGGGCCCCCCTGAAACTTTCTTTCCCTCGAGGTAATCTTACCAACAAGGCGTCCACAGAGCCAGCCGCCTCCCCAGCACGATGCCAGGCCTCGGCCTTACGCTGCTCTTAACCAGAGAACGGAGCCAGCCGCCTCCCCAGCACGATGCCGGGCCTCGGCCTTACGCTGGTTTTAACCAGAGAACGGAGCCAGCCGCCTCCCCAGCACGATGCCAGGCCTCGGCCTCACGCTGCTCTTAACCAGAACTAACACCGGGGTTCAGATATCTCTCCTCCCAGTGAGGAAACCCCTTCTACCAGGAGAGTGTTATTCTTCCCAGTTAAAGGGATCCTGGATGAGCCCCCAGATGTTATGCCCAGAGCCCGAGTCCCCCAAACTGAGAGAATAAGACGTCCACAGCAATGCAAAAGCATGAAGGGGTTTATTGCTAGCTAGGGCTCAAGTCTCATCCTGCGCAGTGGAATCTTGCCGAGAGCCCCGAGTTCTGAATCACATCTACTTTTATACAGACGGTTCTTTGTTCCTGTAACAGCATAGCTGAGTTAAACCATAGGGCGCGTGGGACTTTTAACCTCGCATCCCTATCCGGATTGGCTCGGGTCTGGCGCGGGCGGGGGTGAGGCTATGGGGATTTTTTCTGATTGGCCGACCTGCACTGCCTGTGGGAGTTCCCAGTGCCTCAGCTTTCCTAGAGACTAAACCTCAGGCCTAGCCTGCCCCTTAGAGCCTGTCCTGGCTCCAGTTTGGTCCTAACATTGCACACATTCTAAAGGAGATTATCCTTAAAACTGAATACCCACGTTTTCCTCTCCTGCTGTGATAATGGATAAATTAAACTGATTTTGGTTAGAATTTCCAAGATTTCTTTTCTTCCCTGTGACATCACAATAAATGATTAGGCAGAAACAAAACAGGGAACTCTTCTTTCTATGTGAGTGATCAATTGCCCAAAGGGAAGTGGAAAACCTTGGTGGCCTGTCAGCTGTAATCTGCTTCAGGTAACACCTATAGAGCTTGTCTGGGTTGGCGTATTCATAGACTCTGCAGAGAGAAAGTAGATATAAATACTTGAATACCTTTTATTTAGTGGCAGTGTCTATTCTAACGTTAGTTTTTGTCTTTTCCAGTAATTGGTGTGGATGCCCAGAAGAACTGAATTAATAGCATGAACAAACTTACTACATTGCTGAGGTTAGTTCTAGACCAAGTTGGAAAAATGTAATTGGGCTAGTGTATGAAAAATATTTCTTTTAAGTTCAATTCTTCAGCTTTCAAACATCTACCAACTTATTTTTTACGCAAATACTTTCTGTGTAATTGGGCCAGTGTATGAAGAGGTATTTTTGTTGTTGTTCAGTTCTTCATCCTTTCAAACACCTACCAACGTTTTTCTACCCAGATATTTTTCTATGTATCAAGCATCACTCTTGGTTCTTGGAACAGAGGGTGAAGCTGTTGTAGCGACGCGTTCCAGGAAACACTCAGAAGGACGATGCAGATAGTGGAGTGCAGTTGATTCCACGGGTGGGCCCAAGGCAGAGTCTCCTCTTAGCCAAGGACCCCGACCAGTTTTTGAAAACCTTATATACCATAAGAGTACGTGCCCAAACCCACCTCCCCAAATTCCCTGAAACTAGTCTGAACAAAGGAAAAGAAAGATACAATCAAATTTAACCCATGATTCATATGCCTTAAGCCTAGGTAGTTAACAGTGGACAATTATCAATAGGCCTGTGGTCATACCCTAATAAGCATAATAGAATGTATCATTCTATTCGGTTACACAGATAATTAGGGTACCCTCTTAGGCGAGGGAGAGTCTAGGTAGGAGCCCTGGGGCTCTTCCTTCAGGGGTGGGGGTGGGGGGGTCTGGTTTTCCAGTTGGAATGTCGTTTCCATAGATACCGGGCATAGAGCTCAAAGTCCACAGCCCGGCTCAAGATGGAGTCCTGCTTTCAAGGTGGAGCCTGTTCTGTCTGTTTCCTCCTTCAGCTGTGTGTCTGTTGCTGCCTTGATGCTGTGAGTCATCCCCAACAGTAACGGACAGCTGCCTAAAGGAAAGCACTTACAATCACTCAGGAGCCCACGGGGCATCTGGGCTGCTTGCTGTCCGCACCCCTGAAGTCAGCCTCCTGTGGCGAGGCAGCTCAGCTGACCTTGGCTGCGTCGGGTCGGCTGCCGGCTAGTCTACGAGGGCCTTGCCTGGGACGGCTGGCTCTCCTGTGCGTGGTCTTGAGAGGGTAACAGGCAGGGAGGCCAGGGGTCTCCAAACAGAGCAAATAGGCTGCAAGTGTCAGACATTTTTTATTTCTTAAGTGGCAGGAGCAAACAAAAACTAGTGTTATATTTTTTTCCCCTTCTCAATACAAATTTAAAAAGAGATTTCCCTTAAAATTCTGTGTTGCCATAATGACACCTGGTTCCACCTGAACTTAACTTTTCTCAAACCTTGAGCTAAGCAATGCATTTTCCTTATGGAAATGTTTGTCTTAAGCTATGTTTATATACTATGTATTTCCACTAGACTCTGTCTTTAGGTCGGTTCCCCCTAAAGGCTCAGAACCGACCTGACAAACCAGTATGTTATATGTCGCTCTCCTAACCTATGTTAACGCAGCTATATATTTGAATGGGGATCCGCCTTTCTTCACGGTTCCTGACACTGTGGCCCAGGACGACTCAGCTGGTGCCAGTGTTATCTCAAAATGCACCATTCTCTGAGTTTCGAGACATTTCCTTTCTTTAATTAGCAGACTGCTGGTAGCTATATGACTTACTGCTAAAGGCTAGCAGGGGGCATTCTTTCTGCCCCCTTCTGATGTCTATGTCAGAAGCTGTCTCTATCTCTTTTACACTTTAATAAAACTTTATCACACAAAAGCTCTGAGCAAGCAAGCCTTGTCTCTGGCCCCGGATTGAATTCTCCTTCTCCAAAGGCCAGGAATCCCAGTGTCTTTCATGGTTCAGCAACAACCTTTCAGCCTTTTATCCTCAACTTAGCAGGACCTGTTCTAGTAAAATCCGAGTCCCAAGAGGAAGAGTGGAAAGACCTTGACCCATGCTGAGAACTGACCCGCTATCGCTCTTCTGCATTCTGTTGGCTAAAACAAATCACAGGCCAGCCTGAATTCAACGGGCTGAGGGGAAATAAATTCTGCCTCTTTGGGGAGGAGGTACAAATCCACACTGCAAGGGACCTGGTCCCAGGAAATGGGAAAACTTGGGACATTTTTGTAATAAAACTCCTGTAAGTGATAACTGAAATCTAATCAACTGTAGGCAAAGAAAAGAAGTAAATATCCAAGGTAACCTTAGTGCTCAGGTGCTCTGAAGAAAACAGGGGGAGACGTGGAACAGAGCCAAGGAAGTACTCAGGGTGGAAAACGCAAGGAGGCGCTCACTGTCAGGGACAGGCGGTAGACCAACAGGCAGACAGTGTATACAGGGCTTTAGAATACACACACACACACACACACACACGTGCCAGCTAAATCACTTCAGTCGTGTCCGACTCTTTGCGACCCCATGGACTCTACCCACCAGGGTCCCCTGTCCAAGAGATTCTCCAGGCAAGAATACTGGAGTGGGTTGCCATGCCCTCTTCCAGGGGATCTTCGCGACCCAGGGATCAGGTCCATGTGTCTTACATCTCCTGCACTAACAGGCAGTTTCTCTACCACTAATGCCACCCGGAAAGCCCTGGCCGTGTGTATATATATATTTGTTGTTTAGTAGCTGAGTTATGTCTGAGTCTTTTGTGATCCCACAGACTGTAGCCGGCCAGGCCCCTTTGTCCATCGGATTTCCAGGCAAGAATTCTAGATTAGGTAGCCATTTCCTTCTCCAGGGCATCTTCCCAGCCCAGGGTCAAATGCACCTCTCCTGCCTTGGCAGGCATTCTTTCCCGCTGAGCCAGCAGGGAAGCCCCACCAGTACTAATGCTAGCAGTAATTTCAGTCAGGTTAAGGCCCAGTCCCTGGGGAAGCCTGGTCATCAGAACTTTTAAGCCCTTTCAATCTTTCCAGGCAATTCTAATCTAAAAAGCTGAGCTCCTTGTTTTTGATACCACCCGTCACTAAGGACCCCCTAGTGGGTTCTCTCCAAAGGTGGCTGTAAGGCTTTTGCTCACTCGTCCAAATATTTCCATTTTTACCTCTCTCAGGGAGATCATTACATTTTTGTTTTATGTCCCAAACAAGGGATATGTTATTATTTTATGACTGTGTAACTTTCAAAGGTAGAACCTTAACACTAATGAATAAAAAACTAGTGATGCCAAATATAAAAGTGATCTTATTTCCTTTTTATTTAAAAGCATAGTAAATTGTGGAGGTTTTAAAAGGAAAAAAAATATTGCTCAACATAAAATAGTTGGTTTTTTGTTGTTGTTTTAAGAAGCTGTTCACAGGGTCTTGTTCTCGGGGCGCATAGTAGACGTTTGCCCTTTGGCTTGTGTGTGCCACGCATATACACCCGTGTCCGGTGTCTAGAAAATCACTGAACATGTCTTAAGGTCCCACAGAGGGTGCCAAAATCTCAGATTCATCCATCCTTGGCAGCTTTGTTTTGAGCACATGGCTAAGCTCAGTTGCTGAGCGCTCCAGGAAGAGGCAGGATGCCCCTGGGACCCATCAGTGAGGTGGAGACAGTCTGCAGTACTCAGGGAGAGGGGCGGTGGAGAGCCCAGCCTGCCTTGGTGAGCGTCCAGCAGAAGCAGGACTGGGGCCTTCCCGCCCCGGAACCGGGTCTGTAAGGACATCCCGCGTGGCTCAGGGGTGCAGAATCCTCCTGCCAACACAGGAGGTCCGAAGGACTCAGATTCGATCCCTGGGTCGGGAAGATCCCCTGGAGGAGGAAATGGCAACCCACTCCAGTATTCCTAAAATCCCATGGACAGAGGAACCTGATAGGCTACCCTTCACGGAGGCCCCCAAAATCAAGCACAACTGAGCGACCTTGCACGCAGGAAATCTGTGCTCAGACTCTAACCCGCAGCTCTGGCCCCTCTCCCAGCCAGCTGTGCAGGCTCCTTGTGGACGCTGTGATCAAGCTAACACCCTTTCCACCAATCTCTTTTCCACTTTAATAAACCACATATTTCTATTTTTATGCCTTTAATAAAGACAAAAAATAGATAACTAGGAATAGCTTTAACTTTCCATATTACCCACCTATGTTAAGGTTATATCTTCAAAGGTGATTTAGGGTTAGGATAAAGTTCTAGTTTCCCTTAAAAGATCTGGCCATGTGGGTCTCACTTTTGCACTTGGTGCTAAGTGGCTGGGCCTAAAAACCAGTTTTTTCCATTAGAAGAGGTGTCATGCCCTCTGCGAATCCCCACACGGACCTGTCATCATTCTCATCACTTGCTCGGTTCCTGTAAGCTACTGACTTTGTTACTTCTGATATTTATAATTGCTCTTTGTTCCAGAAAAGGAGGATATATAATTATATTTATATTACATATAAATAATTGTATTTACATTATAATTATATAATATATAATTATTTATATAATTTAAAATGCATTTATAATTATATAATATAATAAATACAAATATATAATATACATATACAAATAATATAAACCTATAACAATATACTATATTAGATATTATAATTATAAGAATGTATAAAATACACTTAACTATTTCTAAGTAGAGAGGAAAGAAAACGTCTAATCCGTATAATCATCATCAAATGTTCTCTGTACCTTTGTTTGCTAAAGATAGGAGCCTAGTATTCTTTCAGAGGTAAAAATAAGGAATCGTTGTTTGGCTGCTAAGTCGTGTCTGACTCTTTTGCAAGCCCATGGATTGTAGCTCTCGGGCTCTTTGTTGCATGGGATTACCCAAGGAAGAATAATAGAGTGGGCTGCATGTTCTTCTCCAGAGGATCTCCCCAACCCAGGGACGGAATCCACGTTTCCTGCGTGCCAGGCAGATTCTTCCTGCTGAGCGGCCTGGGAAGCCCTAAGAAGTCACTTACTGGGAAACACCTTTAGTTACACAAGCCTCAGTTTCCAGAAGATGGAATTGAGCATAGTTCTGAGAAGAATCACAACAGTAACTAACGCTCAGAGCAGATAAAAGTCCTCAGATAGACTCTGTTAGACAACGGGGAGTGTGGGCTGGACAAGAAGCGCTACCACCAGTCCTTTCACAACAAACAAGAGGACCGTTGCCAGAGGCGGTCATTTAATCTTACAAGATGAACTAGTCCCACTGAAGTGCCTTGGAGACAGAAGTAATATCCCAGAGCTAGAACATCCAGTACTATTTTAATCAAGGGAACAAGTTTAGAGTCTCTGTGATAGTGGCAGATGGCTGTTTATGCTACCTGTATCCACTCACCTGTCTTCTGTTAATTAAAAGGAGTAGGACTCTGTGGTCCTTCCCCACCATGACCTAGGAAATGTCTAGTCAAAGAATAAGCTTAATCAGAGAAGTGAGAAAATGCAGAAGCAAAGGAAGACACTCAAACAAGACCCAAAACAGTTTATTGTTAATTAAATATTATTAATAAATAATAAACCATTAATTACTGATAATTAAACAAAGTCGAGGACCGTTCGTTCCTCCTGAAGGAGTGAGGACAATACGCTGAGCCATGTCCTGTGAGCTGTCTGACAGGTACCGAGAGCCCTGACAGGCGGAAGACGTTGCCGGTGGTGCCCAGACTATAGGCATGGTGTAGCCGTCCACGTTTCCCAGAACTGACCTCAAGAAGCGGGGACACGCTGACCCTGGGACTGAAGGCTAACTGTACTCAAAGCAATCAAGACGACGCTGATCAGACCCCACATGACCGGTTTCAAGACGCCTGTTGGAGACGACGGTGGGCTTGGGCGTAGCCCCCTCCCTAGCCTATGAAAGCCCTGCCCGCTGATTAGCATGGGGGTGGTCCACCTTTGGACACCAGACCACCCCGTGCCCTGCTCCCCCGGCTGTTTGCCTCGGAAGTAGACTTTCCTTTCCAGAGACTCTGCCTCTTAATTAGCATTTGAGCGGCGAGCAGCCAGACCCTATTTACAGTAACATTAATGATATGCCAAGGCCTCCCTAGCGGCTCGGCAGTAAAGATCCAGCTGCCGATGCAGGAGACACAGGTTCGATCCCTGACCTTGGAGGATGTCATCTCACATGCTGTGGAGCAACTAAGTCCGCGGGCCACAGCTAGAGAGCCTGTGCTCTGGAGCCCGTGAGCCCCAGCTAGGGATGATCCTGGGCCCGGAGCCCGCGCTCTGCAGCGAGAGAAGCGAGAGAAGCCACTGCAGCGAGAAGCCCGCACACCGCAGCTCGGGAGCTGTCCCACAGCGTGAGAAAGCCTGCACAGCAGCGGAGGCCTAGCACAGCCAAAAATAAATACATAGAATTAGATACACGTTAAAAAAATGCTCTGGGATGCCCTCCCATACTCTTGGCCCAGGTGCTCTGGGGGAATTAATTCCACCCTCAGTTGCAGGAGGGATTGTGTGACTTGGACCTGACCGATCACAGTATCACATTTCCTTGGAATGATTTTATGGAGTTATTTCCCAGAAGCCTATGAAAGATCAAAAATGTCTATAAAATTCTTGACTGTTCTTTTTGGCCACAGTTTCCAATAATGCTGGTTATCTGAATTTAAGCGAATTCCTGTCTTGTCTGTCCCCTTGGTTGACTGGTTTGCATGAATGCTTCATCTTGCTTTCTACACCACAAGGATGTGTTTTCAACATGAGATTTCATCTCCATTGGAGACAATGGTATTAGTTCAAGAGTGAAACAACAGTTTGGCTAACACTTGAATGGGGGCTGGAAAATCAACCCTTTGCTTGGCTGCCCATGGCGCA
This sequence comes from Oryx dammah, assembly GCF_014754425.2. Classification (NCBI taxonomy): domain Eukaryota; kingdom Metazoa; phylum Chordata; class Mammalia; order Artiodactyla; family Bovidae; genus Oryx; species Oryx dammah. Next base: position 562,066 of record NW_024070194.1, read on the forward strand.
TGTAGGAAGCCTCTGTCATATCCGTTCAATATTTTTTCTGCGTCTTGACAATGTAATTGACTTACAATTAAAATAAAGTTTATGGACCCTTTTCGTGCTCTTCGACTTGAAGGGGAATGTAATTAGATTTAATTGAGGTTGAGTCTCCAAATGACATCCTCGACACAGCGGACAGCACACACCCAGTCTCTTCTCTTGTAGAGAACATATGCATAAACGCATTTAATAAAAGGAGTTACACAGCGAAAGCTTTCAAAACAAAACTGGTAAAAACAGGATGTGACAGGTTCTTCCCCTTTTTTCTTAGCGCTCCTGCAATTACGTTTGATCTCCAGGACATGAACCGGTAATGCTGTTTTAGAGGGGCTGAAGGAAGCAAGAAAGAGGAAACTTAAACCTGCAGTCTTTCTCAAAATTTCCCCTAAGATAACATGACTTGGCTCAGGAAGAAGTTCTATAACTTGAATATACAAGGTTTGTCTAAAGGTTGACCTGTAGGTGGCCTCAGCCGGTACCAATTATGTTGTTTATTAGAGAAATAATGAAAAACCAGCATTACAATGATGCTTTTAAAATTACCTGCTCTTTGTAAAATGTGTTTCCCAAATTAGCTAGGAAAAAGTGATTGGGAACACCTCTAAGAATATATTAATGGAAGGAAATTAGGCAGCTAAACAAGGACAATATGGGCTTTTTAGACAATAACTTGTGTTTAATTGCAGCCAACTTTAACTCTAGGCAGCATAAAAAGCTTGAACAGGCAAAAGTGCTGAAGTAATTGGTGTAGTGAGATTTTCAACAGCGCAGTGGAAATCAGAATGTTGGGGATCACTTGGTTAACCTCGCTGTGTAGATAGCTCTACTAGATTCAAGGAGACACAAGAGTTCATGTGTGTTCCTTGCCACTGAGGAACACACAGGTACAGCTGAGTTGCCCACATTGATGAGATTAACTGGAAAACTGTCCAGGTTTCTCTTCACTTTTTGTTAAACTGATAAATTATGAAGCTTCCCCCAGGACATCAGGCAGGACTCTGCCCCAGCCCCTGTGTCCGCGGCCCTTCCTCCTGGATAATGGTTGTGAGCGAGCGGCCCTTGGACGGCAAGGAGATCACACCAGTCAGTCCTAAAGCATTCAACCTTGAATATGTGTTGGAAGGACTGATGCTGAGACTGAAGCTCCAATACTTTGGCCGCCTGATGCGAAGAGTTGACTCACTGGAAAAGACCCTGATGCTGGGAAAGATTGAGGGCAGGAGGAGAAGGGGATGACGGAGGATGAGATGGTTACATGGCATCAGCGGCTCGATAGACGTGAGTTTGAGCAGACCCTGGGAGATGGTGATGGACAGGGAGGCCTGGCGTGCTGCTCTTCCTGGGCTTGCAAGGAGTCAGACACGCCTGAGCGACTGAACACCACCATGCTCATACCTGGCTCCAAGCGCACCTTTGTCTTCAGGTTCCGAAGTCCACACTTTCCTATTCAGACTTCCCTTTTTGTCTCAGAAGCAGGTGACTCTCTCCTGTCAAAACTGAAGGCTGTTGATATGGAAACAAGTCACTGTGATTCATTCTTTAGTAATTGATTCAGAGTTTAATTTATTTGAATCTTGTTAAAAGTTTAGCAGCCCGATTTGCTTTATAGTAAATGACATTATGTTTTGATATTAAATAAAGAGATTTGGCTGCTGAATTCTACCAGATAAGTTTTTGGCACTTATGGATATGACCATATTATTTTATTACTTTCTGCCTCTTTATAAGCTGAATTAAAATATTTTGACATTGAATTGTTCTTGACAATCTGAACAAAACCCCACCTGGCTCACTGCATTATTCTTTTTTAAATGTAATATGGATTCTGTTTGCTGAAATTCTGTGACTCGTGGGCTTGGTTTATAGGTATTGTTTTCAGTGTTGTCCCTGTCAAGTTTAGGCATTTATGCTATAGCGGTTTTACAGAAAGAATTAGGAAGCATTAATTCTAACTTTATGCTTTAGGACAGTTTTAAAAGCTCCTGAATTATCTGTTTCTTGAAGGTCTGAATGAATTCATGCATGAAATTGTCTGGAACTTTATTGAGAAGCAAATCTTGGACAACTTTCTCAATTTCTTCCTTGGTTTGGGGTCTATTCAAGTATTCTATCTTTTGTTGAGTCAATTTGCAGTACAGTACTTTTATATTTATAGAAAATGGTCTATTCACATCCTCAAAATTATTAGCATATATTGGAGGAAATATTCTTTCAGAATCCTTTTAATCAGTTCCATTTTTCACATCCTTAGGTTTGGATGTTAATATATTCTTTTTTACCAATAAAGTAGTTTATCTATTTTTTATTCAAAGAACTATTTTATGTATTTGTCAGTTTTATTTTTTCTATATCCCAGTACACGAATGTACACTTTTATATGTACTAACTCAGTTTTCTTTTCAGTTACTTCATGCACTTGTCATTTCTACTTTTTCCTGCTTCCCTATAAATGAATTTGTTTGTAAGTGTATTACTCCTATTGTTCTGCTTGCCTGAGCTCTTTGTCTCACATTTTCATATTGAGCACACCGTCAGCTTCTCTCTATTTTGGCTACAGGGAAATATTATGATTTTGCCTTTTTTTCTTTCTCTCATTTTAGCAGCTCTGGCACCATGCTACATTTTATAGAGTGTTCAGTATCATCATGTTCTAGTAATTCAGCAATTGTACGTTTGACTGTCTCTGTGGCCTGAGTTATTTAATATTAAAAATATGTTCCTTTTAATTTCCAGGGGGCCAAGAAATTCTGTTTCTTCAATTGTGTATTTCTGGGTGCACTGCATTATTGTCGGGAACTGAGGGTGATTCTGTCTTCCAGTCTTTGAAATTTTGCATTTGCTCTGCATCTAGCTTATGACCGGTATTTATAAATAACCTACACACACTGAAGAAAGAGCTACATTCTGTATCTTTCCACAGCAATAGTTAAATTCTATACCCTTGGACTATGCTATTCAGGTTTGTCTGTATTTTAACTTTTCTTCTATAACCTTCTGATTGTCAGTGACGGAATGTTATGACGATGCTTCCAACAACCAGCACGTTTATGATTTCTGTGCTCTTGCTGTATCTCAAAAAGATGAATACATATTTCAAAGTGGGGAATTCTCATAAAGGTGATGGTGAGGTGGCTTAAATAGTAAGATATTTTAAAGGGCATATTATGAATAACATTGGATAATATGGTGAGGAAGTTATTTCTTTTTCATTTGTCTTCATTATGATAGAAGAAAATTTCAACTCAGTGGCATCAGCATATTTTTATGACTTTGCTAACTCCATTAATTCCACGTGATGATAAAGAGCCGCTCTGGAGAGAATATTGGGCAGCATCTGGACAAGTCCTGTGCAACTTGAACCACACGCCTCTTCCCTGGGATCGCCAGCCAAGGGGTAGCTCAGCGTGTTCCGAATAACCTGGCTTCCTTGTGCTCTGGGCTTCTGTTGGACCCCGCCAAGAGGACACAGGCAAGCCTGCGGAGTCGTGAGGAAAGGGTCTTTGCGTCCCTGGCTCCTTCTCGGCTGGGGTCACTCTGGGTTGCTGTTTTCCGTCACCAGATGCACAGTCTCTATCTGCTGCCGCCCCCCGCCCCAGCTGCCCCCCGGGCTACAGCTGTTCTTTCTGTCCAGTTATCATTCCATGTCTTCCTTCCAGTCAAGGGCTGGCAACTGCTCCATGCTGTTGCTGTCTCCGTGTCATTGCACTTTGTCTTGTTGATTTCTAAGCTTGCCCCCACCATCCCACAACCTTGTAAACAGTCTTTCTTCGAAACTCCTTCTTTATCCAGTTTGAGGGTATATTTCCGCTTGTTTCTTTGGCGACAGCAGCATCTGGGGAAATTTTCTACATATTTCTTGATTTGTGGAATAGTGATCTTTTCGCGGCAGGAGAAATTGTTTTTGTATTTTTGACAAGGATGTAGAGCTTCTGTTTTTATTGAATTGAAAATAATTCAATTTAAAGAAATCATATTAAGCAAATTATAAACTTTATGAAGATGTAGTAAAAACTCGTGGAACCAGAATGTGAATTACTAAAATTTGGAGACACTTTTAAAATGTATTTCATGCCCTTTAACTTAGTGTATATAGTTTGTTTCTACTTTAAATCACCAATCTGACTTTTCCCTTTGTTTAACACCTCCTTTCTAAAGCAGTCCTTCAACAATTAGTAATACCAGACCTGATGCTCTGATCCCAAGTTTGTTTGCTTTTTTCTATTTCTCTGGCATATTTTCCCCACCCTTTTATCTTTATTTATTTACTTAGCTTTTTGGTTGAGTTCAGAGACATGCAGGATCCTAGTTCCTGACCAGGGATGGGATCCTCTGTACCGGAAGCATGGATTCTTAACCGCTGGGCCACCAGGGAAGTCCTTGTCCTTTTATTTTAAAACAATGTGACTCACTTTGTTTTAGTATATATTTTGTAGTACAGTATATTTTCATTTTTTGACTAAACCTGACAGTCTTCTTGATTCATATGAAATTTGATGTGCGATGGCTGAGACATTCTTCGTCCTTATTTCTGAAATCAGTGGTGGCTCACTGTCTCCTTGCTGCCTCCTTCTCTTTTCTGTGTTGTTGCTTAGTTGCTAAGTCATGCTGATGTGTTTGCGACCCCGTGGATTGTAGCCTATCAGGCTCCTCTGCCCATAGGATTTCCCAGGCAAGAATATTGGAGTGGGTTGCCACCTTTTCCAGGGGATCTTCCTGCCCCAAGGATTGAACCTGGGTCTCCAGGATGATTCTTTACCATCGAGCCAGTACAACCATCCTTGATGTTCTCCACCTGTTAGGCATGTTATTCTCAAGGCATAACTGTGAAGAGTCAATGAATTCATGCCTATGAAGTGCTTAGAGCAAAATACATAATAAGCGTTATATCAGTGTTAGCTTTTATAATTTTTACTGCCACTCTTATTACCTTATTATTTTCTTAATAGAGGAAGCTTTTCTTTCAGGAACGAGGACTTGGAGTTATTTAGAACTGTGTGGTCTGATATGCTGGGTGTTAACGTGGCTACTGAGCATTTAAAATGTGGTTAGTCTGAATGAAAAGGTACCCCGAGCATAAAATACATATCAACTTTTAAAAATTTAGTTTGAAAACCAGACTGTGAAATATCTCATTAGTGAAGTTTTAGATCAAATTCATTCATCTGCACCGTTTTCCTTTTTCTCAGGAACTCACTGCCACTGAGCCCATGTCCTGCTGCCTGGGGTGTGCTTCCTGGAAATACTGCATAAGTGACATGTGTTAAAATGCCTTAGTTGATTCTGATTCCTCATTCGAACAATCCAGTTGTAACGCCAGTAAATGGCCTGTCGGTTGCAGCCCAGAGAATATGTGAATGACATCTTGTCGACATGTTAATCAGAAGTAACTATTCCCTGTTCACAGCCTAGCGTATCGAGCTCTTGTCTGCGAGATCATACATCATTGCAGAAATTTCATATCCAGTTTTCTCAAACCTCTCTTCTACAGTACTTTTCCTTTCCATCAATATCACCAGAGATTTCAGGTGTATAATATAACTGTTGGAATCATAATATGGTATTTTTGCATCTGAGTATATTTCACTTTGTTTAAAAAATCGTATTTACAGAGAACCAGGCAATGTCATTATTTTTATTTCAGATGCAATCACAAGAGCAACCAAAGACCACATTTTTCATCTGTCTGTGGTTAAAACCACTTTGAGGTAAAAATAGCTTTGTCAAATTGAAAAGAAATAACACAAACATATACGCCTTTATCAGACTTCTTCCATGGGCCTATGTATTTAAATAAAATGCATGGGAAAGCATGGAGTATATCAGAAGTCATTTCAGATCTGTTTACAAAACTTCTGTAAGTGAATTTCTAAGATCAAACCCGGTGCTCCTTGAGTCAGTGGGATGGTAGATGCATTATTTATCAGTTAATTCCCAAGAACAATCATAAAAGCCTTGATCTTACAGCCCTCCCAGCCCAGCTTGGCTCCTTGGCTTCCAAGCGAGTCGCAGGCACTTAAGTGCTACACGCCTAGGCTGTGATTAATTATGAAAGAAAACATAGCCTGTCCCATACAAGCTGAGAAGAGGACGGAAATGCTTAGGAGGGCCCAGCATCTGGCCTGGCATCTTTGCCTTTAACTTTCTGTTCTGATGTCAAGATATTGTTTCATTGTTGCCAAGTTAACTGACTCTTTCCCTCACTCTCTCTGTCTTTCACGCACAAGCAGTCTGCAAGGAATCTTTAAACTGTAAGGATCTTGTGTATGAAAGACATCTGGACGGGGTATCATTCCTATGTCAGTGATGCCGATATTTAAATGCATCTCATCCAAACATAGGGACACATAAATACAGAGGATTTTAATTGGCTTTTTGGTGAAAAAGTGCCAAGACAGAATAGTTTTTTTTTTTTTTTGTCCCTGCTGCTGCTAAAAGGCAAGAAAGAAAATCATGCTGAATACTTAAGCACCAACTTATTAGAATAAACATGACCCTAAGCTTTTGTTCTTCGTATTTTTTTGAGTGCTTGTGTGAAAAGCCTGATAGCCAGAATTTTTTTTTTTTTTTTGTAGGAGAGGCAGTTTCTTAAAAACACCTGTTCAAAGAGAAGGACAAATAGATACTCGAACGTGCAACACTTAAAATGTCAAAAATGATCTTTGAAAATGGGCCTGCCTGAAACAAATTCTGTCTCCATTAAATTGTGAAACAAGCTGAAGCTTACTGGCCAGGCTGTGTTTCTTCCTTCACGGGTGGAGCGTTCTCCTGGATGTGTTTCCAGGGCCAGCAGAGGTGCAGCAGCAGCAGAGAGCCATCGAGGGCAGGGAGGGTCAGTGTGGAGTGGAATCCTGATGTCAGGCGCGTGTCTGCTAAGCTGCCTCATTTGTGCCCGAGTGTGTGACCCGGTGGACTGCAGCCCGCCAGGCTCCTCTGTCCTGGGGATTCTCCAGGCATGCATACTGGCGCGGGTTGCCGCGCCTTCCTCTGGCGGATCTTCCCGACACAGGGCTGGAACTCACATTTCCTGCATTGGCAGGAGGAGTCTTTACCACCAGCACCTCCTGGGAAGTCCTGAGGTCCGGCTCCATCGGGAAATCCTCAGCTGTTAGGCCCCATGTGTAGACGATGTCTGGGTGTCTCGGTCACATCTCTTTGGCCCACATTCTGTTTCAGCTACAGCTGTGGTGCCCATTTCCGACTCATCGCTCACTGAGAGGGTCCTCCTTCAACTGTGCCCTGAGAGGCTCTGTAACGTGTGCTATGGGGCTGACCTGGGAGTCCTCAGGCCTGTGTGCAAGCCAGCCAGCATGTGCCAAGAGGGAGCGTGTGACCCAATGACTCATGGGCAGCCCTCAACCACAGGAGGCAAGAGCTGGAGGGCAAACGCTCATCCTCCTGTCTCTGTCTAGACAGTATTGGGAAGCACGGTCACCGACTCTTCAAGGTCCTCAAGAAATGAACCTGCCTTCCCCACAACATCACAGAGAACTTACCTTGGCTTTTCTTCCTTCCTCTTTTCACTCTGCCTTTCTCCTGCTTCCCAGCTTCACTCACCTCCAAGCTCTTGCTCAGGTTCTGGTTTGGGGTGAGCCCAACTCAGATTCCTTCTCAAGATCTAAATATCACCATCTGCTTGACAGGGGTTGATCCCTGGGTGTGCAGGGGTGATGGATTCCTGATGAAAAAGAAGCGGGCTGAGAACAGAGCAGTGAGAAGCTGCCGAGGAATCCAAGGAAGTACCGGAAGGTTATATTTAATGATGATGATAAGGATGAGAACGACAGTTTGCTTTACAGAAAACGTTTCTCCGTGTAATAATAGTTATGTTATGATTGTTACTGCTAATCTTAATTACATGCTTTTTGAGTTTTACTTTTTTTTAAAATGTGGCAGATACTGTGCTAACCCTTTTGATGCTGCGGTCAATTGCTTGCAAAATGATCAAAATAATCACCCCACCTCTATCCGTACCTTGGACAGTCCCCTGCCACGTGGACTCGGGGACTCGACACCTGACTCCCTTCGGCAAATGCAACAGCAGCACGTGAGGCAAGGAGAGGCTTGAGCGCCCGGATCTTTACTCTCCTGCTTCACCTGATCAAGAGCACCCCGAGAATGACGGCGAGGACTTTCCTGGTGGCTCAGTGGTAACGAACTTGCCTCCCATTGCAAGACACACAGGTTCGATCCCTGGCCTGGGAAGATCACACATACCGCAGAACAACTACACCCATGTGCCACGACTCCTGAGCCCGGGTCAGGACTCCTGAGCCCGGGTCACAGCTCCCGAGCCCACGTCACAGCTCCTGAGCCCGGGTCACAGCTCCTAAGCCCGGATCACAGCTCCTGAGCCTGGATCACAGCTCCTGAGCCTGGATCACAGCTCCTGAGCCCGTGCTCTGCAACAGGAGCCGCCTCAATGAGAAGCCCTGCTCTGCCACTCTAGTACCTGCTCACTGCAACTAGGGAAAGCCCACACAGCACTGAAGAACCAAACTAATAAATAAATAAAATAACAGTAAAGACTAAGCCTGAGAGGGTGTGATGGGAAAGGCATTGTGGAGCAGAGGTGAGGCACGGCCTGCCAGTGGTCAGACAGGCGAGTGGGGCCAGCTTAGGCTGCTGACCCGGATGCATGAAGACGATAAGCGTGTATTGTTTTAAGTTGCCAGTTTTCAGGTGGTTCATCATGCATCAGAAGCTAGGCAATAGGGATGTCCCCGGAGGGCCAGGGGCTAAGACTCCCTGCTCCCAGTTAGGCATAGAGGGATTGATTCCTGGCCGGGACTAAACGATTCCCCAGGCTGCAACAAACAATGGAAGATCCAGCCCCAGCACAGCCAAATAAACAGATAATTTTTTTTTAAGCTAAGCGACACAGAGGCATTGTTTCATGTCATTCTTGCAACATTCATATAAAGTAGCATACTAGTACCACCTACTTTTTACAGGTGGAAAGTTGGAGCTTAGGGAGGTTCATTTCAGTTCAGTCACTCAGTTGTGTCCGATTCTTTTGTGACCCCATGATTCGCAGCACACCAGGCCTCCCTGTCCATCACCATCTCCCAGAGTTCACTCAGACTCACGTCCACTGAGTCCGTGATGCCATCCAGCCATCTCATCTTCTGTCGTCCCCTTCTCTTCCTGCCCCCAATCCCTCCCAGCATCAGGGTCTTTTCCAATGAGTCAACTGTTTGCATGAGGTGGCCAAAGTACTGGAGTTTCAGCTTTAGCATCATACCTTCCAAAGAACACTCAGGACTGATCTCCTTCAGAATGGACTGGTTGGATCTCCTTGCAGTCCAAGGGACTCTCAAGAGTCTTCTCCAACACCACAGTTCAAAAGCATCAATTCTTCGGTGCTCAGCTTTCTTCACAGTCCAACTCTCACATCCACACATGACCACTGGAAAAACCATAGCCTTGACTAGACGGACCTTTGTTGGCAAAGTAATGTCTCTGCTTTTCAATATGCTATCTAGGTTGGTCATAACTTTCCTTCCAAGGAGTATGCGTCTTTTAATTTCATGGCTGCCGTCACCATCTGCAGTGATTTTGGAGCCCCCCAAAATAAAGTCTGACACTGTTTCCACTGTTTCCCCATCTATTTCCCATGAAGTGATGGGACCAGATGCCATGATCTTCGTTTTCTGAATGTTGAGCTTTAAGCCAACTTTTTCACTCTCCTCTTTCACTTTCATGAAGAGGCTTTTTAGTTCCTCTTCACTTTCTGCCATAAGGGTGGTGTCATCTGCATATCTGAGGTTATTGATATTTCTCCTGGCAATCTTGATTCCAGCTTGTGCTTCTTCTAGCCCAGTGTTTCTCATCATGTACACTGCCTATAAGCTAAATAAGCAGGGTGACAATATACAGCCTTGACGTACTCCTTTTCCTATTTGGAACCAGGCTGTTGTTCCATGTCCAGTTCTAACTGTTGCTTCCTGACCTGCATATAGGTTTCTCAAGAGGCAGGTTAGGTGGTCTGGTATTCCCATCTCTTTCAGAATTTTCCACAGTTTATTGTGATCCACATAGTCAAAGGCTTAGGCATAGTCAATAAAGCAGAAATAGATGTTTTTCTGGAGCTCTCTTGCTTTTTCAATGATCCAGCAGATGTCGGCAATTTGACCTCTGGTTCCTCTGCCTTTTCTAAAACCAGCTTGAACATCTGGAGGTTCACGGTTCACATATTGCTGAAGCCTGGCTTGGAGAATTTTGAGCATTACTTTACTAGCATGTGAGATGAGTGCAATTGTGTGGTAGTTACAGCACGTTTAAAAAAATAGGTTTTTCTTTATCCCAAAGCTAACTACCTCCCTGATATTGTCATATGAATCAAATGTCTTTTAGGAAGTCATTGATTAGTTAATTAATTCACTCCAACATCTTTTTTTTAATTTTTATTTTTACTTTATTTTACTTTACAATACTGTATTGGTTTTGCCATACATTGACATGAATCCACCATGGGTGTACACAAGCTCCCAATCCTGAATCCCTCTCCCAACTCCCACCCCATATCATCTCTCTGGATCATCCCCATGCACCAGCCCCAAGCATCCTGTATCCTGCATCGAACATAGACTGGCACTTCGTTTCTTACATGATAGTATACATGTTTCAATGCCATTCTCCCAAATCATCCCACCCTCTCCCTCTCCCTCAGAGTCCAACAGTCCGTTCTATACATTTGTGTCTCTTTTGCAACATCTTTTGTCTTTTCCAACATCTTTTTTGACTATCTACTTTGTGTCAGATGCACCGGAAGCCTCAGGTGGTGTAGAAATGAATCAGTTCAGTTCAGTTCAGTCGCTCAGTCGTGTCCAACTCTTTGCGACCCCATGAACCACAGCAAGCCAGGCCTCCCTGTCCTCACCAGCTCCCAGAGTTCACCCAAACCCATGTCCATCAAGCCAGTAATGCCATCCAACCATCTCATCCTCTGTCGTCCCCTTCTCCACCTGCCCTCAATCTTTCCCAGCATCAGAGTCTTTTCAAATGAGTCAGCTTTTCACATGAGGTGGCCAAAGTATTGCAGTTTCAGCTTCAACATCAGTCCTTCCAATGAACACCCAGGACTGATCTCCTTTCAGATGGACTGGTTGGATCTCCTTGCAGTCCAAGGGACTCTCAAGAGTCTTCTCCAACACCACAGTTCAAAAGCATCAATTCATTGGCACTCAGCCTTCCTTATAGTCCAACTCTCACATCCATACATGACCACTGGTAGAAATGAATAAACCATGAAAATAACCTCAGAACTGATTAAAGGAAGCAGACATGTGGTCAACTAAAGACAGTGCAGTGCAGTAATGTCGGTGTTTACAGAGAACAGCAGGGCACACCAAAACCATCGAGAGTGAGAACGTGGGGGACAAACAGTCCACCAATATATTGGAGTTTTGTTGAAAAAGTGTTTCTCTGCCAAAGTATATTGCTGCTAAACATTTCAGATCTATCTCTGGGGCCCAAACATGTAAATAATCTGAATTCTCTTCACTAAATCCATTTTCAGCTACACCTAGTGATAACACTCTTCCCAGTTCCTTACTGCATATTCTCATTTCAGGTATTAATTGCTTTTAAAAAGTTCAAGTCCATCCAGTGCATGTACTTCTTAACTTTTAAAAGAAAGTCTGAGTCACTCAGTCGGGTCTGACTCTGCGACCCCGTGGACCGCAGCCCGCCAGGCTCCTCTGTCCATGGGATTCTCCAGGCAGGAATGCTGGAGGTGGCTGCTGTGCCCTCCTCCAGGGGATCTTCCCGACCCAGGGGTCGAAGCTGGGTCTCTTGAGTTGCAAGCTGATTCCTTACCATCTGAGTCATCAGGGAAACCCTTCTAACTTAAAACCAGATATAAACAAGCTTTCAATTAGAACTATTTCCCCTGCTCAAATTGCCTCAGTCGCACAGTCATGGGGATCATTGCAGCAGAAGCTTGAAGTGTTTAGAGAACACCAGGATGTTCATCAGGTTACCAGGGAATACTATTGGTGTTGTTGTTCAGTGGCCCTGTTGTGTCTGACTCCTTGCGACCCCCTGGACTGCACCACGCCAGGCTTCCCCGTCCTTCACCGTCTCCTGGACTTGGCTCAGACTCGTGTCCACCGACTCAGGGATGCCATCCAACCATCCCATCTTCTGTCATCCCCTTCTCTTCCCCTCAATCTTTCCCAGCATCAGAGTCTTTTCCAATGAATACTATTTATCAGTTAAAAAGAAACAGGATGGTATCTAAGATTGTTGAGTGGAAACACTCGGGCAGAATTAGACATAAGACACGTAACATTTACGCTAAAATTTAACCAGATGTATTCTGTACACACACACTCACACACGTGGATTTGAATCTAATCCTGTGCTTTACAACCACTTTTTAGTATTGTGCTTTTTGAGGCATCACTGCACTGTTTCTATTATTTTCCTTGGGGACACTGCCTGCCACCATGATATGTATGCCTGCTTTATTCCATTAAACTGTAAAATTCTTGAGTTCCTATTTGCTACATGAAATGATGCATTCCCCGGGGCCAGGAAGGGACTGATTAGGAAGTAAGAAAAGCACACAGAGTCAGGGGGAAGAGACCGACCAAGATAAGATCAGCTTTTGATCTGTTTTTTAAAATGCCTGTGGTGTCTGCTTTCCACCTGCGAAAGGAGACATCAGAAACTTCTCTTTTGCCCCGAATATCTGCCATTCCCTGTGACAGCTCAGACTACTAATATCTTCTTAATTAAACTGACTTGGAGAGTTGATCTGCAATTTAACCACTATGATATGAAAGCTTTGGAAAAACACATACTAAACCGACTTTTGAAATACAATTTGCCCTGATCCTGGGGGCTGCCTGTCCTTACTAGAATTGGGCAAGGAGAGTAACTCTTTGGAACAACGGCTCAGTCACACCTGTTCCTACATCTTTAAACATAATTTTAGCTGTAGTCTTGCATCTAGAGGTAATGGTGGTTCTGAAAAGAGTATTTCTCATTTAAACAGGGAAGCGTTCTCCTGGAGGAAGTCAGAAGGTCTTGGCTATAGTTTGTTTTCTGCCCACTTTCTTCTAGAATGTTCATTCATTTTATGAGCCTCTGCTCCATGACAGACCTTCTGTTAGACCCTGGTGTGCAGGATAAATGCATTCTGCCCTCCATTCTTGGGCTGGCCACACAGGAAGCACGTCACCACTCACAGCAACGAGGTCAAGGGGTGAGGTCAGAGCTCCTTGGCCGGGGTGTGCAGTGCCATCTTCTTCAGAAACGACATTTGAAATAGAGCCTGGAAGATGAGCACGTGTGCCCACAGGAAGACATAGGGAAAGTGAGTTCAGGCAACAGGAATAGCATCTGGGGAGGATTAAAGCAAGAGAAAAGAACTGGCCTGGCCTTGGGGCAGAGAGGACACGAGCTTGCAGGAGCGGGGACTGGCAGACTGTCTCTGAGAAAAGCCAGGCAGGTGTGCTCATCCTTGTGGGCTGCGCAGTAGCGCTGTCTGTCGCAACTACTCAACTCTGTAGCTGCAGCCCCAAAGCAGCATTGACAAAAACAGCAATGCATGGGGTGACTGTGTGCCAATAAAACTTTATTTATAAGAGCGGGTAGTAGGCTGGATCTGGCCTTAGTCTGCCAGTTCTTCCAGGGGTCGCCAACCTCTGTAATCTAATGCCTGACGATCTCAGGTGGAACAGATATAATAAAAATAGAAATGAAGTGCGTGATAAATGTAATGTGCTTGAACCATCCTGAAACCACCTCTCTGCCCCTTGGTACAAGGAAAAATCATCTTCCACAAAATCAGACCCTGGTGGCAAAAGATTAGGGACAGATGAATTCTTAGACAAGAAAGTGAGGGATAAAAGGTAGTGTGGTTCAACATGAGGAGCCTGAGGGCCAGAGCATACAACACTGGGTTTAAAGCCTTTGGTGGAAACGGGCAGATAATTCCTGGTCAGGCTGACCTGACGTGGGCTGTTTCCTGATGCTTACCAGCTTTGTGACGCTGAGAACATGGCTGAGCCTCCCTCAGCATCCATGTCACCAGGGAAGTCGCCATCCTGTCTGGTAGGGCACCAACTGGGACTAAAGGAAACAGCCCACGTGTCTGCTGTACAACATTCAATGCATTCAGTGAGCTTCAGTCTCCTCTGTCCTGTATGGAGCCCCTGTTATACCCGGAAGACAAGATGAGGGTGGGGTACTTGGCTGGAAGGCTTCAGGCAGCACCCCCGGTTCTGGGACACTCCAGGGTTCCCCCAACCCAGACTTTGAGAATGACCCTGAAACTCCACGAAGCATCTTTACAGATGGAAGGAGGGCTCCTCATTGCACATTTCACCTTTTCTTAACTCTAGAGAAGTGATGTGGAAATAAATTATCCAATTGCATAGCATAGATTAAATTTCTTCTCCTGGGTTAATTTCGTGATTTGGAAAAAATGAATTTTGTTTTTAATTAAGGGGAAGCAAAAGGCATTTCAGAGAAGGCAACGGCACCCCACTCCAGTATTCTTGCCTGGAAAATCCCATGGATGGAGGAGCCTGGTGGGCTGCAGTCCATGGGGTCGCTAAGGGTCGGACACAGCTGAGTGACTTCACGTTCCCTCTTTGCTTTTCTGCATTGGAGAAGGAAATGGCAACCCACTCCAGTCTTTTTGCCTGGAGAATCCCCAGGACAGGGAAGCCTGGTGGGCTGCCATCTATGGGGTCACACAGAGTTGGACCTGACTGAAGCAACTTAGCAGCAGCAGCAGCAAAGGGCATTTTACATTCTGTGTTAGGATGGGGCAAATATTATTGCTTCTAAAAAGAAGAATGAGGAAGAACACCCTACCCCTTAATTTGAAGAATTGTTCTGTTTCACGTTTGGGGGTCTTCTGCAGAATAGCAGGATGAAGTATGAAGGGACTTTATAAGTTGGAAGAAGATTGTCTTTTCTTCAGGTATCTATGTGTATAACTGTATGCTCAGTCGATTCGGTCATGTTTGATTCTTGATGACCCCATGGACTGTAGCCTGCCAGGCTCCTCTGTTCATGGGGTTCTCCAGGCAAGAATCCTGGAGTAGTTTGCTATTTCCTCCTTCGGGGGATCTTCCCAACCCAGGGATTGAACCCAGGTCTCCTGCGTGGTTGGCGGATTCCTCACCTCTGAGCCGTCAAGGAAGCCACACATAGGTATATAATTAATCATAATATCTAACCTGTAATTACATATTATTATATAATTCTGTAATTGATCATACTCTATGCCATGGAATTATATAATTACTAATTTTATCAATATAATATATACTTTAAAAATTTTATGGTTGGGCATCTCACAGTTGGGTGGGTGTGTCTGTACCAGTCTCACAAGTACTTGTGTTTTCAATATCCCTAAGAGTCTTTACGTTGCTAAAATGAGAAATGTAAAAAGACCTCGTGACTTGCTTAAATAACGACAAGCAGACTCAGGAATTTTATTTCTAATCCCATTTTCAAAACGACTGAGCTGAGGACCATGGATATATGAGAAACTGGAGGAGAAAACTGCTCCCAACGGGGAGGAAACCCTCGACTCCCCTGGTGGCCAACATTCAGGAGATGCGACAGTGGGTCCTGTTCACCCCACGGCACACCCTGCCACGGTTCTTACAGTTTTCTCTCACTGAGAGCTAAATTTGGAGGAAATCTGGGGGCACACGTGCTGGGAAAAGAGACACATTTAGAAAAGGATCTGAGCAATTCCGAACTGAAATCCAACCAAACACTGACTTTTCAAAAACTGAATACTCAGAAGAAACCTGCACACGTGCACACCCGTTTATTCGACACATTCTGCTGTCACTGCTGCTCTATTCTGTGCTTCAGAGTCAGTGAGTGCCGTTTAATGTGCCTCAGTCTCACTTGGAGTTCTTTTTAGAAATGAAGATTCCGGGCCCTAGACTCCAAGATTCCAGTTTAGTACATCACAGGCAAAACCCTGGCATCTGAATCTTTATTAAGTGTCTTGAGTGGGTTTTGTAAAGGTGTTCATTGTAGCACTGTTTACAACAGCCAGGACACGGAAGCAACTTAGATATCCAGTGACAGATGGATAAAGAAGTTGTGGTAGGTGTACACAGTGAAGCATTTCTCACTCATAAAAAGGAATGCATTTGAGTCAGTTGTCGTGAGGTGGATGAACCTGGAACCTGTTAAAAAAAGTGAAGTAAGTCAGAAAGAAGAAAATAAATGTTATATAGTAATGGACATGCATGGAATCTAGAGAATGGTACTGACGAGCCAGTTTGCCGGGAAGGGATGGAGACGCAGATGTAGAGATGGACTTGCGGGCCCAGCGGGGGCGGGAGGCTGGGCCACACTGAGACAGTGGCCCTGGCGTGCACACTCTCACGAGCCACACAGGCACGGGCTGGGAAGCCGGTGGCACAGGGGGCTCAGGCCAGGGCTCTGCGGTGACCTAGGGGGTGCGGCGGGGGTGGAGGCTCAAGAGGGAAGGGGTGTACATATGACTGACTGGCGACGTTGTATGTCAGAAATCAGCACAACATTGTAAAGCAATTTTTTCCAGTTTAAAAAAATGGCCAGCTCTCTGCCATGCTCTGAGAACGCTTATAAGTAATAAGCTGGCTCTTAAAAAAGATGGCCAGCTCCGTTAAAGCCAACTTATTTGCAATATTTCTTTTTCTATCTCCCTCCCTCCCTCTTTTCCAATGCTCAAAACACGGCAGGACGCACCTATGGGTGGCAGCCTGCGCATTTTCAAGAATTAGGCCCAAGTCGTTTTCCTCACAGACTCCAAGGATCTTTTTTAGATTTAATTGGCCTAGAAGGAGGAGAGTCCAAATGGCTGCTTGGATGTAACTGCCACCCACGGCTGGCTCCTCCCACCTCTGAGCAGGTGTAGAAGCCATGAGTCATCCCTCTTGATTTCTTTCGCATTTTGCAACTCATTGTTTCAGAGGCCAAACTGTTTTGTGAAAAATTTAACTTATGCTGTCAGAAAGCTTTCAGGAAGCTATTTGACATTTCAATATTTTTTCAAGTCAATAATCTAGGAGACCCTATACATATTTCTTTGGCTATTTCAAACATGTTTGTTGTGAAAGGAAACCATTTTCAGTGGAGATTAAGAAAATGCCTACAGTATAATCTCAGAACACCTGGTCTCCTTGTAAAAGCTATGTGAGTGCTGTAGACTTTTTTCTATCATCTTTTCTATCATGAACTAATCACTAATCATGAAGAGACTATATTTTTGCTGGAGAAACAAAATGAATTATTTTCATTTCTCTATAGAACATGTCCAGGCTAGGGACTCTGGAGGTGTGTTGTGACCACAGAACAAGAAAACACACCTTGGATTTCCCTGGTGGTCAAGTGGTGAAGAATCCACCTTGCAATGCAGAAGACACCAGTTCAGTTCCTGGTCCAGGGAATTCCCTCATGCAGCAGGGCGACTGAGCCCGCGCGGAGGCCCACACGCCCCAGAGCCCGCTCTCTGCAGCGGGAGGACACAGGGCAGTGAGCAGCGCGTACACTGCAACCAGCGAGGAGGCCTTTCTCGCCACGGCCAGAGAAAGCCCCCTCACAGCAATCTAGAACCAGCCCAGCCGTAAGTACAGAAAAGTGAAATCAGAAAACGTATTTCATAAAACAATGCTAGAGTGAGAATGAAAGGAGTAATACTAAAGCTTGTTCAGGGACTGCCCTGGCAGTCCAGTGGTCAGAGCGTCACCTTCCAAGGCAGGGAGTGCAGGGTCAACCCCTGGTCAGGGAACTAAGCTCCTGCATGCCTCATGGCCAAAAATCCAGATAAATAAAACAGAAGCAATATTGTAACAAATTCAATAAAGACTTTAATAATGGTCTACATTAAAAAAGTCTTCAAAAAAAAAAGCCTTATTAATTGTGATGATTTTACAATTGTCATTCCCGTGCACTAATCAATGCTCTACACTTATTAGCTCATTGAATCCTTGACAGGCCTCATTATAATCATTTACGAAGGTGGAAACTGGGGTTTAGAATGTTAAGCAACAGTCTCCAGACCACCCAGGTAGAGCCCAGCTCCCAAACTCTGTTAATCAGGATCCTAAACTGCCCCTTATCTGCTTTTGCCTGGCTTCCTTCTGTCTTACAGGTAAACTCACGCTGAACCTCCCTTAACTACGGAATGCAGCCTCGTTAAACTATTACTTCCACTTCCAAAAAAGAGAGATGATAAACAACTTCAGTGTTTTTTTCTTTTAAGAGTGAATGACAAGATAGAATTGAAACATCTCTTGAAGTTCTGTGTACATACAGAGTATTAAGAACAATGGAAAATAATCACCATATTGTCCCGCGAACATGGAGTGTCCAGGACTTCCCTGGTGGCTCGGTGGTACAGGAGTCGCCAGCCAACGCAGCAGACTCGGGTTCAGTCCCTGATCTGGAAAGATCCCACATGCCTCAGAGCTGCTGAGCCCGCTTGCTCCAGCTATGGAGCCTGCACACCCTCGAGCCCACGCCACACCCAGAGAAGCCTGCGCCGCACAACCAGAGACTGGCCCCCGCTCGCCAAAACTAGAGAAAAGTCCAAGAAGCATCGAAGACTCGACACAGCCAAAAATAAATCACTAAAATTATTTTCTAAAAAAAGTGTCAATTCCTGCTTTGAGTATGTTTATGCACTTGACCTTCAACCAGAGCTACAGAAAAACCTGGCTTAATTGGAGGACAGGCCTGCCTGGCAGGACAGGCAATGGGGACTTTCAAAGGTCAAGGACATGATCCCAAGGTCATCCATGTGTCTCACTCAGACAGCTAGAGCCGACTTCTCTTGCCTTTTCTCCTCACCGCCTCAGAGCATTTGTTTAACATTTGTATGCAAGCATTTCTGGCCGAATTTATAGTTTTAAGGAAGAGCAGGGACAAGGGTCATATCCACGTGGGTGTCAGGAAACTTAATTCTGACTGTAACTTAAATCTTTCTTTGGAACAAAGTAGATGAAGCTGATCTTTAGAGTCAAAGAGAGATTAAATTAGAAGGAGGCTGTGTCTCTAATTTCCCAGGGGTGCTGAATTGGCTTGCTCCGGATCTAGCTTCTGCATTTTCTGTTGCTGTTGTTTCTATGTTTGCTTCCATTCTGAGTATTGTCCTGTATACTGGGGAGAGCTCAGGCATTCGGAACACAAGATTGGTTTCTCTTTTTGCCAAGTGCAAAGTTTGTTTGCAAGAAAGCAATTGTTTTCTAAAAGGATTCTAGTGAGCAATTAGAACTGTGGTCAAAGAGCGCTGAGTGTGGGCTTCACACACAGCAAGGGTGAAGGCTCCTTTTTGTGATTACTGACCTGAATACAGCGTAAAAGAGAATGTTTGAACCTGTTCTTTCCTGGGATATGGAATATAAGCTCTCTGCATGCATGATAACTCACCCCAGTTTTGCCTGACTCTGTGACCACGTGGACTGGAGCGCAGCGTAGCACGCACCCATGGGGAACACCAGGTGAGAAGATGCCTGCCTACAGGGGAGAAAGCAAAGAGAACGCTTTCACTGATCACTTATTAAATGTTAGAAACTGTGCCCATGAGCTGTGGGTATCGATGACAAAGACAACTATACAAAATCAGCAGGAACCACTTCAAACGTCGCTGAGCACCAGTACATCCCAGTTTCTGTGTGCTCTCTCTAATTTTCTTTGCATCCTTTCTGTCTCACCCGGCAACCCTACAGGGTGAATATTTTTTTTATCTCTACTTTACAAGTCAAGAAAAGGGACTGTGGCCCAAAGAAGCTGGTTAACTTGTCCAGGTCTGGAAAAGTGAGCTTTGATTTGAACCCGGATGTGCCAGCTTCCTACTCCAGAAGCCAGCTGAGGAGAAGGATTCAGTGAAACCGCATGGCTGAGAGGCATTTGACCGGAAGTAGCAACGGGTTTATTAACCGACGAATCAGCTACGAACTCTCATACAAACTTAAGTGATCACTGCTTAACATACTTTAATCGAAAAAAAGAAAAAGCACACACTTTCTGGGGAGTCAGGAGGAGCCAGTCGTTTATGACTTTGCAATGGGTGGAAAGCTACTCTCCATCACCGTCTCTGAAACATTTGCACACCCACCCCTCCATTTTCAGTTCCTACGGCTTAGACGGAGGCCTCGGTCTGCTCATCAGGGGGATGTCACGCCCCTGACGGATGTGAAGGGTCCACGGATGGACATAGGATCCGAGCCATCCAGTCTCAGAGAAAGGTGGGCTGTGTGCTAACATCTGGGGAACCGTGTTCTGTTTTGCCCTGGACTGGCTAGATGCCTCCACTTTGAACCTGAAAGTAATGCCAACAAAGTAGAGGAGAGATGGAGAGAAGTGTGATTGTGATGATGTCGTTTCTCCTCTGACCAATGCCAGTCTTAGAGCCGTCTCACCTGCGGCCTCTAAAGGTACTCACGCTGCAGAGATTTTGGCGTTTAGTCAGCGTGGGCTGTTTTCTTTCTCATTAATCGGATGTGTCTGATTTGTGATCGCATAGGTCCCATCTAAGACTTCCCAGGTGCTCAGTGGAAAAGAATCCACCTGCCAATGCAGGAGACGAGGCTTCGTTCCTGGGTCAGGAAAATCCCCTGGAGAAGAAAATGGAAACCACTTCAGTGTTCTTGCCCGGGAGAGCCCACAGGTATGGGAGCCTGGAAGACCACAGTCCACGGGGTTGCAAAAGAGTCAGACACCACTGAGTGACTGAGCATGTGTGCAAGAAGGGGACACCCTGCCTCAAGTGGGAGGATGCTGGGGCACAAAATGAACTTCCCATCTGCACACCTACCTGGGACTCTCTGCTTCATCATCTATTAGTCAGGTAACCTTGAACTAGTCCCTTCATCACTCAGAATGTCTTTTTCTATTTTTAATGGCAGAAAGTAAAGAGGAATTAAGAGCCCCCTGATGAAGGTGAAAAAGGAGAGAGGGAAAAACCTGGCTTAAAGCTCAACATTCAAAAAACAAAGATCATGGCATCTAGTCCCATCACTTCATCACAAATAGATGGGAAAACAATGGAAAAAGTAGCAGACTTTATTTTTGGGGGGCTCCAAAATCACTGCAGACAGTGACCACCATGAAATTAAAAGATGCTTAATCCTTGGAAGGAAAATTATGACCAACCTACACAGCATATTAAAAAGCAGAGACATGACTTTGCCAACAAAGGTCCATCTAGTCAAAGCTATGGTTTTTCCAGTGGTCATGTATGGATGTGAGTTGGACTATAAAGAAATCTGAGTGCCGAAGAATTGATGCTTTTGAACTGTGGTGTTGGAGAAGACTTTTGGACTGCAAGGAGATCAAACCAGTCAATACTAAAGGAGATCAGTCCTGAATATTCACTGGAAGGACTGATGCTGAAGTTCCAATATTTTCAGCTACTTGATGTGAAAAGCTGACTCACTGAAAAAGACCCTGATTCTGGGAGAGATTGAGGGCAGGCGGAGAAGGGGATGGCAGAGGATGAGATGGCTGGATGGCATGAGCGACTCAATGGACACGTTTGAGCAAACTCCAGGGGACATTGAAGGACAGGTAAACCTGGTGTGCTGCAGCCCGTAGGGTCACAAAGAGCCGGACGCAACTCAGAAGCGGAAAAGCAATAGTCATGTGACCTTGAACTAGTGCCCTAATCACTCAGAATGTCTGTTTTGATTTCTACAAAACAGGGACCTGAAGATCCAGTTCTCTGATGTTGAAGGTGATGGGAGGAACACATTACTACAAGGAAGAATTTTGAGAAGAGCAAAGAACTACCTGGATAGGAGGATTCTTACCTACAATCTAAGTCAACTAGGATAGTAAGATATCGTGTCTCTCAATCCAAGCATTTTCTTTAATCAAGGTGCTGGAGTACTTCTGATCACTTTAAAGGCTATAATTTGACCCTGTGCTTTCCAGGGAAATAGGAAAACCATGATGATGTTTATCTTATTTTGAAATAAACCAACGTTTCCTGTTTCCATTGTTCACTTTACAGGAAGTGCCGCATTTGTTGGCACTTGCAATTAGGAAGCTTAAAAGCTAAGCCTCAAAATTGTGCTCTATTGAAATGAATGCCAGGCTTTATGCAGAGAAAGGAAGACTAAGACAAGTTTTCTGAGTCACAGGTGAGTAAGTAATTATGTTGCAACTCATTTTGAGAAATGGCACCTGTGAGGTTTTGAAACAATATAAAAAGAACACACAATCTGGATTGAAATTAAGGTGTGGCAAATCAACTTAAATATTCCTCACATACAAAAAAAAAACCAACTACTGCCACTCATTACATTGTTCTCCTTTGAAAGGAGAATAGCGCGCCTTTCTTTGATAGACAGCTATTCAGCTTACTAACTAGGGAAACGCTGTAGATGACACTTGCCAAGAGTTTGTCTGAAATTTTAGCGCCCACTCAAGAGCATACGCAGGTGAAGGGCTGCAAGTCCTATCGAGGGACTCCCCCTCGGAGCCGTGTGCGTGCGGCTTAACCGGCGTGCGGCACGCGTCCCGGCCCCACGCGCTTACTCCCCGAAGCCGATCTGCCGTCTGAGGTGCGTTGCTTGTCGCTTAGGCTCTCAGTCGTGTCCGCTGCTTCGGTGACCCTCCGGGCTCCTCTGCGCACGAGGCTTTCCAGCCAGAATCCGGGAGAGGGCTGCCGTGTCCTTCTCCAAGGGGTCTTCCCAGCCCAGGGACTGAACCTGAGCCTCCTGCGCTGGCAAGCAGGTTCTCTGGCACTTCACCAGGAAAGCCGCGTGTGGTGGGCAATGCTCCTTCTTCAGTCTGTCAGGTCACACGCTGACGACCTCTTCCAGAGTCCCCCCAGTAGACGCACCCAGAGCAACGCTTCCCTCTCCATCTGGGAAGCCCTGATCTCAGTCAAGTTTTATAAACTGTTCTCTTTTTCCCAGTCTTCCTCAAAGACACCCAGGTTTCTGTTCATTTGTTTGTTTTTACCAGGATAGCAGTTCATCAGGGGAAGGAAATAATCAAACAGTTTCCGGATTATTGGCACCGACTCTGAACTGATACTGATTTCAGAAGACCCCAAACATCGCTGTGGACCTCTGGTCAGATCGATGGAATTTTAGCTCTGGTTCATCTCACAGAAGGTCCAGAGATTCCCCTGACCTACTCTGTGCCTGTCTCCCCAGGTCCAGAAGCATAATCAGAATAGACAAACAGCAGCTGGTGAATTCTCACACTGCTTCTCTGCATAGGAAGTAGGGGCTCTTATGGAGGAAAAGGCCACGTGGAAGCCATTAGAACTGCCTCAAGCCCAGGAAAACGGTCAATCTAAAGCGATACTGCAGCGCTGGAGGACCGAGAGGTCAGTGTCGCAACCAGCGCTCAAAAGACGCAGGACTGGTGATCCCCGCCACATCCTTGTTTAACAAGCTTTCCTCGTTTTCTATGGCAGATCACACGACTTCTCAGCCTTCATAATCACGTGAGCCAATTTCTATAATAAATTTTTCTCTCTCCCTCCCTGGGAGAATGCAGATTTATACAATTCATCAAGGACTTGCTTGTGCTTTTTTGTATAGAGTTAAAATTCTGACTCTGTCATCTATTTGTTACGTGGTCTTGAACAAGACACTCAGCCTTAATTATCGCAAGTGCAGAATGTCTCTGTGTGTCTACTGCATGGTAGGCAACAATGACAGAAGCATGGGAAGCACTGAGGACATTGTCCCGCACACAACAAGAACACGCATACACACGTGCAAGGCACACACACGATATGAGCTCTTATTTTTGTTCTATGATTAATTCCACAAAATTAGAAAGTTATAAAAATGTAAGAAAAAAAACCACAGAATTCTATATCCAGAGATTCCAACATACAATATTTTGCTCTCAGTAATATTTAAAATGTTACTCATCTTTAAAGATCAGCCACACTGGGGCTGCAGTGAAGAGCACGTGTGCTGGATCATGGCCCATCCCGACCCATCTCTTTGCCGCATGCTAAGATATGGCCGCACGCGTGCTCAGCCTCTGCTGTTCAGTCACTCAGTCACGTCCCACTCTTTGCAACCCCGTGAACCACAGCGTGCCAGGCCTCCCTGTCCTTCACTATCTCCCAGGGCTGGCTTCAACTCATGTCCATTGAGTTGGTGATGCCATCTAGCCATCTCATCCTCAGTCGTCCCTTCTTCTCCTGCCTTCAATCTTCCCTAGCAACAGGGTCTTTTAGAAACAGTGAGTCAGCTCTTTGCATCAAGTGGCTAAAAGGATTGGAGCTTCAGCATCCGTGCTTCCAATGAACACTCAGGGTTGATTTCCTTTAGGATTGACTGGCTTGATCTCCTTGCAGTCCAAGGGACTCTCAAGAGTCTTCTCCAGCACCAGTTTGAAAGCATCCATTCTTTGGCACTCAGCCTTCTTTATGGCCCAGCTCTCACATCCATACATGACAACTGGAAAAACCATAGCTTTGACTATAGAACCTTCATCAACAATGTAATGTCTCTGCTTTTTAGTATGCTATCTAAGTTTGTCACAGCTTTTCTTCCAAGGAGCAAGTGTCTTTTCACGGCTGTAGTCACCATCTGCAGTGATTTGGGAGCCCAAGAAAATGAAGTCTGTCACTATTTCCGGTTTTCCCCCATCTATTTGCCATGAAGTGATGGGACTAGATGCCATGATCTTCGTTTTTTGAATGTTGAGTTTTAAGCCAGCTTTTTCACTCTCTCCTTTTTCACCTTCATCAAGGGGCTCTTTAGTTCCTCTTCGCTTTCTGCCATGAGGATGGTGTCATCTGCATATCTGAGGTTATTGATATTTTTCCTGGCAATCTTAATTCCAGTTGGTGCTTCATCCAGCCTGGCATTCTGCATGATGTACTCTGCATAGAAGTTAAATAAGCAGGCTGACAATATACAGCCTTGATGTACTCCTTTTCCCATTTGGAACCAGTAATTGTTCCATGTCCGGTTCTGTGTCTAAAATTTTCATCATAGCTATATAAAAACAATAAGTGATTTAAATAAAAATGGATCTCCTATGAAATACGTATTTATCTTTAAAATAACCATTTAAAAGATAATACCTAATCTCTCGTGAGAATAATGCCTCATGAGAATAATAATCCCTCATGAGAAAATATCATTATTCACATTTTTATAAACAGCTTCCATTTTTTTCCCGAGTACACACATATTTGCATTTTTAAAGAAAAACAGTATCAGAATACACATTCTATTTTGCAGTCTTTTTCTTTTTCAAAGATTATACTTTGTCCCTCTTTTCATCTAAATAATCATGCTTCTATAACATTACTTTTTATAACTGTACAATGTTCCCTTGTGTGGATATACTATAATTTACTCTAAGAAATTATCTGTAATTGAAGATTTAGGCAATGGAGCATAGTGACTGAAAACAGAGGCTTAGGAATCAGAGAAACCAGTCTTCACGTCTCAGATCCATCACTTGTATTTTGGTGCCACATACAGATTCCTACTTCTGCAGTGAATCATAGTTTCCTCTGCTTGAAAAATACTGGACTCTGAGATAACTATTCCTACCTCACAGACTTGTTCTGAAAATTAAAAGAGAAACTGTATGAAAAGCACTTAGCTCAATGGATGATGTGTTTAAATGCAATTTACCTTGCTGTTATCACCCGTTTATTGTTATTATCATTATTATTATTTCTGGTTTAGAATGTGGGGGTATAAGATAGAATAAAACAACACAACACATACGGGAAATAAATGCTTCTCCTTTGGGTGAAATTCGTGGCTAACATGATAAGGTGTCTACTCTGTTGCCCATACGGTTCTAAGTTCTCTGAACGTATATTCATTTTATTTTCATAAAAAGCACATTATTATTAATTTCATGTTACAGATGAGAACACTGAAGCATGGTGATCTCAGTAACCTGTCCTACCTGACCCGTGGCAGGGTCACGGTTCACACCCGTTTGATCCGTCTTGGGAGCCCATGTTCTCTTTTCTTGCATCGGGGCACACCGCATGGCCCAGGGGACCTCAGACCCCCTGTCAGAGGTCGCACCCAGTCCCCTGCACTGGAAGGCAGATTCTAAACCACTGCCCCCAAGGAAGTCCCTGGAACCTACGTTCTTAATGACTAATTTCCACAAAATTTCCAGTGATAATTATTTCCCAAACCTGAACCTGGCCTGGTCTAGTTTGTTCAACATTCCACTTTGGCCCCTGAATTTTTGCCAGGAATGGTATAAAACTGTATTATAAATAAATAAATAATAAAGCAATTGGAAAGGACAACAGGAGAAAATAAAATTGAATTTTGATTATAACCACGTTTATAATCTATTCAACATACTGGTTGCACATGTACTAATGCCTTTAATCTTCACAAGGGCCAGATAAAGCTTTTGTTATCATTTCTCTAACAGATGAAGAAATGGGAATGGGAGGGGCTGACTGTCTTTCTCAAACCACCACAGCCAACGGAAGTGGAGCTGCGATTTGAGCCAGGACTTAATAGGCCATCAGCACTGACCCTCATTTGTTACCCATCCATGGAGTAGCACCTAGCATATGGTGGCTACAGGTTTGGTCCATCAGGAGCATGGAAAGCCTTAAATCCAACTAAAGACTGGAAATATTTTCTCCAGAGTCAGTGGTTCTTCACTTGGCTAAGAAGCTTTCTTGACAGGCTGACATCGCTTCAGATCAGAAATGGTGGCCTGTAGCCATCAGTCATTTATTTAGTCAACAGATATGTTTTTGAGCACCTAAAATGTGGAAAACATTGGCTCCAGGAAGAAAGAGCACAGACAGGGTCCCTGAGGGCAGGCAGCGTGTATTCCAGGGATGGACGCGTCCCTAGACATTAGAGTTCAGCAGGGTGTAATTTGCAGAATTTAATATGCTGTGTAATGAGTACATTGGCTTTATTTTGGGAAGTGTGAACAAAGCTGAGAGCCAGAGAGGACAGTGGAGACTAGAGCCTGACAGGTTTGCATAAGTGAACTGACACAGGAGGAGGAGAGAGCCATTCTCTATGTTTAAAATATTCCCTTCCTGTCAAATCCCTGCTGTTGCACCTCCCCCTGGTATGCACAGAAGCACAAAACAGAAAGAAATGAACACAGAAATATGAGTTTTGCAGCTTTGGCTCCATAAGGCATCAGAAAACATTCTCGTTTCCCCACCAGCGATGCTGTTCACACAGCTGGGTCTGCAGGAAGCAGTCATCAACAATTTGTCAGGGTCTCATTTGATGTTTAATAACACCACCAAATAATTTACTTTTGGAAGCAAGAGAGGGATTTGAGTCCAAAATAAATTTTAGGAATAATTTCCAAACACCACCAAGAAGCGAAAAAAAAGGCACCTTGGTAAGTTACAGTCTCTCTTTTATTTTTAATAGATTCCTAGAAATATAAAATCACGCCAAAGTTGTGGGTTTTCATGTCAGAAGCTTCCAGAGTGTCACTCACTGGAGCACTGTTAGTGAACATGAACTTAGGAGAATGCAGGACAAGTCACTGGCAGGTCACACCTACTCATTCAGATTCTACTGCCAAACCAGCACCTTCTCTGCACGTGTCCCAAGACTGGGGGCCGTTGGGAGAAGTGATGCGCACTGTTCTCAGGATGCACACCCTCTGCTGGAAAATGAGCTGCCCGTGGACTCTTCCATACATCTCCGCTGATTAGTTCACCATGTAGAATATTCCTCCCCAGGCGCCAATGACCAGCGGCTGCCTGTGTGGCGCAGAGGTTCTGAGAGAGAAGTTCGGACCTCGGTGAACACGCAGTATCTGCTTCCCAGGAAAAGTTCTTAGGCAAGGAGAAATGCTAAGCGTTTAGCGCTCTTCACATTGGTCAATATTTTCCACATTCTGTTAGGAGTCAATCATTATTTCCACCTGAGAGCAACTTCATTTTCAAGATGACAGACCCGGAAAGGGGCATCCTAAACCACAGAGGGGAGCTGCCTATAGAAGGGGAGTGCACAGAGCAACCTAGCTCTCCCGGGCCTGGAGTCCCTGGAACACGCGTCAGCCCGCAGTCGGATTCCGCAGACGGCGGGGGCGGCCGGAAGGCGGTGGGCTGGAGGCAAGGCTCCGCTCCTCTCGCCTGCGTGCACCTGTGCCCGTGCTGAGGTCCCGTCCTTGGACTTCGACGCTGAGCCCAGCTTGCTTCGGTCAGGAGCTCTGGGGAAGGGTCAGCCTGGCAGTTCTGTGCTTCGCACGTTTCTGCCTTTCTTCTCGGGCCTCTGCGACTGTCCCTAAGGCCCATGTGTGGTGAGATCACTGGTCCAAGGATGGGGGACGCGCGGAGTCATCAGCCCGCAGACCTGAGGACGCCCTGGGCCACGGCGGGCGGCGGCCCCTTGCTGCCCCGCCAAGCCCCGTCTGGAGTGACTGTGTCCCAGTGGACCGAAGTCCATGGGGGTAGGTTGTGCTTGTTCTAAGCCAGCTAGTTTGGTTGTGTGTGTGTGGAACAGGAAATGGCAACCCGCTGCAGTATTCTCACCTGGAAATTTCCATGGACAGAGGAGCCTGCTGGGCTAAGCCCATAGGGTCGAAAGGAGTCGGACAGGCTGAGCACCTGCACACACCCGTAGCGTCACTTCAGCAAGAGCGAACCCGCAGTTTCCGTTCATAATCCCCTTCGTGTTTCCACTTGGGGGAAAGGGAGAACTCTATTCACGCGCCATGAGCCTTGAAGGAGGAATTAGGGAGAATGTTCGTTCATCGAGGCTACAAGCTAACCTATGAAACACAGGAAGGTAGGAACAGTGGCAGGACGACTCTTCGCTCACTGTTCCGGCGATCTGCGTTGCTCACGAGTCTTGCCGGGTTGGAATAAGTCCCAGATCCTTCCCTGGGAACGGCTGACTATCTGTGGGAGCTGAAGTCAGGCCTCAACGAGCAAGGGCTTCCCAGGTGGCGCTCATGGTAAAGAACCCTCCTGCCAGCGCAGGAGATGCAAGAGATGCAGGTTCGATCCCTGGCTGGGGAAGGTCCCTGAAGAAGGCACGGCAGCCCACTCCAGTGTTCTTAGGTGGAGAATCCCACGGACAAGGAGCCTGACAGGCTGCAGTCCACAGGGATGCAAACCGTCGAACATAACGGAAGCGACTTAACATACAGACTCAGTGAGTAGCTGTGATTAATCAAAAGTTCCTGGCCAGATAAAGCTTCAGTCTCTGGTTTGCCTGTAAAATTCCTGCTATTGGATTATGGTCCAAGGGTGGAGCTCTGATCTTTGCCTACTGTATAGCCAGCATGATTTTTAACTGAAATTTCAACTTAACAAGTACTTCTTTCCAATGTATGTGATCTCATCCTCACAACGGTGGGCTAGCAGAAGCCGAGGTGGTCTGAAGGTACCACTAGGCAACTTTTTCCTAATCGTTTCTAAAAGTATTGACAGGCGCGCGAGGGCCTTGTTCCCTCTACACTCCAATCAATTGTAGACGTGTTGACTCGTCTGTTTGGGCAACAGTTACATGCTGATGACTTGAAGTTTCCTCGACCGTTTCATCTTCTGGCAGCTGGATAGAGTGACACGGAGTGAGTGAATATTTCATAGAGAGGTGCCTGGCTGCTGCTGTAGCCAGCAGGGTCATGTCAGACTCTCACTTGTTTTAGCCGAGGCAGTCAGGGTCCAGGCGTGAACGGGTCTGACTGTCTAACAGAAACGAGAGCTTTTATGACGATCTGAAGGCATTTGATGCAATAATGTGAGTTAGGAACTAAAAGATTTGATGAACAAGTAATTGACAAACGGCTGAACTGGTGGCTCAGAGGTAAAGAGTCCACCTGCCAGTGCAGGAGACACGGGTTCGATCCCTCATCGGGGAAGATCCCACATGCCGCGGAGCAGCTCGGCCCGTGCACCGCAGCTCCCGAGCCTGGGCCCTGGAGCCCGGGAGCCCCAGCTCCTGGAGCCCACACACCCAGAGCCCGTGCTTGGCAACAAAAGAAGCCAGCGCAGGAGAGGCCCGTGCGCTGCAGCTGGAGCAAAGCCCGCAGCGACAAAGACCCCGCCCAGTCATAGACAAGTGTGCAGAATTACTGAAAAACAGAAATGGCCTCCTAACAAATTCTGTAAAAGGGAGTCCAGTCATATGTTGCATCGGCTCAAATTATACATTGCAGGTTCTGATGGGAAGAACTCTATCTCATTCAACAGAAGGGAAACAGATGTTAGGACGTGATGTAAATCACACTGTTTGGAGGATTTGTGTTCTTAAAAGCAGTGTAAACTTCCTCTTGGTTCAGTGTCTGTGGGAAAATATGGGGGTCCTGGAAGTTTCTTCAGAGGTCTCATTGATGACTATTTGGCCTCAACATTGTCAAATGAGCTCACGTTCTATACAATGACTGTTAGACCAGAGCCCAAGAGAACAGGGTTCAACTTGACTCTCCCCTAGTTTTCTTCACCTGTTGAGGGGATTTGGGTAAGTAGGTGACAGGCCCCTAGATCCTGAGTTCACAGGATCTAAGCTCCATAGCTGAGTCTACACATCAGCAGTATCACGTGGGTTTAATTAAAAATGCAGCATCTTGGCCAACCCCAGATCTACTGGATCAGAATTTGTATTTTAACAAGCTCTTTCGGTTCAGTTCAGTTCAGTCTCTCAGTTGTGTCTGACTGAGACCCCGTGAACTGAAGCAGGCCAGGCTTCCCTGTCCATCACCAACTCCTGGAGCTTGCTCAGACCCATGTCCATAAAGTCAGTGATGCCATCAACCATCTCATCCTCTGTCGTCCCCTTCTCCTCTTGCCCTCATTCTTTCCCATCATCAGGGTCTTTTCAAATGAGTCAGTTCTTCGCATCAGGTGGCCAAAGTATTGGAGCTTCAGCTTCAACATCAGTCCTTCCAATGAACACTCAGGACTGATTTCCTTTAGGGTGGACTGGTTGGATCTCCTTGCAGTCCAAGGGACTCTCAAGAGTCTTCTCCAACACCACAGTTCAAAAGCATCAGTTCTTCGGTGCTCAGCTTTCTTTATAGTCCAACTCTCACATCCATACATGATTTACTGGAAAAACCATAGCCTTGACTAGATGGACCTTTGTTGGAAGTAATGTCTCTGCTTTTTAATATGCTGTCTAGGGTGGTCATAGCTTTTCCTCCAAGGAGCAAGCGTCTTTTAATTTCAGGGCTGCAATCACCATCTGCAGTGATTTTGGAGCCCAAGAAGCTCTTGAGGTGAACTAAATGCGCATTAACTTTTGGGCAGTGCTACTCTAGACCAATGTTCCTCTAACTTCAATCTTTACCAGTCTCTTTCATGACCTCTTATATAATCATGTGCCATTATTTAATTGCTGTCTTAACTGATCTTTTTAAACCTAAATACATTATTGAAAATTAAATGGAAGTATTATTTATTAGATGTACTAGGTGATAATATTAAAAAAAACAATGAAATAAAACAATGCTATTACATTTCTACAGGTTATTTGACACAGTGGTGAAGACTAACTGTGTTGATGAGTGTAAAACAGCGGGGACAATGCCTGTCATATAATAAATAAAGGTCTTGGGACTTCACTGGTGGTGCAGTCGTTGAGAATCCCCCTGCCAGTGCAGGGGACGGGGGTTCGACCCCTGGTCTGAGAAGATTCCTCAAACTGCAGGCCATGCGCCGCAACTACTGAAACCTGCATGCCTGGCTCCACAAGAGAAGCCGCAGCAGTGAGGAGCCGGGCGCAGCAGTGAGGAGCCGGGCGCAGCAGTGAGGAGCCGGCCGCAGCGACAGAGAGCAGCCCCTCCCTGCAACTAGAGAAAGCCTGCGTGCATCAGTGAAGGCCAGCATGGCCACAAATAAACACATATCTTCAGCAGTCCTTCTAAACGTAAGTTGTACCAAGCCCCTACTTCGTCAAACCCCTCATGGTTTCCCATCTCACACACAAGAGGATGCAGATTCCTCAAGACTCTTTGTAACTTGGCCTCCAGCATCCATTCTGACCCAGGCTCTTAACAATTTTCCTTCTGTCCACTGCCTTGCAGTCCCCTCCTTGCTTTCCCTGGGATAAACCAGAGACATGCCTGCCTCAGGACACTCACACTTGCTCCCCTTCTGCCTGGAACATTCTGGCTCCAGATATCAACTTGACTTGCTCTTTGACTTCTGTGAAGTCTCTGTTCCAGAGACCTCACCTCTTTTAATCTCTATCCACCATTTATTTTCCTTTCCAGCTCATACTTATGTTTAATAATCTTTCACTCTCTGTACATTAATTTTGTCTCTTTCCCCTACAAAATAACCTCCATGAGAAAGATTACCTTCCTTAAATGTAAATACCCAGCAACTAGAACATACTTTATTTTCTTGGGCTCCAAAATCACTGCAGATGGTGACTGCAGCCATGAAATTAAAAGATCCTTCCTCATTGGAAGAAAAGCTATGACAAACCTAGACAGCATATTAAAAAGCAGAGACCTTTGCCGGCAAAGGTCTAAATAGTCAAAGCTATGGTTTTTCCAGTAGTCATGTATGGATTTGAGAGTTGGATCATAAAGAAGGCTGAGAGCCAAATAACTGATGCTTTAGAACCATGGTGTTGAAGAAGACTCTTCAGAGCCCCTTGGACTGCAAGGAGATCCAATCAGTCAATCCTAAAGGAAATCAGTCCTGAATATTCATTGGAAGGACTGATGCTGAAGCTGAAACTCCAATACTTTAGCCACTAATGCAAAAAACTGATTCATTAGAAAAGACCCTGATGCTGGGAAAGATTGAAGGCAAAAGGAGAAGGGGACGACAGAGGACGAGATCATTGGATGAGTTTGAGCAAACTCTGGGAGATGTAAGGGACAGGGAAGTCTGGTGCGCTGCAGTCCACGGCGTCACAAAGAGTGAGCGACTGAACAACAACAAGCCCTGACACTTAGGAGGTACTTAATAAGTGATTGCTGAATGGATGCGTAAATGAATGACAGAGAATTGCGTTAGGTTGTTTCAGTTAGCTATCGCAATATAGCAAAACATCCCTACACTAAGTGGCTTAAATCAAAGACAACTTTCTTCACTCAGACCTCAGCAGTAGAACAGGACTTGGAAGGGAACGCTTGTCTGTGTGTCACTTGCCCGGTGGGTCAGCTCAAAGGCTGGGGGCAGAAGTTAATACATTACTGAGTCCTAGTCTAATCAGGAAGATTCCACTGGACTTGTAAAAGAGTCAACAGATCCAAGAGCTGAGTTCAGTGTGAAAATAATAGGAAGTTAAAGCAGTCTGAAGACGAAATAGATGCTGAGGCAGGAAACGGAGTATCACTGATTCTCTTTAAATTTATTGCTGACTGCTCAGAATGGTCATCACCAAAGCGTCTGCAGACAGTACACACTGGAGAGGACGTGGGGAGAAGGGAGCCCTCGCGCACTCCTGGTGGCACCATGAACGGATGCAACCACTACGGACAGTGTGGAGGTTCTTAAAAAGCGAAAAATAAAACTACCATGTAACCCAGGAATCCCACTACTGGGCCTACACCCTGAGAAAACTATAATAAAACTATAGGAATTCAAAATGACACTCACCGCCCCCGCGCCCCGCCGTGTTCAATGCAGCACAGTTTACAATAGCCAGGACATGAAAGCAACCAAAATGTCCATAACAGGTGAATGGGTAAAGAAGCTGTGGCACATGTGTGCAATGGAACATTCAGTTCAGTTCAGTTCAGTTCAGTCGCTCAGTCGTGTCCGACTCTACGACCCCATGAATCGCAGCACGCCAGGCCTCCCTGTCCATCACCAACTCCCGGAGTTCACTCAGACTCACGTCCATCGAGTCAGTGATGCCATCCAGCCATCTCATCCTCTGTCGTCCCCTTCTCCTCCTGCCCCCAATCCCTCCCAGCATCAGAGTCTTTTCCAATGAGTCAGCTCTGCGCAGCAGGTGGCCAAAGTATTGGAGTTTCAGCTTCAGCATCAGTCCTTCCAATGAACACCCAGGACTGATCTCCTTTAGGATGGACTGATTGGATCTCCTTGCAGTCCAAGGGACTCTCAAGAGTCTTCTCCAACACCCCAGTTCAAAAGCATCAATTCTTCGGCGCTCAGCTTTCTTCACAGTCCAACTCTCACATCCATACATGACCACAGGAAAAACCATAGCCTCGACTAGACAGACATTTGTTGGCAAAGTAATGTCTCTGCTTTTGAATATGCTATCTAGGTTGGTCATAACTTTCCTTCCAAGCAGTAAGCATCTTTTAATTTCATGGCTGCAATCACCATCTGCAGTGATTTTGGAGCCCCCCAAAATAAAGTCTGACACTGTTTCCACTGTTTCCCCATCTATTTCCCATGAAGTAATGGGACCAGATGCCATGATCTTCGTTTTCTGAATGTTGAGCTTTAAGCCAACTTTTTCACTCTCCTCTTTCACTTTCATCAAGAGGCTTTTTAGTTCCTCTTCACTTTCTGCCATAAGAGTGGTGTCATCTGCATATTTGAGGTTATTGATATTTCTCCCGGCAATCTTGATTCCAGCTTGTGCTTCTTCCAGCCCAGCGTTTCTCATGATGTACTCTGCATAGAAGTTAAAGAAGCAGGGTGACAATATACAGCCTTGATGTACTCCTTTTCCTATTTGGAATCAGTCTGTTGTTCCATATTACTCAGCCATAAAAAGGAGTGAAATTAGTCATCTGGATTGATGTGGATGAACCTAGAGTTTGTCATACAGACTGAAGTCAGAAATAGAAAAACCATATATTGTATGAGTGCACGTATATGGAATCTTGAATAATGGTACTGGTGCGCCTGTCTGCAGGGCAGGACCAGAGAGACAGATGCAGAGAAAGGACTCGGGGTCACAGCGCAGGGAGGCGGGGTGAACCGAGGGAACAGCACTGACAGAGATATGCCACCACGAGCTGCTGGGAAGCTTCTGTGCAGCCCAAGGAGCG
Source organism: Oryx dammah (assembly GCF_014754425.2). Taxonomy (NCBI): domain Eukaryota; kingdom Metazoa; phylum Chordata; class Mammalia; order Artiodactyla; family Bovidae; genus Oryx; species Oryx dammah. The sequence continues at coordinate 596,965 of NW_024070194.1, forward strand.
CAGCTCAGCGCTCTGTGACGACCTGGAGGGCCCGGGAGGGAGGGGTGTTGAGGGAGGCCCCGGAGGCAGGGGGGGCATACACACACACAGAGCGGATTCCCACTGTTGAACAGCAGAAACTAACACAACATTGTAAAGCAACTACACACCAATTTAAAAAATAAGATTTTATATTGATTAAAAATTTTGTACCTTAAATATATACAAAAGCAGTTACTTTTTTGATATTGTTTCCTTTCCAAAAATAAAGAACTTCCTTCACATAAATAAATATACACTGAGTGACCCAAGAAGAGAAACATTATGGGGGATTCCAACCCAGGAAAATAGGTCCATTATGCTTCCTTCTATCACCAAGGTCTCTGGCTCCTAAGAGGGGCTGTCCAGGTGGCGCTAGTGGCAAGGGTCCCACCTCCCAGTGCAGGAGACATCAGAGATGAGGGTTTGATCCCTGGTTCCAGAAGATCCCCTGGAGGAAGACAGAGAAACCCACTCCTGTTTCCTGCCTGGAGAATCCCATGGACAGAGGAGGCTGGTGGCTTACCATCCATAGGGTTGCAAAGAGACAGGACTGAAGTGACTTAGAACGTAGGCACGCTGGCTCTAAGAACCGCCAATGTAGTCCACAGCTTCCCCAGACTTCACAGCAAACTATACTGATGAATTCTTTTTCTATTTGGAGTCCTAACATTCACATCACACAGAAGACTGGCTGAGGACCTAATTAGTCTGCGAGGGAGACGCATATCCTGATTCAATTAAATTACACAGCCCTGCAGAAAACAATTACTTATTTTTTAATAGGTACAGTAATATGTCTGGAAGCCGTATTAATTGAAGTAGAAAGTTAAAGCTAGAGACAAAGGTAGAAGGATCGTGTGTTGTTTCACGATCCATGATTAAGTTTCTGAATGTGCTTGTGTGTACTGAGGATCTCATCAACCATCTCTAACGCTGCATGCTGCATGAATAATTGATAAGCAAAAATAAATGAGGGAGAAATGTATTAGCATGGCTCTCAGTCTTTAAAAGTTAAAGCTTTGTATGATCTTTTTTCCCCAATACCTTGAGAAAGGTCAGAGTGAGAGAAAGACTGCTCCGTGCTCAGTAATGCTTTTCAGATTTGTGTGTTTAATCATTGCAGGTACGTTTATGTACAGCAGGTTGGTGAAGAACTCAGGACTGAGACGAATGGAGTTCTACCTCTTAGCAGCCATGTGACCTGGAGGAATTTATAACCTTTCTTAACAAACTCTGTATTTCTTGCCTTCAAGATGGAGAGAGTATGGTGTCAGGCTATTGGACATTTATGAAATAATCTGATGCATTTAAAGTTCTTAGGAAACAACTGTTGGCCAATAAGGGCTGCCGATCCTCACTTTGTCTGGACTTTTAAACAGCTGCCTATGATGTGCACAGACTGAAGACCCCTTCAAACAGTCTACAGGCTTCAGGATTTCTCAGCCAGTATTTTGGGTAACACTGACTTGTACATTTATGCCTCCAGTCACTTAAATTCGCCCTATTATCTTAAAAAGTTTGACAAGTTTATCCTTTTAATATCTGTTCAGGAAAACTACTCACTTTCTAAAATTAGCACAAGAGTTAGGCCCTAATAAAACAAATAAAAAACAAAATATATACAAAGTTTAAATAGTGGGTATTTTTTCTAAAATGATATATAGGTGTTTGGCTGAATTAAAGCTGGGAGATTTGCAACTTTAAAACCGTAAATAAAACAATGATTTCAATTCCATTTGTTAATCTAACAAGTTTCTTTGCCGGTCAATTAGCCAGTCGTTTGTTTATGGAGAAATCAAGGTTAAATACATTGGTCATCCACAGTTTAACTCCAGTGTGTGACTTGAGAGACTGTTTGCAATGGTTAAAGTTGATCCCCTGATCAGTCTGTAAGCTGTGTACATGGTCATTCACTTCAACCGTGTTGGACTCTTTGCGACCCCACAGACTGTAGCCCGCCAGGCTCCTCTGTCGATGGGATTCCCCAGGCAAGAATCCTGGAGCGGGTTGCCATGCCCTCCAGGAATCTTCCGGACCCAGAGATCCAGCCTGCAACTCCCGCCTTCTGCATTGGCAGGCGCGTTCTTTTCCACAAGCGCCACCTGGGAAGCGCGATGTCTGAGCAACTCAGCCTTAACCAGTCCCTGGCATTTTGAAAGCATTGCCAAATTGTTCATATTCTTCAAAGAGTTAGATAATATTATTAGTCATTTATTGCAACTGTATTAAATGTCATCTTTAGTGGTTTATTTGAAAAAATATAAATACACAAAAATTTTTAAAGCTCTATTTGGGGGTCTGGCTTAGCATGAATAGGGGCAAAATTATCAAGCCCCACATTTCGAGCTTGGTCTCTCTGCCTCGGCACTGCTGACAGAGGGCCTGGGCCCTTCTCTGCCGGGAGGTGGGGTGTCCTGTGTACAGTCAGGTGTTAGGCAGCGTCTCTGGGCTCTAACTACTAGAAGCCAATAAAACCTCCTCTCTTCAGTGTCTCCAGACTTTGCTGAGTGTCCCCTGGGAGGGAGGGAAAAGTCATCCTCTGTTGAAAAACCCTGTCCTAAACCAATCATTCCAATAATTTTTGAAAGATATCAAAGTCCTTTCTGGTTCATGTGAGTTATTACATTACAAAAGCAAAATCTTGTTGCATTCGTGACTTTTCAACTTTATTGCTGAATCCCAGCTCCCTTTTCTGTATTTCCTCATTCCTGCCTTATACTAGGAATCTTTTTTAATTTAAAATTTCATTAAAAATTTAATTTAAAAATTTTCTAATTTAAAATTTCAACTGGATTGAAAAGCTAATGGTAACCGCATAGTTTATTCAGTAAGGAATGTTCCCTGCTGAATAATAGGTGGATAAAATTTATTGATTTGCCATAAAAGTCATACATTTATAAAGTGCCCAGAATTTTAGAAAATGGTTATAAAAAAAATCTAAATCCTTGGTGCAACACAGTGAGCTGGTAATAAGGTTTGAGCTGAATGATAAGAGAGGTGTGAAATATGTTGGTAGAATTTGTATGAACTTCGTGTTCTGCAAAGCTTGTGGAGGCTGAATAGAAAACTGCAATACGGATGGTGAAGTCCACCAGCAGCGCGGTGAAAATGGTTGCAGGAATCCAGGCTCGCGTCTCCTTCTAAGCCTCCCCTCTCTTGGGCTCGCATGCTTCATAGTTTCTGTGCCTTCGACATTGGCACACTTCACGGAATGCGTGATAGAGCAGGAGCGCTTTCTGCTTAGAGTCAGAAACCCAGAAAAACAATAAATGTTTATGGAAGGTAGTAACAGTTTAGGGCTCCATTCCCAGCCAATGTCAAACACAGGAAGTCTTTCTGGAAGCACAGGCACTGTTGGGATTCTGTTCTGTCAGAATCTCCCTGCACAGAATTGGCTCCTGTTTCTGTCCCTGCTGAAGGGAACAGGCTTAAGGTGAAATAAGGAGTTTTTTCTTCCTCTTTGATGAAGACAGCCCCACTGCCTAGTGGTTCCTGCTGTTGTAAAGTCTTGTGTGTCTAAATGTTTAAAATACACTTTCTAATTTCTTTCCTGTTTTAGGAATTCTATTCTGGGTCTCCAGAATTTCCTAACTTTCTGACAGCTCTCACAGTTCTATCTCAAATCCTGAGCTCTCTCCTGAGTCTCAGACTTAAATTTTCAACCATATTTAAAGTATATCCATGAAGACACTTATCAGGTATCTTTCTCAAGCTTAGCATGTTCGAAATTGGACCAAACCTGTTTTCCTTTTAGTGTTCATTCCTACTTCTCAGTTAATACTGACTTGACCCAGGAAAAAATTTTGAGGTCATCCTTGATTCTAATCTGTTGCCCTGTCCTCCTGCCCAAACCGGTTGTGCGCTCATCTCTCCTTGCTGAATGGAGCAGGCAGCCACCTGCTTCTCTGCGTTTCCACCGCCCTCCTTGCTGCCTCCCTTGCTGAAACAACCCGAGTGTCCCCAGCCAGGACTGCAGGCCGTCTGTTTCCAGCCCTGCCTTCTGACAGTCCACTGTATCTTCAGCACACAACAGAGTGATAAAAAGTAAAAAGAGATCACAGTCAGATCACATCATTCCTCTGACTAAAAAGAAAAACCGAGCTAATAGGAAAAGTGATCAGCTTTGTGGTTACTTGGCAAGGGAGAGGGGCTGGTGCTGGATGAAGGTAGTCAAAAGGTAAAAACTTAGCTGTAAGGTACATGAGTACCAGAGATGTAACGTGCAAAACAATGAGGGCTATAGGGTTGGTCCTGGGCTTCCCTGGTGGCTCAGTAGTAAAGAATCCTCCCGCCAACGCAGGAGACACGGTCTGGGAAGATCCCATAGGCCTTGGGGCAACTAAGCACGTGCGTCAGGACAACTGAGGCCCATGCACCCTGAAGCCTTCGGCACACAGGAGAAGCCACTGCAATAAGCAGCTCATGCACCAGACACAGAGAGGAGCCCCTGCCGGCTGCAGCTAGAGAAAGCCCACGTGCAGCAGGAAGATGCAAGAATAAACACATTAATGTAAAGAAAGAGCTGATCCCAGGATGTTCACCACAGGAGAAAACCAGTTTCTCTTTTCTTTCTTTTTCTTGTACACACAGAAGATGATGAATGTTAACTAAATTACCGTGGTAATCATGTCACAATACATTCAAGTTGAAATGTGATGCTATACACCTTAAACTTATACAGTGTTTTATGTCAGTGAAAGCTCCATAAAACTAGAAAAAAGCTAAAAAACTAGAAAAATAATTTCAGGCTATTTTAATAAGATTCTGCTGGGTAAGGGCTGGAAATAGCCTTTCAATATATTTTACAATTGTCAGGCTTTATAAGTTTAGGTCTTCTATTTTGTCCTGCAAATGACAAAGGGAAAAGGAAAATCAAAATGGTTAAAGGGATAGAAACCAGGCATTTGGAAAAAAACTTTTTAAATGATTGTCTAGCCTGAAAAAGTGAAAAAGAAAAAAAAGCCTCTACTGTGATCTAATGTGTGCGTGTGTGTGTGTGTGTGTGTGTGTGTGTTCAGTTGCTCAACCATGTCTGACACTTTGTGACCCCCGTGGACTGTAGCCCACGAGTCTCCTCCATCCATGGGATTTCCCAGGCAAGAAAACTAGAGTGGGTTGCCATTTCCTTCCCCAGGGGATCGTCCTGACCCAGGGGTTGAACCCACGTCTCCTGCATTGCAGGCAGATTTTTTGCCACTGTGCCACCTGGGTCGGGGAGATCCCCTGGAGGAGGCCACAGCAACCCACTGCAGTGTTCTTGCTGCAGACTCCCATGGACAGAGGAGCTGGGGGCTATAGTCCGTAGGGTCACAAAGAGTCCGATGCAACTGAAGCAATTTAGCACACACGCACTGAGTATATGGCCTTAGCAAAGGCGATCTGAAGAACCCAGATGAAAAAAAATAGCGATTTGAAACTGAAGGAGGACATTACCAAGGGAAAAGAGACACTGAGCATGATTCCTGGGATGAATAGTTGACCATCCGAAAATTAGAGGAGACTGAAGATCAAAATCTACTAGAACCCTGCAAGCTGACCAATTCCCTCGTAGCTGCAAAGCACTGTGTTATAAGAGCGATCCACAGAATACACCCTGCGTAATGCAAAAGGAGGACTCTCCTGGGAGTTTACGGTCACATAAGAGGGCACCCAGATAGAAGACCCTAAAGATGGACACAGCATCCTCTGAGAACAGCTGGCGTTCTCAAGGCAGAACTCTTTTGAAAACTCCAAGCCACTCTGGAATTCACCTGTGTTGTGCTGCGCTTAGTCGATCAGTCTTGTCTGACTCTTTTCGACCCCATGGACTGTAGATGGAGTAAAAAAATGCTCAGTGGTAAACCAGAGGACTTATTCCCATTCTCATAATAGCTACCTAAAAGACTATGTGGAGTTTACACACCAGACTTTCACAAACTCTAAATGAGAACCTAAATTGTAGGTCAATAAGGCCTTGCAGACATTAAGTTGTGGGAAGTTAGGGATTATATTTACCAATTCTCTGAGTTCCTGAAACTTCTCATAATGCCTGTGACATAGCAGATGCTCCATGAGTATTCACCAAAAGGATTAAAGCAGATGAAAAAGTATGAAATCCATGATTGTGACATAGTTTATATTTTCCAGAAATCAGTGCCGCCGCCTCCGGAAAGCTCCTCTGCTCAATGGGCCATATCAGCTCCTTCTCTGATGCGCTGGCCTCTTACGGCAGGGTACTCACTGCCTGTCCTCACACTAGACTGTAACCCCATGGGCGCAGGAACCTTCTCAGTTGACTGGCACTTACACAGAGTGGGCTTCCATAGATGTCAAATAAATAAATGAATGATTGCTCTGTGCTTTGTAATATCATTCGTTTCCGTGAATTCCAAGATCTGGCACAGTGTTTAGTACATAACAGGTACTGAAAATTACTTATTTTATGAAAGAATGGGTCAATAGCTTTCAGTCTTTAGAATCAATATGAACACAGATGGTTGGAGCTAGACCTCTGGAGCGTGGGTCTGTCATCCCTCACAACTGAAACAAGATTAAGACCTTCAGACATCCTAAATACTGGGCTTGCCTGGTGGTTCAGTGGTTGCAAGTCCATCTGTCCATGCAGGGGACACAATTCAGTCCCAGTTCTGGGAAGATTCCCACATGCTGCAGAGCAGCCAAGCTCAAGCACCACGCCTTTTGAAGCCCACTGCCCTAGACCCCGTGTTCTACCACAAGAGAAGCCCGCGCTGCAGCTAGAGAAAGCCTGCACACAGAGACGAAGGCCTGGCAAGGCCAAAGTGAATATGTAAGGCTTTAACATGAGAAATCCTAAACACTGAAAGGACTGTACAATTTAAAATGAAAATAAAACCTAAATGAACAGTGGGAAAAACTTGTTTCTAGAAGGTCAGATTGTGAAGTCCATCAGAGGTGGAAGCATCGTCCCCTGTGGGGACCTGCAGTTCAAGAACAAGCTGCTATTTTTGTGATTCCTCCTACAGCCAAAGGGGCTTGCCCGAGGTCTCACCTCTCGCCAGCGGGAGAGCCGGCTCAGGCCAGCGGTCTCGCCTTATCCTGGCGCCCGGGCCTCGCTTCGCATCACCGGGTATTTCTGGACGCACGTCTGGGATTGCCATTCGTGCCATTAGTTCCCGTGTTGCCTTCCCAGAAAGCTAGAGCCGATCAAAGCGAGGCAAGCGTGGATAGGCTGACTGTCTGGGTCTGGGAAGGGCCCCCAAAAGCTCACCGACAGTGACAGGCCCTTCCTGGTCACCTGTGTGGAAAGAGCTGCCTGCTGCCCTGATGTTAGCTCAGTGGCTGGGGAATCAATCAGCTCGGAAAGGCGTGGAGTGCTGCCTTCCGTGGTGGGAGAAAGAGAGCGCATCTTCATCTCCAAAAGCTACAGAGGCTTGGAGCTGGAAGGGCTTTCAAAAGAAGGCGGATGTTACCCAACAGGAGATAAAAGGGGACTTTAAACCATCTGTGAGGGGTAGCTGGGCATGGTGGGCGGTGACAGAAAGGACGTTCTTACAACAGTGCAGTGCTCAACCTTCATTTATTAACTTAGAACAAACCATGGACCTTAAGATAAAAGCTAAAACTTTCCATAAGAACACATAGGAACAAATCTTCAAGACCTTAGGATAGGCAGAGATCTTTCAGGATGCAAAATGACATATCATAAAAGAAAAACAAGTTGGATTCAAAATTGAGTAATACACTGTTGTATTTTGCTGCTTGGACGCAGTGTCAAGCTGGGCCTCAGCCCAGGGGTTCTTCTGGAACAAAGATGGAAGGCAAAGTGCGTAAGTTTGGTTTCTGTTCTTTAAACTAGAAACTGACTGTATCACTGACACTCGGGAGAGGATGATTTTGCATTTGGGGGGCTGTCTTCCACGTGGAATGGTTAGCAGCCTCCTGGCTTCTATCAGGCACTCTCGGCATCATCCCCACCCCAGTCACGAGAGCCCAAACTGTCTCTAGGTCCTGCCGGAGGTCCTCAGCGCAGGGATGGGCTCTGCAAGATCACCCCAGTTGAGAACTACTTTCTGTTCAGTTGTTAAGTCACGTCCGACTCTTTGCAACCCGTGGACTGTAGAATGCCGGGCTCCTCTGTCCTCCACTGTCTCCCAGAGTTTGCTCAAATTCAGCTCCACTGAGTCAGTGATGCTGTCTAACCACGTCATCCTCTGTCTCCCTCTTCTCCTGTGTTCAGTCTTTCCCAGCATCAGGATCTCTTCCAATAAGCTGGCTGTTTGCATCAAGTGGCCAAAGTATTGGAACTTCAGCTTCAGCATCAGTCCTTCCAATGAATATTCAGGGTTGATTTCCTTTAGGATGGACTGGTTGGATCTTCCTGCTGTCCAAAGGCCTCAGAAGAGTCTTCTCCAGTACCGCAATTCAAAAGCATCAATTCTGAGAACTACTACTTTAAATGAATTGATACTATTTATGGTAAATGAAATACTCAGAAAACTCCAGCACTGTCTATCATCGTCAGTACTTCATGTGTGGGGCTAGAATAAATTGTCTCCCTTTTCCTGTACATGGACATGGGGGAGAATAGAAAAAAAAAAAAAAAAAAAGATGGCCTCAGTGTGATTCTCACAAAGAGAACAATGCAACATGAAAAGAAAGGGAGGAAGGAAGAGAAAAGAAAGAAAGGAAAGAAGGAAGAAAGGCCCTACACTAAGGTCGCAGTTAAAATGCAACTGACCTGTCAGCTTCCAAGGGCGCTAATAACTAAGAGGTGAACTTCGTTTGTCATGGAAAGATCTCACAGATTAACAATTAACCAATACTGTCAATCCCAATCACTGAGTCACTCTTTGAGTGGAAAGTGCCAAAGAGAAAAGGTTCTTAATAACATGTAACGTTGGCTTTGGGCCGGGAAGCCTTGACCCTGGGCCTGTTTGGTTGGGACACGTGTCCTCTGCATGTTCCCCAGGTCTGCCCGAGAGAGCTGGCCAGGCTGGTCTCCCACGGAGCAGGGACCCAGTGCCCACACACGTGCGAGCTTGGAGCTGGGTGCAGAGATGGTGTGCCAGGGCGTGCGTCGGCTTCTGCAGCCAGCCGTGTCCTGAGCAGCCGCCGGCTTTTGTAGACGGCTCTGTGGTTCCAGAGGGCTTCCTGGGTGGTACCGGTGGTCAAGAGTCCATGCCAGTGTGTAAGAGACATACGAGGCACGGGTCTGATCCCCGGGCCCAGAAGATCCCCTGAAGGAGGAAAGGCAGCCACTCCAGTATTCCTGCCTGGAGAATCCCAGGGACAGAGGAGTCTAGCTAGTTATGGTCCACAGGGTCGAAAAGAGTCAGGCACAACTGAAGCGGCTTAACATAGCCACACAGAATGTCCAATTTTCTCCATTTGGAAAATGGCCCTAGTATTTGTGGAAACAATTTTTCTGCTGAGGGGAAATTGAAGAAATAGATTGTAGTCTATTCATAGACTACTTCCCTGCAGATAAAATGAATGGACCAGATCTACACGTGTCAACCTGGGCAGCTTTTAAAAGCATTGTTGTGCTACAGAAGGCAGACTACAAAAATACAGTTCAAGGGATAATATTATGTACATTTTGCAAACACACAAAACAAAATTGGGCACTGTTTGTGGGTATATATTTCATGTGTAGTAAAAGCAAAAACAAAGTACATGTAAATATTAAGCACAAAAAGATTGTCTTGTCTCTGAAGGAGAGATGAAGAGGAAGTTATGAAGAAATGGGTCTACTGGAGAGTATACAATGCTTATTGAGAGGAAGAGTGAAGCAGAGAATGCACGGCGCAGCATGCTAAGATATGGAAATCTGGATGATGTTTACGTAGATTTCTGTTATTTCTTTTCTTTTCTTTTTGGTTAACTTTCACTCTTTAAAAAATAGTAAGATTGGCAACAACTGGACATCCGTATTAAAAAGAAAATTCCAGACACAGACCTTATACCCATCACAAAAATTAGCTAAAAATGAATCACAAAGTTAAATGTAAAACTCAAAGCATAGGAGAAGATCTAGGTGACTTTGGGTTTGGCAATTACATTTTTTTTTTTTTTTTGGCAACGACTTTTTAGATGTGACACCAAAGGCATGATCCAAGAACGAAACCATTAACAAACTGGACGTCATTAGAGTGAACAACTCTTGCTCTAAGAAAGACCCTGACACAGGGAAGATATTTGTAAAAGATGTATCTGATAAGAGAACTAAGTGTTGACAACAGAAAAATAAGCAACCTGGTGAATGGATAGTCCAAAGACCTTGACAAACCCCTCACCAAAGAAGACAGACGGCTGGCAAATAAGCATGTGAACACACTCCACAGTGTGCGTCCTCGGGGATGAGCCAGTGAAAACACACTACAGGCCACTGGAAGGGCACTGCCTCCCCCACACGCTGGCGAGGACGCGGGGCACGGAGGCTCCCACTCAGGGCTGGGTGGACGCGGAGGGCTGCAGCCGCTCTGGAGGACAATTTGCTGTCAGAAATCGCGGGACTCCCGGGTGGGAGAGAATCCCGGGTTAGTACCAACAGCAGCAGCAGCAGCGGCCGGCATGTCAGGAAGTCCCAGTGCCACGCCTCGTCGTGCCGCCTCGGCCATGATTTCCAGACAACGCTCTGTGACAGCGGTCACTTGGTTTGCTTCTAATCTTAGCGATGATGCCCTGATGTTTCAGATTGAGTCTGATATTGCTTCTTTGTCTTATGAAGCTCCTTTTAATTTATTTCTGTTATTACAATGACAATGATAAGTTTTACCAAACATCCTTTGTTCTTCAGTAGATTTGGTTATGTTTTCCCTCTCATCTCTCCTCCGCTCTGTGCTGACACACTTTCTTTCTAAGGATGTGCCGTCATTGGAAACAGAGTCTCTCCAGCTGGCCCTAGCTAGTGGACAGTATTCTTTTCCTTTGTGTTTTTCTCTATAATTTTTCTAGCAGAGACTCCTAATCCCTCACCGGTGGATGGAGTCTGTGATGTCTCCAGCTCTGAAGGTGATTTCCTCTATTCTTGTTGTTTTTCATTTGCTCAGTCGGTTCTGACTCTTTGTGACCCCATGGACTGCAGCACGCCAGGCTTCCCTGTCCTTCACCATCTCCTGGATCTTGCTCAAACTCACGTCCATCGAGTTGGTAATGCCATCCAACCATCTCACCCTCTGTCTCCCTCTTCTCCTCCTACCTTCAGTCATTCCCTGCATCAGGTTCTTTTCCAGTGAGTGGCTCTTTGCATCTAGTGACCAAAGTATTGGAGTGTCAGCTTCAGCATCAGTCCTTCCAATGAATATTCCAGGTTGACTTCCTCTAGGATGGACTGGTTGGATCTCCTTGCAGTCCAAGGGACTCTCAAGAGTCTTATCCATCACGACAATTCGAAAGCATCAAATCTTCAGCACTCAGCTTTCTTTATAGTCCAACTATCACATCTATGCAAGACTTCTGGAAAAAAACATAGTTTTGACTGTATAGACATTTGTAGCCAAAGTAATGTCTCCGTTTCTTAATGTGCTATCTAGGTTTGCCATTGCTTCTCTTCCCAGGAGCAAGGGTCCCTTAACCATGGCTGCAGTCACTGTTCTCAGTGATTTTGGAGCCCAAGAAAATAAAGTCAGCCAGTGTTTCCACTGTTTCCCCATCTGTTTGCCATGAACTGATGGGACCGGTGCCATGATTTTAGTTTTTTGAATGTTGAGTTTTAGGCCAACTTTTTCACTCTCCTCTTTCAGTTTCCTCAAGAAGGTCTTTATTCCTCTTCACTTTCTGCCATAAGGGTGGTGTCATCTGCATTTCTGAGGTTATTGATATTTCTCCCAGAAATCTTGATTCCAGCATGTGCTTCATCCAGTCTGGCATTTCGCATGATGTACTCTGCAATGAAGTTAAATAAGCATATTAATAATATACAGCCTTTATGTGTTTCTTTCCCAATTTTGAACCAGTCTCTTGTTCCATGTATGGTTCTAACTGTTGCTTCTTGGCCTGCATACAGGTTTCTCAGGAGGCAGGTAAGGTGGTCTTCCCATCTCTTTAAGAATTTTCCACAGTTTGTTGTGATCCACACAGTCAAAGGTGTTAGCATAGTCAAGGAAGCAGAAATAAATGTTTTTCTGGAATTTTCCAGCTTTTTCTATGATCCAGCGGATGTTGAGAGTTTGGTCTCTGGTTCCTCTGCTTTCTCTAAATCCAGCCTGAACATGTAGAAATTTTCAGTTCACATACTGTTGAAACCTACGTTGAAGGATTTTGAGCATTACTTTGCTAGCATGTGAAATGAGTGCAACTGGTGTGATAGCTTGAACATTCTTTGGCATTAACCTTTGGGATTGGGATAGAAACTGGCCTTTTCCAGTCCTGTGGCCACTGCTGAATTTTCCAAGGTTTCTGGCGTACTGAGTGCAGCACTTTCAGAGCATCACCTTCCAGGATTTGAAGCAGCTCAGCTGGAAGCCATCCCCTCCGCTAGCTTTGTTCATAGTGATGCTTCCTGAGGCCCACTTGACTTCCCATCCCAGGGCGTCTGGCTCCGGGTGAGTGATCGCACCGTCTGGTTAGCCAGGACATTAAGGTCGGTTTTGTACAGTTCTTCTGTGTAGTCTTCCATTTCTTCTTGATTTTTTGTGCTTCTGTTGGGTCCATACTGTTTCTATCCTTTATTGAGCCCATCTTTGCTTGAAATGTTTCATTTGTATCTCGAATTTTCTTGAAGAGCTCTCTAGTCTTTCCCATTCGATTGTTTTCCTCTATTTCTTTTCATTGCTCACTTAGGAAGGCTTTCTTATCTCTCCTTCCTATTCTTTGGAACTCTGCATTCAGATAGTTATGTCTTTCCTCTTCCCCTTTGCCTTTTATTTCTGTTCTTTTCACAGCTATTTGTAAGGCCTCCTAAGACAACCAGTTTGCCTTTTTGTACATCTTTTTCTTGGGGATGGTTTTGATCCCCACCTCCTGTACAATGTTGTGAACCTCTGTCCATAGTTCTTCAGGCACTCTGTCAGATCTAATCCCTGAATCTATTTGTCACATCCTGTTTATACTCATAAGGGATTTGACTTAAGTCATACCTAAATGGCCTGGTGGCTTCCCCTATGTTCTTCAATTTAAGTCTGAATTATTAGTAAGAGCTCATGATCTGAGCCGTGGTCCACTTCCGGTCTTGATTTTGCTTCTATATCATTGGCTACAAAGAATATAATCAGTTCAATTCCTCATCTTAATGTATCTTTTTACACATATCAATCAATTAATTAGTTTAAGAGTTATTATAACACTAAGACTTTTTAACATTCTTCAAATCAACCTTACTTTATGGTATCAAATTTATCTTGTATAGCAATGGACAGAATTGACTAGTATTTTATTTCTATATCAATATTAATATGTGAGATTGATACCTTTTAGCTTCTCATATAAAGCTTTGTTAAGTTTTGATTTCAAAGTTATGCTTCATAAAATTAACTGGAAATATTTTATTATTTTACTCTGCTCTAGAGCAGATTGTAGAGCAGTGGGGATTGGAGCAAATCAGTCACAAAAGCCCTCTCGAGACGCATCCATGTAGCAATGGTTTTACCACTCATTGCTTTCCTTTTCATTTTTTATGATTCTTTTCCTTGAATAAATTCCAAGAACTTATATTTTCTGACAATATTATCCATTTAACTGAGTTTCCCATTCCTTAATATAGAGAAAGGACTGTGTAACAGTCCAGAGAGCCTCTTGATGAAAGTGAAAGAGGAGAGTGACAAAGCTGGCTTAAAACTCAACATTCAACAAACTAAGATCACGGCATCCAGTCCTCACTTCATGGCAAATAGATTGAGAAAAAATGGAAACAGTGACAGACTTTATTTTGGGGGGCTCTAAAATCACTGCAGACAGTGACCACAGCCATGAAATTAAAAGACACTTGCTCCTTGGAAGAAAAACTATGACCAACCTAGACAGCATATTAAAAAGCAGAGACACCACTTTGCTGACAAAGGTCCGTCTAGTCAAAGCTATGGTTTTTCCAGTGCTCATGTACGGCTGTGAGAGTTGGACTATAAAGAAGGCTGAGCGCCGAAGAATTGATGCTTTTGAACTGTGGTGTTGGAGAAGACTCTTGAGAGTCCCTTGGACTGCAAGGAGATCCAACCAGTCCACCCTAAAGGAGATGAGTCCTGAATATTCATTAGAAGGACTGATGCTGAAGCTGAAACTCCAATACTTTGGCCACCTGATGTGAAGAACTGACTCACTGGAAAAGATCCTGATGCTGGGAAAGATTGAAGGTGGGAGGAGAAGGGGACGACAGAGGATGAGATGGTTTGATGGCATCACCGACTCAATGGACATGAGTTTGAGCGAGCTCCAGGAGTTAGTGAAGGACAGGCAATCCTGGCGTGCTGCAGTCCTTGGGGTTGTAAACATTCAGACATGACTGAGCAACTAAACTAATTAGAACTAAAGCAACTAAACAGTGACAACCAGCAGGTATTTTTGCTTTGCAGGCCACACTGTCTCCATCATAATTATTCGACTCAGTAGTTATAATGTAAAAACAGTGATAGATTTGAACATAGCTGTGTTCCAAGAGAACTTTCTTCACAAAAACAAGCATCAGACAGCGTTTGTATACCTGTGAGTTTCAAGAGAGATGGTAGAGCTCTCCGTACCTGTTTCCCTGTGTCATTCTCACTCAGAAATCCCTAGACTGCCACCTATTGACCTCCCCCAGATGTTCTTCCAGCTCAGGCACGAGTAGCCTCTTTATTTCCTGCTCTCGCCCTCCCCATCTCTTGGCCTCCAAGCCTGTGTCCCCCACGTGATGGAGCACATCCAGCGCTGGTCTGGTTCACTTCCCCTGGTCCTCTCTTCCGCACCCTGATTCGCCTTTGATCCGCTTTGATTCCCTCAGAGAATCGTCTAAGTCGGCTTTGGCAGACAGTCTCTTTCCCACCGATCTGCGGGGTGCCCGTGGGCATTAAAACAGGACTTCTAAAGGCACACATCTGAAAGGAAAAGGTTCTTTTGCCAGGGAATAATAAATCAGCACTCTCCACAATCCATCCAGCTCGATGTCAGGGCAAGTTTTAGAGGAGGAATGAAGGGGAGAAAGAAACAGGAGGAAGAAGAGAACAGAACAGTCTCACCCTTCCTTGTTGCCTCCGCTAACCTCCGTGAGTGCTCAGCCGCTCAGTCGTGTCCAACTCTTTGCGACCCCATGGACCTTAGCCTGCTTGGCTCCTCTGTCCATGGGATTCTCCAGGCAAGAATTCTGGAGTGGGCTGCCATTTCCTTCTCCGGGGATCTTCCCGACCCAGGGATCGAACCCGGGTGTCTTGCGACGGCTGCCCTGGTAGACAGGTTCTTTACCACTGTGCCTCCCAGGAAGCCCTAGGCGCCCACTTTCCTCTCGCTTATAAGAGCCCAGGAAGGAAAGTGTTGAGGAGACCTGTGGTCATCAATCCCGTGAGAAGAAAAAGCAGCAGGAGGCGCCCTGTGAGCGGGGGGGGGGGGGGGGTCCGGCCACTGCAGACGGCCCCCTGCAGCGGCGCCTTCTCCGGGAGCCGCTGAGGACGCGCGTCTCCGCTCAGGCGGCCTTCGGTGCTGACCTGGAGCTCACGGGGCGGCAGCAGGGGCTCAGGGACGCCCGGCGCTCGGTTCCGAGCGGGCTCAGCCCCTCAGCAACAGGGCAGCTGCCGAGAGCTACAGCTTGACCTTCGGAGAGATGAAGGGGCTGGAAGATGCTCGAGTCTGTGTTCATCAGACGCCTGGAGAAGGCAGAGGCAGCGGTGACCACACAGGGGCGGTGCCCGCGGTCAGGGAGAGGGCACGGCGCGGGGAAAGGCCTCTCGGGTCCCGAGAGAACGCGCGCGCTCTGTGCTCCGGAGACGGCCGTGCCCAGGGGCCAGGATGAAGAAAACAGGAGCCTTCACCTGCAGTCAAGGCACTTGCGTGTTCCAAGTACAGTTGCTGAAACGGAGTTCTTCTCTCTATGTAACTTGAGAAGTAATTTTTCTTTTTTTTTTAATTGCAATGATTTCTAATTGCATTTAATTCCCTATCTGAATATCCGACCAGCTGTCCAGTATTTGACAATCCACAGCCTCTGTTAATGATCCCGCTCAGTCCTCACACTTATCCTAAAGGGCCTGCTCATTCCAGTTCAGTGTCCCATGAATTCTCCATCTCTCTGCCCCCACATCTATATCGAGTGTCCCTGTCTCTCTGCCCCATGTCTATATCGAGTGCCCCCGTCTCTCTCTCTTTCTCCCCCATGGCTCACAACCACTCGGCATCTGCAGCTGTTGACCCTACACTTCACCCTCAGCTACCTTGCAATTACATAACTCTTGACACGACCCTTGCACATAATATGTTGATAATATAATTATTTTATGTAATCTTCTCCACTCTCATTTTTTCTCAGAGGTCTTCCAAGCTCCCCTTCTGAATGGAACACTAACTTCTTAAAATTAAATTGCTCACACTGGAAACTACCTTTGCCTGTGAAAACTTTCTTCAGTATAATGTAGTCACCACCCTTTAGGTCTCAGACTTGACAGCTGGACTTTTCTTTGGGCAAATCTGAGATATAGTCAGAGCTGGCCCCTCATCTGACTTTGACCTTTGGGATCTTCATGTGGCCCCTGTTACTGTTACCTTAATACCTACCCTTGCCAGGTTCTGACCTTCCACAGGTAAGTCTTAATCAGAACTTAGTATTCAGTGTTCCATTTTCTAAGGCTCCGTTGGGACATTTTCTTCCAAAATCCCTTTTATGGTGCCATGGTTCAAAACGGAAACACTGAGGACCTGGGTTATCGTACGAGTTCTATCACATCCCGCGTGTCCTGGGAGGAAGTCTCTTTTTTGTTTCTGCAAATGGAGACGATTAAAAAAACCCACGTGAAGTTGTCATATAAATAAATCAGGACTCTTGGCATACAGACATTATCCTAAAAGATTTAAAGGGGGAATGTGGCAATTAAAGAATTATGTGTGGAAATTTTGGCATTGTAAAGAGAAATTTAAACTAAAAATGAGTCTCAACCCGCTGGTGATATTTAACCCAAGCTAACACACTCGTCATGCTGATGAGGGTTCTGAGAACAGGAGGCTTCTAACTGAAACCTTGATCATTGTTTCAACAACACAAGGTGTTTCAGCATAACAGAGAGACTCCCTGTAGAGTGAGAGGGTATCACAGCTCAAGCGAGAGGTCGACGGCGGCGGGCCCGCCACGTCTGCTCAGATCATCGGCTTCTAGCAGGACGATTCTCATGGTCCCTGGCCACGTTTTTCAGAGTATCCTCTCTTTGTTCCAGACCTAAACGCTCACATTCGTGGGTTGGTCCTACGTCTAAGTCATCCCCGTTGGCTTCCTTCAACCTGCTATACAATGCCATGATGCGCGATGAGGATTCAGACGTTACTCCTGCCTCGGAAATAAGTTTATCTGTACCATTTTCCTAGATTCCATAAACACGCATCAATACACAATATTTGTTTTTCTCTTTCTGACTTACTTCACTTGCTATGACTGACTCTAGGTCCATCCACATCTCTGCAAATGGCTGACATACACACACTACCGTGTATAAAGTAGAGAGCTGGTAGGAACCTGCCGGAACGCACAGGAAGCTCAGCTCAGGGTTTTGTGATGACCCAGAGGGCAGAGTGGGAGAGAGGCTCGGGTGGGAGGGATATATGTCTACACGCAGCTCATTCCCTTCTCTGCAGAGTAGAAACTAACACACTGTAAAGAAATCATACTGCAAGTAAAGCAAATAGTTCTGAAAAACAAGCATTCAGACAGGCATGTCTGCATTTGGACTGTTGTTCTCCCAAGGGTTTACCTGCCACAGGGTCACCTGTGATGGAGCAAGAGGTTTCACCATTTGAAGCTTCCTGTCCTGCTCAGTGTGGACACACGACTCCTCCACCCACCCAGGCTGGTGTGAGGGGTAACGCTGCAGGAGGTGTGATCTTCCCTGCTGGTTCAGGCAGTAAAGAACCTGCCCGCATTGCAGAAGACCAGAGGTCGATCCCTGGCTCGGGAAGACTCCTGGAGAAGGGATGGCAAAACGCTCCAGTATTTCACGGGCAGAGTAGCCTGGTGGGCTGTAGTCCATGGGTTGCCAAGGAGTCGGACATGACTAACTGACTGAAACTTTCACTTCTCCCCAGTTAGCACCTACGGTGTGCTCAATAAAAAGAAGCCAGGAACTCCATTAGCTGCTTAAGATGTTAAATTAAAAAAAAAAAATCGGTGTTGAATTTCTTTAAGGCAACATCTCATCTAAAAGTGAGCATTTCTGGTGTGAAAGGACACTTTGAGTCCGCTCTTCTCTCCCGCCCCCGTGCCCGGGGCCACCACGCTCCTTGCTTCGTCAGTGCTTTGTCATCATGTTTTAGGAGCAGATTAGCCTCATCTTTCTGACGCTCAAGAAATTGGAGATAATTGAGACTGACAACACATACACCATGTGGCCAGAAGTGGAGGTCTATGGAAATACCGATTGCTTCCAGGAGCAGGAGGGATGGCGAGGGCTTGAGGCAGATGGAGGCGGTGGAGAGGAACAAGGTATGCCCTCCGGAGCTTAATTCTTTCAAAAGAGCATTTCTTCCCCGGATTTGATGTAGTTTCCCAGTCTCAGGAACATGAGACCCCCGTGATCATGCTGATGTTCATTTTTACTGTCTCCATTAATCATATTAACTGGATAATTGCTGAGTGCAGAGGCTATGGACCTAGAATCATCTGATCCATGAAATCAGCCGCACCCATAATTCAGCTAATAAAATCACACAAGTGGAGAGAAAACAGTTCCATTAATTTGTCTCTGTGAATTCCACATCTTGGCTTCAATTTGCATCGCATTCAGCAGCACTTTTCAAATGCAAGTACACATCCTCAGGGGGTTGTGTGCTAAGGAAATGGAAAGTCAGAGGATAAACATGGTGTATTAATTACTTCATTCTTTCGTTCACTCAGCAAACATTTACCAAGTATTTACTCCATGCCAGGTGCTGCCTAGGCCCCGGAGGTTCAGCAAGAAGAAATGACTTGCAATTCCAATTCTCTTTGGTGTTTATAGAATAGTGCGGTGCAATAGATAGTACAGTGATGGTCACAGAGGTCTGGCTGCAGCGTGGAGGTATTTAAAGACTCGGTGGAAAAGTCAGTTAAGTGGGAATTAACTCAGGTGTTTTTACAACTTTTAAAATGGAATATTTATTTATTGGCTGTGCTGGGTCTTAGTTGGGCTTCCCTGGTGGCTCAGATGGTAAGGCCTCTGCCTGCAACGCAGGAGACCTGCGTTCGATCCCTGGATCGGAAGATCCCCTGGAGAAGGGAATGGCAGCCCACTGCAGCATTCCTTCTGGGAGAACTCTATGGACAGAGGAGCATGCGCACCCCCAGCGTTCATGGGGTTGCAAAGAGTCGGACACACTGGGTCTTAGTTACAGCGTGTGGGGTCAGGTCTCCCAACCGAGGACGGATCCCGGCCCCTGCACTGGGAACAGAGAGTGCTGGCCGCTGGGCCACCAGGGAAGAGCCTCCAGTTTGCGTACACTGAGCAGCGCACGCTGTGCTCCATTGCTGCCTCTGTCTACGTCCTGCCCGCCCTCTGACAGCAGGATGAGAGGCCTGTGCAGACTTCCTGATGGGAGGCACTGGCTGTGGGACAGCTGGGGCCTGCTCTGGGGGATAAGGCCATGCTCAGTAAATCTTCAATCCAGTTTTCTGCCAATGGGCGGGGCCGAGATCCCCCCCCCTCCGCCTCGCCCTGCACTTTGGCCTAGGCCAGAGGAAAGCAGGGTGCGGGCTGTCTCCTCCCAAAGGACTTAGCAGCTCTCCTTGCCTCCCAGGAAGGCAGCTGTCAGCGTCCCTGACCCCGAGGCAGGCTGCTGGCAACCCGGGCACCCACCAGAGGCTCCAGACACTCACGGGCAGGCCTAGCTCAGTCTTGTGGGCCTGCTGCTCCTTCCTCCTGGTCCTGGTGAGCACAGGCTTTGCTTGTGCCTCCAAGAGTCTCCGTTGCCCCAGTCCTGTGGACGCTCTGTAGTGAAACCCCGCAGACCTGGAAGGTCAGACTCCCTGGGGATTCTCAGTCCTTTTGCGGGACACCCAGTTTGGGAATCTGTTGTGGGGCTGAGAACTTTTGCAAGTGTGAGAACTTCTTTGGCATAATGGTTCTCCAGTCTGTATGCCGCCCACCTAGGGTCTGCAGTGGGGCTACTGCGATCTCCCCCAGGAGGGGAGGCCACACTCAGCCTCCAGGACTGCTGCTGCAGGAGCCTGCGTCCCTTCTCAGGCTGCCGCTAACCCCACAGGAGACCCGCAAACGGTTCCAGGCGGGCCTGGCCCAGTCTGTTGTGGGGGTCTCTAGTTCTTCCCCTGGGCCCTGATGTGCATAAAGTTTTGTCTATGCCCTCCAACTGTCCGAAGAGCCAAAAGCAAAGAGGAACTAAAGAGGAGAGTGAAAAAACTGGCTTAAAGCTCAGCATTCAAAACACTGAGATCATGGCATCCAGTCCCATCGCTTCACGGCAAATAGATGGGGAACAGTGAAGCGGTGACATATTTTATCTTCTTGGTGGACGGTGCCTGCAGCCAGGAGATTAAAAGACGCTTGCTCCTCGGAAGAAGAGCTATGACAAACCTAGACAGCATATTAAAAAGCAGGGACATCCCTTTGCTGACAAAGGTCCGTCTAAATCAAAGCTATGGTTTTTCCAGTAGTCATACGAAGATGTGAGAGTTGGACAATAAAGAAAGCTGAGTGCCAAAGAATTGATGCTTTCAAACTGTGGTGCTGGAGAAGACTCTTGAGAGTCCCTTGGGCAGGAAAGAGATCCAACCAGTCCATCCTAAAGGAAAGCAGTCCTGAATATTCATTGGAAGGACTGATGCTGAAGCTGAAATTCCAATACTTTGGCCACCTGATGCGAAGAGCTGATTCTTTGGAAAAGACCCCGATGCTGGGAATGATTGAAGGCGGGAGGTGAAGGGGATGACAGAGGATCAGATCACTGGATGACATCACCGACTCAATGGACTTGAGTCTGAGCAAACTCTGGGAGATAGCGAAGGACAGGAAAGTCTGGCGTGCTGCAGTCCATGGGGTCACAAAGAGTCAGACACTACTGAGAGACTGATCAACAAAATACGTTAATTACTTTTCCCAGCTTTATTGAGGTGCAATTGACAAATAAAATGTATATATTTAAAGTGTATATGTAACTTACTTTTTAAAGTAAAACATCACTTCAGTCTATTCCCCTTTCAGATATAAGGGTTTGCTCTTCTCCATCCTTAGAGTCTTGTTAGTGGAAATGTTTGAAACATACTGAAATATTCAAAGCTAAATAATGTTTGGGAATAGTACGTAAGGCTGGATTGATTATGTTACCGACTCCAAGCTTACTCTGCTCTCCCCACGACAGGTCCAGAGGCGGCATTGAGGTAAGGAATACAACTTTAGACCGAAAAGATGGCAGACTAGCTCTCAAAATAAAAGTAAGGGGGTCTGGCATCCTACGGGGTCTGGATGCCCAGTTCTTTTACAGATCAGAGATGCAGGAGGTGAGGAAACAAAGTGGACTTGGGCTGGCATCGCCTGGGACAGCAAGCCGCAGGCAGGGGGATGTGCTAATCCCTCTCTTCCTGCTATTAACAGGTGGACTGGGTTCTAAACAAAAGCAAGTTAGCTTAGCAGTCGGGCAGAAGGGCAGGATTCTCTGAGGCAGGCCTTTATGTGTGATTATAATAACAAAAGCAACGGAAAGAAAGCCAAAGAAACAGTTCCAACAAGGAGTCAGAATGTATTTCTCCCTGCAACAATTACACCTTCAGGAGCTTATTTTTTGCGAAACTGTCCTGGGCCACCTCTACAGAAGGCGACAGCAGAAAGGGCCGTGGTCTTGGCTTATCAGCCGCCTCGTGCGCGAGCATCTCGCCTGGCAGCTGGTGCTGTCATAAAGAGCGCCTCTTGGCCGTTTGCAAAATACACGGGGCTCTGCTGTCATTGTTGCTGTTGCTCTGTCCTTGGTTTTCCCGAAGTCTACGTGGGGATAGGATTCGGTGTTGTCCACACATATATCTGAGTGGCCTCCCAGGTGGCGCTAGTGGTGAAGGACCCCCCTGCCAATGCAGGAGACCGAGAGGCATGCCTTCCATCCCGGGGTGGGGAGGATCCCCTGGAGGAGGGCCTGGCAGCCACTCGAGAACTCTTGATCCCAGGGACAGAGGAGCCTGGTGGGCTGCAGTCCATGGGGTCACACGGAGCCAGACACGACTGAGCGACTCGGCACGCAGCACGCGCGCGTACGTCTTGCGATTCTCTTTATTGAACACCTACCTGAACTAACTTTTGATGGGGAAACACATCAGTGTTCTGTTACAAGATATTTTTTTCCAGTGGCCCCGTAGCTGAATGGCAGTCTGTAATCTCATTCTTGTCGGTGCATAAAAACCCATGCTATGCTTGGTCAGATTTAACATCAAGTAAACTACTGAAGACTTAGATTCGGTTTTAGATCCCTTCTATCTCCTCAAATAACAACTAAACAGCGCCAACACGTGGCTTCCTCGAGTCAGCATGACAATTCCTGTACCTTCCTGGGGCTGTTGAAAAGCAAAACATATCGGCGTGGACGCCTCCGAGGAAACATGCGAAGGTAGACAGGAGAAGGGGAGGAAGCAACAGGCTGACTATTTATCCCATTCGCCTTGTTGTTGAGTCGCTAGGTCATGCCTGACTCTTTGCCACCCCACAGACTGCGGCACGCCAGGCTCCTCTGTCCTCCACCATCTCCCTGGGTTTTCTCAAATTCATGTCAATTGGTTGATGATGCTACCTAACCATCTCACCCTCTGCTCCCCCCTTCTCCCTTTGCCTTCAATCTTTCCCAGCATCAGGGTCTTTTCAAGGAGTTGGCTCTTTGCATTAGGTGGCCAAAATATCAGCGCTTTAGCTCCAGCATAGGTCCTTCCAATGAATATTCAGATTGAAGGAAATACCCTTTGATACTATGTATACAAATGATAACTCTAGCACATTTCCTCTTGAGTATAAATCAAAATAAGAAGAGTGAAATATTGTCTCAAAGCATAAAGATATTGTCTTTCTTCCTCCTTTACATGCTCATGTCAGAATCATCAGTCCATTCCTAGCATTAGAGAGGCTTCCCTGGTGGCTCAGAGGTTAAAGCGTCTGCCTCCAATGCGGGAAACCCGGGTTCGATCCCTGGGTGGGGAAGATCCCCTGGAGAAGGAAATGGCGATCCACTCCAGCATCAGAGAGGCATGTATTAAAAAAAAAAAAAAATAGACCGGGTCTTCCTTGGTGGCTCAGTGGTAGAGAATTCCTCTGCCAGGGCAAGAGACACGGCTTCCGTCTCTGATTGGGAAGATCCCACACGCAGCAGAGCAGCTCGGCCCAGGCACCCCAACAATTGGGCCTGCGCTCTGCAGCCGGGAACCGCAACTGCGAGCCCACGTGTGACCGCTACTGAAGCCGGAGCGTCCAGGAGCCCGCGTTCAGCGAGGAGAAGCCTCCACAATAAGAAGCCGGTGCCTCAGCCAGCGGTCCCACTTGCCTCAACTAGAGAAATCCTGAGCGGCAACAAAGCCCAGCACGGCCAAAAACAAGCAAACAAAAAATACTAGAAAGAAAACAGATCAAGAGAGATCTTCTTAAGTGGTGCTTCTCAATTTAATTTCATGAAAAACACAGATGCTGAATTAAAAATTATAATATATACTTGAATCCAAATCAATAAATACTGAACTGTGTTGCTTAATTGTATGAATAACCAACTAAGTTTTAATAGTTAAATATCAAAATTGAAATATTAAATTTAAATTATAATTATATAATTAATAGACTAGCATTTTAGTGAAGCGTGTGCTCCTTTTTTTTTTTTCCAAAAAACAAAACAACTCTACTATTTACACATGTTTTCTTATTTCTTCCTCTGAGGAATCTCTGTCTGATTACAGGGAAGTGAGAGCTCATATGGTAATTTTCCCCAGATTTCCTCAGTTGGTATATGATGGAGCCAAAATTTGAAACCAGCACTCTTGGCCTTCAGTTCAGTTCAGTCACTCAGTCATGTCCAACTCTTTGCGACCCCATGAATCACAGCACGCCAGGCCTCCCTGTCCATCACCAACTCCGGGAGTTCACTCAGATTCACGTCCATCGAGTCCGTGATACCATCCAGCCATCTCATCCTTGGTCGTCCCCTTCTCCTCCTGCCCCCAATCCCTCCCAGCATCAGAGTCTTCTCCAATGAGTCAACTCTTCGCATGAGGTGGCCAAAGTACTGGAGTTTCAGCTTTAGCATCATTTCTTCCAAAGAAATCCCAGGGTTGATCTCTTTCAGAATGGACTGGTTGGATCTCCTTGCAGTCCAAGGGACTCTCAAGAGTCTTCTCCAACACCACAGTTCAGAAGCATCAATTCTTCGGTGCTCAGCCTTCTTCATAGTCCAATTCTCACGTCCATACATCACCACAGGAAAAACCATAGCCTTGACTAGACGGACCTTTGTTGGCAAAGTAATGTCTCTGCTTTTGAATATGCTGTCTAGGTTGCTCATCCCACGATGCTCTGACATTTCACACACGCACTCACTTATCTGATATTTGCTCTAGCTCAAGACGTGGATTGTAATGAGTGGATGATGTAGGGATAGGGTGAGGGGAGCTGGATGAGGTGGGATGACAGTCAGGCACAGTCCTGCTCTGTAAGGTACGTGCTGAATTTACCTGCCACAATTCATTCCTCTTTCTTCCAGGAAAATACAGCTTTTCCTTTTCAAAGACATTTTTACTCTATTCTCAATGTATGTGCTTTCAGCAAAGCCATTCAGAGTACCACCATCCCTCGGTCACAACCACTGGTTCATAGATGAATCCATCACCCAAGCTGAGCCAATACCAGCCTACTTGAGCCGTTCATTGAAACTATTAAGAGAAAGACACCATCTCTTTAGTTGATAAGCTGACGGAATACAAGCCTAGAATAATCTGTAGCCTTCTTACTATACATGGAGAAAGGCTGCTTGGGAATTGAGTCAACCACGGTGAAAACTGATCTGAGATGGGGAGAAACAGGCTCATACTGTTCGGATCTGAGCTTCCGGATCTGGCCTTACCCGAGGCAGGTTTACCCCGGCAATATACAAGTCAGTAAATTCCCCGTTTGGAACTGGGCTTCTGTCACTTGCAGCTAGGAGTTCCTTCAAAAACATGCTTTATGTAGACTAAAATTTGGTCAGTAAGATGCAAAGTAAACAAAAATAACTCATGATAAAAAGGATAATACCTCAAAAGGTAGGTTAGGTGTGTGATAAGGATTCATATCAGCCGTGATGGTGAGGAACACCTTCTTGAATCTATGAATATGAATATGAATAATATATGAATTAATACGTAGCACTCAAGGAATCTAAAAGCTAACTTCAAAAGCTGTCTTAAATGCACGTTGTTGAAACTAATCAAAAGCAACATTTTAAATGAATCACATTTAAATAATGAAAGATGCTAGAGTGTGTGTTAGGGTGATCCCGAGTGACCGGTTCCGCGGTGGAGGGCTGCTGCTGCTGCTGTTTAGCTGCTAAGTCGTGTCCGACTCTCTCGGGATCCTCTGGACTGTCAGGCAATGCTGGAGGGTTACTTTCCTTCCAAACTACTGCAATCAAACTTCTTTTCTCCAACGTTCAGTTAAGTTGTCCTTGCAAAGAAGTGAATTATGAATATAAGTGCAACTGTTTAAGTGGAGAAGTTCCGCAAACAGCACTTATTGTTCATTCTGCTAACTTTGGTGTGTTGCTAATGTTCTCTGTTTTGTAGTTTCTGAAAATTATTCTGGGCTGTGACTGCTGAACAGAAAACAATGGAGAACACTGGCAACTCCCTGTTGAAACTGATTCGACTGCCACATTGGATAATTAATACATTTTAACGCCATTTATTCATATTCTCTGTCTACAAGCATCAAATTAAAGAGGTACTTGCCAAAACTTCCTTTTCAGACTTCCTGTGGTTGTGAAAACCACATGTCCTGGCAAAATTAAAACACAAGAAGGATAAATATGCAACAGAATGAAAGATGCCAGCAAACAAAAACGTTAATAAAACGTGTCTCTCGGGCACTTTGCCTATCATCATAAACGCACAAGAAACGTTAAATCAGTTTTGTGTTTTTTCAGGGCCCTATAAACTCACAGCATTATTTCTAACCCTTGAAGTCAGCCAAACTCAGAGGGCTGATAAAGATGAGTTACCAGCAAGATCCATTCTGGGATGGGCAGAGGAGACAAGACAAGGAGACTCGGGTCAGGCTTCATAGACATTAAACCCCCGCGTTGAGGGCTCTAACATCAGGCGCAAAACTCAGTTACAGAGGGACACTGACGGGCTCAAAGAAGGGAGCGCTGAACTTTAAACCTGGTTCCTCAGACTGGACGATGCTGCTCCAGGAGTTTACGTGTGCGTTTGTGCGCTTTCAATTCCAAAATGTTATGACTGTCTTCTGTATAGCACACATTTCCACTGAAAACTTTTTGTTAAAAGCATTGTTAAGAGGGAATGTCAATCTATGAATGCTTTTTATTCTTCTGAGTGGAAATTCATTATGATGTTTAAAACGATGCAATATTTTAAAGATGTAAACAGATCAGACCTTGATTGCTCCTTGAGATGCTCTGGTATTTCAGGACATTTCTAGAAAAGATATGACCTTTGCACCTCTTTCTACTTCTCTTTCCCCAGAGTTCTCAGTTCTTGCCTTTGTAATTTTTGCCTTAGCCCCCTTTTCTGGCTCCCAAAGGATCTGGAGGTTTTATGTACTTTCCTGGGTCCTGGGGTCTTAGTTTTCCTTATGCTTCTTTGTATTTTTTTCCCCAAGACTTTAGCTTTTGGTGTTATCTAAGGAAGGAATTTTCCTTGTGTGTGCTCAGTCACTCAGTTGTGTTCAACTCTTTCGCAACCCTGTGGACTGTAGTCCGCCAGGTTCCTCCGTCCATGGGATTTTCCCAGGCAAGAATACTGGAGTGGGTTGTCATTTCCTTCTCCAGGGGATCTTCCCAACCCAGGGATTGAACCCTCATTTTCTGTATCTCCTGCATTAGCAGGTGGATTCTTTACCAATGAGCCACCTGGCAATTTCCTGCTCTAGAGTTAAAGCCCCAACAAACCTTCTTTTTGCCCAAAAACTTGGGCAACCCTTGTTTTCTGTGAAGAAGGGTCCCTAACATACTCCTCATCAAGGCGTGGAGCTAACTGCCCACTTCCTGTTGGATACCTATGATAAAAGGCTCTAAATATGCCTCACTGCAGTTTTTCCTTATCTACAGTTTTGCTTTTTGTGGTTTCAGTTACCCACAGTCAATCCTGGTGTGAAACTATTAAATGGAAAGTTCTAGAAGTAAACAATTCATGAGGCTTACACTGCCTGCCATGCTGAGAGGTGTGATAAAGCCTTGCCCCACCTGCTCTGTCCTGCCCTGAACATCATTGTGGTCACGTGTTCCTGGCATCCAACCCTCCACGTCGTCAAAGCCCCCAAGGTCACCCAAAGCAGACGTTCTTTCTCCTGATGTGTCCAGAAGGTCCACAACAGCTTAATGCTGCCTCACAGGGCTGATGTCATCCTGCTCATTTCACCTCATCACGCAGACATTTTACGGCCTCACACCCTCATAAGAAGGGTGAGTACAGTAAAATCGAGTATTTTGAGAGCCACACTCACATAACTTTCACTTCAGCATACTGTTGTAATTCTTCTATTAGTTTTTGTTATTACTTCTTGTGCCTAATTTATAAATTAAGCTCTATTATAGGCGTGTGTGATAGTCACTCAGTGGCGTGCTATGCTCTGCGACCCCGTGGACTGCAGCCCACCAGGCTCCTCTGCCCACGGGATGCTCCAGGCAAGAATGCAGGAGTGGGACCTTCCGGAGCCAGGGGTCAGGCCTGCCTCTCTTCTGCCTCCTGCGTTGACCAGCAGGCTCTTCACCACTAGTGCCACCAGGGATTCCACTAGAGGGTTAGACTCAGGGGCAGCACAGCACATGCAAGGCTCAGCAGTATCTGCCGTTCTGGGCTCTGCCTGGGGCCTTCGATAAGGCGGGGTACTGTAAAGTGATATCGGTACACAACGCATCAGCTATAGACACTCATAATTTTCGTTCTTTTTCAGGTCCCACTGCGACATAGGGCTTCCCAGGTGGCTCAGTGGTAAAGAAACCGCCTGCAATGCAGAAGACATAGGAGACACGGGTTTGGCCCCTGGATCAGAAAGATCCCCTGGAGAAGGAAATGGCAATCTGCTCCAGTATTCTTGCCAGAAAACTCCCATGACCAGAGGACCCTGGTGGACTAGAGCCCATGGGGTCACAAAGAGCAGGCGTGACTGAGCGTCTGGGCACTCCCTGAGACACGACGACGGTCAGTCTTCAGGAGATAAAAGTCAGCGGTAGAAGAACACAATGCTTTCATTTTCTTAAGACTAAGACTGACTTTAAGGATAGAAAAGGCTTCTAGCTTGTCTGGGAGCCCTGAGAGAGAAGCTTGCCCAGCCCTAAGTCTCCTAAAGTGAGAGTCTAGCATTCTCCAGGCAGGAATCCTGGGGAGGGCAGCCCTCCCTTCTCCAGGGCACCCCCGCCCAGGGACTGAACCCAG
Organism: Oryx dammah; assembly: GCF_014754425.2. NCBI lineage: Eukaryota > Metazoa > Chordata > Mammalia > Artiodactyla > Bovidae > Oryx > Oryx dammah. Next base: position 625,646 of record NW_024070194.1, read on the forward strand.
GTCTCCCACACTGCAGGCAGATCCTTCCCCAGCTGAGCTACCCCGGAAGCCCCGGGGCCCTTAGAATTTTTTGAAAAAGCCTTCCTAGGAAGGCCAAAGAAAGACTTTAAGAAAGGCTCTAGACAAATTAGCACATAAAGAAAAATTTGCATGAACAACATAACACACTAAACCGCAAATAAAACATGACTCGGGGGAAATGTATCAGAGATGCTTTGGAGATGCAAAACAGGGCTTTTCAGATAAACATGGTTATAAGCCACTAAGAGTCCATGGTGGTTCCTCAGGTACTGTAATCACGGAAAAAACGATACATAAGTGCAAGTGAACTGAAAGTCGCTCAGTCGTGTCTGACTCTTTGTGACCACATGAATTATATAGTCCCTGGAATTCTCCAGGCCAGAATACTGGGGAGCCTTTGCCTTCTGCAGGGGATCTTCCCAACCCAGGGATTGCGGCCAGGTCTCCGCATTGCAGGCAGAGTCTTCACCGGCTGAGCCACCAGAGAAACCCACGTAGGTGCAAAGGAAGGAGAAAAACAGAGAAAGTGGATTCCATGGTGAGTGAGGAGAGGGCTCCAGGGTGTTGGGGCAGTGGAGGCGGCTGCCTTTTTGGAAGTCTGTGACAATGAGCGGAGGGAAGCAGCTGAAGGGAAACCCAGGCAGGAAAAGACAAAAGGAAAATTGTCCTGGTCATGTTCTGTTTGCCCTTTGCCTAGGTCCGCTCTGCATTCTCTGCCGACATCACCCAGGGAGGCTGCCCTGTGTGGCCTCACCCCAGTGACACTAACGACACAAGGGTGGCTCCTGCGAAAAATACAGAGAGCACAAGAGAAAGAGGCAGGGTGTCTATTCTGCATTGCTCCGGTCCGCCAAGTCAGTTTGGGCAGGAGTGCAATCCTGTGGCTGCAAGTCTCCACCAGGGCCTGTTGCAGCGGACCAGTGCAGCCGGGCTCCAGGAATCTCTTCTCTCCCTGCCCCACCGTCTACGTCTGCTCACCCGCTGCCACTGGTCCCTGAGCCTTCACAGTCCCCTGTTGGCTCCTCAAACTATCTGTGTGTCTGTGTATTTCTGCTAGGCCTCTGAGTACGCATGTATGGATGTGAAAGTTGGAAATGAAGAAGGCTGAAGAATTGATGCTTTTGAACTGTGGTGTTGGAGAAAACTCTTGAGGGTCCCTTGGACTGCAAGGAGATCCAACCAGTCCATCCTAGTGGAAATCAGCCCTGAATATTCATTGGAAGGACTGAAGAATCGGACTTGACTAAGCATTCAACACATACATGTGCTGAAGCTCCTGTACTTTGGCCACCGGATGTAAAAAGCTGGCTCATTGAAAAAGACTCTGATGCTGGGAAAGATGGGGGCAAGAGGAGAAGAGGGCATCAGAGGATGAGGTGGTTGGATGGCATCACTGACTCAATGGACATGAGTTTGAGCAAACTCCAGGAGATAGTGGAGGACGGAGGAGCCTGGTATGCTGCAGTCCGTGGGGTCGCAAAGCACTGGACATGACTCAGCCACTGAACAACAGCAGTCCTCTGAGAAGTGATACACAAACATCATCATTATTATTTTTAAATACGGGAAAGAGGGCCTATTAGAACTAGCTTCTTATGATTGGATATAGAGGGTTAGTTCACACTCTCCATTATATCAGATATTCACAAAATGCTCCATAGCTAGTCTGCAGAACACTGAAATATCCAGAGCCCCAAATGCCACGGTAAACCAGGAGTGGAAGCATATTTACCCTCATGATGAACATGGGAACGGCCGCCGGCCAGCTCGTTGCTGGGCTTTCACAGGGAGCAAGACCCTGGATGGCATATGGGCCCCCTTGGCTGTCCATACATTGCAAGGATACTGGCCAAGCTTCCCTTCCAGAGGCAGGAGAAGGAACCACTATCCCCATTAGGGGTTTGGGCCAAATATCAAAATGTAAAGTGTGCCCTTAAGATCTGCATCTGGGGAGCTCATGAAATTAAAATGCTTGTTCCTTGGAAGAAAAGCTATGACAACCCTAGACAGCATGTTAAAAAGCAGAGACATGACTTTGCTGACAAATTTCTGTATAATCAAAGCTACAGTTTTTTCAGTAGCCATGTATGGATGTGAGAGTTGGACCACAAAAACAGCTGAGCACTGAAGATTTGATGCTTTTGAACTGTGGTGTTGGAGAAGACTCTTGAGAGTCCCTTGGACTGCAAGGAGATCAAACCAGTCAATCCTAAAAGAAATCAGTCCTGAATATTCATTGGAAGGACTGATGCTGAAGCTCCAATACTTTGGCCACCTGATGTGAAGAACTGACTCCTTGGAAAAGACCCTGATGCTGGGAAACATTGAGGGCAGGAGGAGAAGGGGATGACAGAGGATGAGATGTTTGGATGGCATCACTGACTCAATGGATATGAGTTTGAGCAACTTCAGGGAGATGGTGAAGGATGGGGAAGCCTGGAGTGCCTGCAATCCATAGCGTCATGAAGAGTCGAACAGGATTGAGCAACGGAACGACAGCATGCTCAGAGATGGCTGTTTTAGGAGAATGACATGCTCTCCCTTGCAGATTACTAGAGTGAAGTAGAAGTTTTGAGATAGCCAGAATATCAGCAACAGTGAGATGGAAAAGAAAAGCTGCGACAGAGCCCGTCCTAAGTGTATATGTTTAATTATGTGGTGCCTGGAGAATCCCAGGGATGGGGGAGCTTGGTGGGCTGCCGTCTGTGGGGCCGTACAGAGTCGGACACGACTGAAGCGACTTAGCAGCAGCAGCAGCAGCATAGGCCCAAGTCCACTGAATGCAAAATCCCTTGTTCTTCACCCTTAGCTTCTGAACACGTGTGTGTGCGTGAATATACACATACTGCGCATATATCGCTGTTGTTCAGTCACCAAGTCGTGTCCAACTCTGCAGCCCCACGGACGGCAGCATGCCAGGCCTCCCTGCCCTCCGCCATCTCCCGGAGCTTGCTCAAACTCATGTCCATCGAGTCGGTGATGCCACCCGACCATCTCACCCTCTGTCGTCGCTTCTCCTCCTGCCCTCAACCTTTCCCAGCACCGGGTCTTTTTTTTTTCCAAGGAGCTGGCTCTTCACATCAGGTGGCCAGCAACACATTTGTATAAATACATGCATATTTCAAAATCAAATATTGATGTATTTATTGAACATCTATTGAGTGTCTATTCTGTGTAAAATACTGCACCCCATCGACTGCCACAAACTAGACGGGCGCAGCCCCTGGAGCTCGGCCACTGTTTAGTAAACAGCAGCCTCGGGCACCCCCTCGCCTGCACTCACCACCGCTGCTGTGGGCACGGAGCGCATCGCGAGAGCCTGTGTTCTGGGACACAGCTCTCCTGCCTGTCATCCCACCTCCCCAAACTGTGAAGTCAGGAGCCGAGATGCACGCTGTTTCTCTCATTGGTCAGGGCCTGATTTGGTTTTTTGCTGGAGGACTAGGTGGTTATTCACCCTGAGAGTTAAGCTTTTGAACACCCACTCCAAGCTAGACAGCCACTGAACGAAGCCTTGTGCGTGTATTATGATGTTTGCTGATTTCAGGCCTGATCTGGGAGGTAGGATGATGAACCAGCCATGTAATTATGATTATATGCTTCGTTAATTCCAAACGTCATTTACCCTGTGTTGTCTAATATATAAAATAAGTTAAACTGACTCCCTCCCACCCTGCCAATCTCCACTCCCGCCCCTCTCATGTTCATAAACATCTGGAGGGCAGGTTTCATGCGGATTGTGTATTCAGGATAAATCCAAGCAGCTGACAGCCCCCAAATGTCCGCTCTTTGCTGAGAGCGGTCTGCGTGGGGCTCTCTGCCCACTAATGAATGCCTGGATCACGCGGTGCTGGGAGAGGCCGGACAGGGCGACTTAATACGAGCTAGACAGAACCAAAACTACTGTAACAGAACAAAGAGAGCCCGTTTCCAAATTTCCTTCCTCAAAATAAAATGAGGGCCAGACATAGAAACGGGAACATCTCACAGCGTGGAGGAGAGAGCGGCTGGCAGTTCTCGGGCGCTGGACCATCTGATGTCACGGAGAGGGGCAGGCAGGACTCTGTCCTTAGTGCTGGCTGTACGGAAGAGCTTGCCTTCCCCCTCTCACTCAGCCAAGCAGCTGCAATCGAGCTAAACTCATCGAAAGTGATTTACTATCCCAGGAAGGCCCAGAGGAAATCCACAGAGGTGCCACTGTAACTTCTAATAGTCTGCAGAGAAAATCAGGAGCAAGACGCCAAGCGAGTGCAGAAGGGTCTTGGTTTCACTAGAGATGCCGCTTGTCATCTTGGGCCTCGAGATAAAATGCCCAAACCACAAATGTGTCATCACACATCTCATTCCGCGAACATGTCCATATAGTCACAGTCCGAGTGTCTACTGGCTCCTGCAAGGACTGACGCTGAGGCTCCAATGCTTTGGTCTCCTGATGGGAAGAGCCAGCTCGTTGGAAAAGACCCTGATGCTGGGAAAGACTGAGGGCAGGAGGAGAGGGGGACGACAGAGGATGGGATGGTTGGATGGCATCACCGACTCAATGGACATGAGTCTGAGCAGACTCCAGGAAATAGTGAAGGACAGGGAGGCCTGGCATGCTGCAGTCCCTGGAGGTGCCAAGAGTTGGACACAACTGAGCTCCTGAAAAACAACAACTGCTTACGTGGAAATAATTTACTTTAAAGGCAAAAAAAAAAAAAAGAGAGAGACATCCATTCTGTTCACTAAACCTTTCATTCAAGAGTGAGTACGGATACATGCCTCCCGTTTTGTGTCTGGATGTATAAATTGTATAATCTCAAAACTCTCTCTGACTGTTTAAATGTTTGCCTCTAATACTTTTATACCAAGATTTCACTGTTCATAAGCTCTTAATTTTTTTCCATCGCTTATGAGTGAAATATATATTCACCTATCATTTTTGCTCCAAGCATGCTATATTTTCTGAGCCCTTGATGACCTAAAATCAATCACCTTTATCCATGAACTACTATATGGCAAGGCATATAGTAACTTAAGAAAGTTGCAGCTGACAGGCTCTGTAACTTCAAGTGTTGTATATAACCATTCTGAAGCCAGTCTGTTTTGCCTTGCTGTGTCAGGGAACTATTTTCCTTTCCTCATTAGGGTTCTTGATGCTCTTTAAAAATTATGGCATCCTGTGGTTCTCTTTTCTTCTGATTTTGCTCGGAGCGCAGCATCCTTTCTCAGGTTTCCTTTTTGTATTTTGCTGAAATCAGAGGGACTACCTCTGTTGTTGTCATCCTAAGCAGACAGGCTCGTAGTCCATACTTTTTGCTAGCTCTGTTTTGGCCTTTTCTTTTGGAACCCAGAGCGCAGATCTCTTAAGTCCTCATTCCGTGTCTCTATATTGATTTCAGGTTGTGGACTCCTTTTGCTATATTTTCAGAAAACTTTTCACATGTATCCCTTATGCCAGGGATGTGCTTCAGCTTCAGAGGGTCCTCAGTTCCTCAGCGTCTCTGGTGTGGAGCAGAATTCCACATCTTCACTTTTAATTTCCTTGAAGTGAAGTGAAGTGAAGTCGCTCAGTCATGTCTGACTCTTTGCAACCCCATGGACTGTAGCCTACCAGGCTCCTCTGTCCATGGGATTTTCCAGGCAAGAGTACTGGAGTGGATTGCCATGAGCCATCCCTAATCTCATCCGTCTCTTCTAAGATACATGACCTGCGCAGCACCTTTTTCACCCGTGACTTTCTGCTACTGTTTCAGAGAATGCCCTTTTTCACATTCCCTTGTGGATGATGAACACATTCATGCAATTTCTCCTTGTTGTTGCACGAGTAATTTCCAGAGGGACCATCTTTGTGACACCTGGAGGTCATTTTCCTTTTTTAGAGTTCTTGGAGATTATTTTTTCTAGACAATGCTTCACTTGTTTTCCCTTTACTCATATTTGAATAAACTGAGACCTCATCAAAGTGAGTGGGGATGGTCCTTGCCCAAGGTCTACAGCCACTTCAGTGGGGTCTTATGAAGATCTTTGAGGGGTCAAGAGAGACCCAGATTGCCTGTATTTTTCCGACTTCTGATATATTTAAAAAGGAAAAAGAAAATTGCAGTATAATATTAAAAATGTTGTGGCATATTTAAAATATTCAGACTTTAAAAATTGTTACTTTTTAATATGTACTCATGGAAAAATAACTGGATCTATAAACTTATTTAGAAAAATATCTAAATGTAGGCTTCTTTGTGAATTTTAAGTAAATATCCTTCCTAACATCCTTCATCGAGAGTTTCTTGGTCAAGTTTCTTTTTCAGGTTAATAGCTTGAGATTAGTTAACATACCGGTCACAGTAATCACACATATTTCACCTAATATATTCATTTTAACCTAACTGTTCATTGTTTCCTGTATCTTGTACACTTTCAGGCATCACTGATCGTTCCTGTTCAAGTGTTTTACCCAACTCTGAGGTAAGGCAAAAGTGTCACCAGCTGGAGGACAACAAGACTTTTCTTACTGGAGACATCTAGGCTGGAGGACATACTGTGAGAGAGCAAAATGGGCTGCTTCCATGGAGCCTCCAGCCTCTCTCCTGCCTCCTCTAGTTCCTGAGAAGCAGGACGCACTTGCACCCCTCGATCAAGATCAAGACCCTGTCAGAGCAGCTCCAGCCTGGCCAGAACCAGAGACCCCTCCCCCCCTGCCACCCACCAGGTGGCCTCAGCTCTGCAGAAGGCTGGGGTTATTTGGGAACGAGAGGGATAGGGCAAAGTGATTATCTTTGAATTTAAAATCTTCCTCTACCCACAATGCTTAAACCTCTGATTATCAGAATGAATGGCACATGAAAGTAAGGAGAAAAAAAAAAATCTATCATCTCCAGAAAAGTCTGAGCACAGAGCTTCCTGCTAGCAACACAGTCTTCCTGGGAGACGGTTCCCTTCTCCTCAGCTCCCTACACTTTCACCCCACCTTTCTTGCTCTGTTGTTTCCTGTGAACACCCATCTGTGAACGAATATAGAAAGGGGGCAGAGTCAGAGAACTGCCTCATCTGTTTTTGCAACAAAGGTCGAGTCCTAGGACTTAAACGCAAGAAGAGAGCCCTTCAGTCTCCCCAGGTCCTCGGTGCTCTTACAGACGCTGTGCAGATTCCACGGTGCGCTGTGCCTGAGATTTTCCTCAAAGCCCAGCACTAGCTTCTGTGAGTCCTAATGATCACTTCTGGTTGTTACAATTTTCCCTTGTTTCTATCTCTTCATGGATATTTTAATGGAATGATATTGAGTCAGGTAAATTTGATGTCAACTAAAATAGAGTAAAAAGTGAAATATGCTTTTGAACTGTGGTGCTGGAGAAGACTCTTGAGAGTCCCTTGGACTGCAAGGAGATCCAACCAGACTATCCTAAAGGAGATCGGTCCTGAATATTCATTGGAAGGACTGATGCTGAAGCTGAAACCCCAGTACTCTGGCCACTGATTCGAAGAATTGGCTCATTGGAAAAGACCCTGCTGCTGGGAAAGATTGAAGGCAGGAGGAGAAGAGGACAGCAGAGGAAGAGATGGTTGGATGGCATCACCGACTCAATGAACATGAATCTGAGAAAAGTCCAGGAAATAGTGAAGGACAGGAAAGCCTGGCGTGCCGCAGCCCATTGGGTCCCGAAGAGTCAGACACATCTTGGTGACCAGACAACAGCAACAGCAAAAAAGAGTAACTTCTCTTTCTGTTTCTTTCAAAAAATGTAGACCGTGAGACTTTCAAAGTGCTTTCTACTTTTAGAGAGATAAAACTTTTATTGTTCTATGAGCGGTTTACCTTCAACACACCACACCTAATTGAGTCAACAATGATACCTTGATATAAAAACATATTCTGTTTGGGGGAGACACATTTTTTTGCATGTTATATCTTGCTTTTTGCTCTGATTTTCAGAAATTGGCTGCGTTGGAGACATGCGGTTTCCCTGCATCACAGAGAGGAGCACAGACGATGTTAGCTGATCGGGGGACATCGTGTTTGCTCAGTGGAGGAGAGATCTCGGGCAGAGTCTACAAGACTGGGCTTTGCTGATGCAGGAAGCTGAGCAGGGCATGGTTGCCATCTATGGCCCGGGCCTCACGGGCACGCACATCATTTTTCATCAGCTAATTGGTGACAGCTGTGTCATGCTTTTTAAGATATGTTCCACTGATGGCTTTAAAAGAAGGACAGCATGATAAAAGAGTGACAAGTGACATTATGTCCCAATTAGCACGTCTTCCTCTGATGTCATCACGTCTTCCTCTGATACCATCACGACGGGAGCCAAGGACAGACCTGAACACGCACTGGTCCTCTTTACTGTAGAGGATGCAGGCCTTCTCCATCCTGAAGTCCCTGATGGCATTTCTGGCTGCTGGCTGTGTTAGTCACTCAGTCGTGTCTGACTCTTTGTGACCCCATGGACTGCAGCCCGCCAGGCTCCCCTGTCCATGGGATTCTCCAGGCAAGAACACTGGAGTGGGTGCCTGCCCTCCTCCGGGGATCTTCCCAGCCCAGGGGTCACACCCACATCTCCTGCATTGCAGCAGATTCTTCACCATCTGAGCCACCAGGGAAGACCCTTATGGCATTACTAACAAAATTGTCCCCAAACTTCTCAAAGTCTAATGTGAACCCACATCACCTGCGGATCTTGCTGAAGTACAGATTCTGTTTTGGAGTGAGGCCTGAGATTCTGTATTTATATCAAGTTCCCAGGGCGCTCAATCTGACTGGCCCACAGACCACACTTTGAATGGCAAGGAGCTAAGATACATCTCCCGTGCAAGTTTTAACACATATGTAACACCTTTAGGTCAGGAAGCAACAGTTAGAACTGGACATGGAACAACAGACTGGTTCCAAATAGGAAAAGGAGTGCGTCAAGGCTGTATATTGTCACCCTGCTTATTTAACTTCTATGCAGGGTACATCATGAGAAACACTGGACTGGAAGAAACACAAGCTGGAATCAAGATTGCCAGGAGAAATATCAATAACCTCAGATATGCAGATGACACCATCCTTATGGCAAAAAGTGAAGAGGAACTAAAAAGCCTCTTGATGAAAGTGAAAGGGGAGAGTGAAAAAGTTGGCTTAAAGCTCAACATTCAGAAAACGAAGATCATGGCATCTGGTCCCATTACTTCATGGGAAATAGATGGGGAAACAGTGGAAACAGTGTCAGACTTTATTTTGGGGGCTCCAAAATCACTTTAGATGGTGACTGCAACCATGAAATTAAAAGACACTTATTCCTTGGAAGAGAAGTTATACCAACCTAGATAGCATATTCAAAAGCAGAGACATTACTTTGCCGACTAAGGTCCGTCTAGTCAAGGCTATCGTTTTTCCTGTGGTCATGTATGGATGTGAGAGTTGGACTGTGAAGAAGGCTGAGTGCCGAAGAATTGATGCTTTTGAACTGTGGTGTTGGAGAAGACTCTTGAGAGTCCCTTGGACTGCAAGAAGATCCAACAAGTCCATCCTAAAGGAAATCCTGGGTGTTCATTGGAAGGACTGATGCTGAAGCTGAAATTGCAATACTTTGGCCACCTCATGGGAAGAGCTGACTCATTGGAAAAGACTCTGATGCTGGGAGGGACTGGGGGCAGGAGGAGAAGGGGACGACAGAGGATGAGATGGCTGGATGGCATCATGGACTCGATGGACGTGATTCTGGGTGAACTCCAGGAGTTGGTGATGGACAGGGAGGCCTGGTGTGCTGGGATTCATGGGGTCACAAGGAGTCAGACATGACTGAGCGACTGAACTGAATAGTTTTAAGAAGGCCATGAACAACCCAGGTGTTTGATAGAATCCTTTTTCAATGCAGTGGTAAGTACAAGAAGCATGATATTTTTGTTGTTGTTGCTTCCTCTGATGTGTGTGCTTCTAATATTTTAAGTAATAACACTTAATGGATTATAAAAGTCCTCAACCCACATGTTAAATATTGGCCTTCAGTTCAGTTAAGTTCAGTTGGATGGAGCCAAAGCAAAAGCAATACCCAGTTATGGATGTGACTGGTGAGAGAAGCAAGATCCGATGCTGTAAAGAGCAATATTGCCTAGGAACCTGGAATGTCAGGTCCATGAATCAAGGCGAATTGGAAGTGGTCAAACAAGAGATGGCAAGAGTGAACGTCGACATTCTAGGAATCAGCGAACTAAAATGGACTGGAATGGGTGAATTTAACTCAGATGACCCTTACATCTACTACTGCGGGCAGGAATCCCTCAGAAGAAATGGAGTAGCCATCATGGTCAACAAAAGAGTCCAAAATGCAGTACTTGGATGCAATCTCAAAAACGACAGAATGATCTCTGTTCGTCTCCAAGGCAAACCATTCAATATCATCGTAATCCAAGTCTATGCCCCAACCAGTAATGCTGAAGAAACTGAAGTTGAACAGTTCTATGAAGACCTACAAGACCTTTTAGAACTATCACCCAAAAAAGATGTCCTTTTCATTATAGGGGACTGGAATGCAAAAGTAGGAAGTCAAGAAACACCTGGAGTAACAGGCAAATTTGGCCTTGGAATGCAGAATGAAGCAGGGCAAAGACTAATAGAGTTTTGCCAAGAAAAATATTGGCCTTAAAAATGGCAAAGGCAGGAGATAGTTACCAACATGAAAAGCTTTGCAGGAAGCTAGGATAATAAATGATTAGCTTGTGAAGAGGCAGTAATTTAGAAAACCAACTGGGGCATTGAAGGAGCTACAATATTCAAACCCCCATCAGTCCCTCCCTGAACTCCAGCATTAGCTCTCCCCTGAAAGAAGAGAGGAAAGTCTAGGAGCTAACTGAAGAAAGAGGACACTGCTGTAAGCCCAGACGCCGCCCTTTGTTATAAATGAAACATTCTGGCATATTTACAGTATTCCTCAAAAACGAGTCACATCTGGACTTTGTTTCTCACGCCAATAAGTCTGTGCCCAGCCCCAACATTCTCTCTTCCTCATAAATTGTCTCTGTCCACAGCCTGTGTCTCCAGGATCAAATTAAATGGAGATGCTAAATTCTGTGAAGAAAGTGGACAGCAGCAACATGATGGACCTAGAGAGTGTCAGGCTGAGTGAAGCCAGACAGAAAGTGGGAAATAACCTACGGCATCCCTTCCAAGTGGAATCTACAAAGAAAAAGAGAGAAGAAATGATACAAATTAACTTACTTACAGCACAGAAAGAGACTCATGGATGTAGAGAAGGAATTACAGTTGCCAGGGGATGGGGATGTTGCCGTTCACTTGCCAATTTGTGTCCAACTCTCCATGACCCCATGGACCACAGCAAGCCACACGTCTATCTCTCACCATCTCTCCGAGTTTGCCCAAGTTCATGTCATTGAGTCGATGATGCCATCCAACAGTCTCATCCTCTTTCGTCCCCTCCTCCTTCTTCCTTCAATCTTTCCCACCATTAGTTTTTTTCCAATGAGTTGGCTCTTCATATCAGGTGACCAAACTATTGGAGCTCAGCTTCAGCATCAGCCCTTCCAGTGAATATTCAGGGCTGATTTCCTTTAAGATTGACTGCTTTGATCTCCTTGCTGTCCAAGGGACTCTCAGGAGTCTTCTCCAGCACTGCAGTGTGAAAGCATCGGTTCTTCAGTGCTCTACCTTCTTCATGGCCCAGCTCTCGCAACCAAACACGACCACTGGAAAGACAGCAGTCTTGACTACATGGACCTTTGTCGGTAAAGCGATGTCTTTGCTTTTTAACACACGGTCTCAGTTTGTCACAGCTTTCCTGCCAAGAAGCAGTCATCCTTTAATTCTATGACTGCACTCACCATCTGAGTGATTTCTGAGCCCAAGAAGAGGAAAGCTGCCACTGCTTCCACGTTTTCCCCTCCTATTTGCCATGAAGTGATGGGACGGGATGCCATGATCTTAGAAATGAAACAAATGACCTTACTTACAAAACAGAAAGAGAGCGACTTAGAGAGAGAACTTAACAGTTGCCAGGTGGAAGGGGGAGTTAGGGAGTTTGGGATGGACAAGTACATACTTCTGTATTTAACATGGATAACCAACACCGCGGACTCTGCTCAGTGTTGTGTGCCAGCCTGGATGGGAGTGGGGTTGAGGGAGAAGAGACGCGTGCATATGTGAGGCTGAGGCCTTCACTGTTCTCTTGAAACTACCACAGGACTGTTAATCAGCTATACCCCAATAGAACAGGTTTTCAATGTTCAAAAAAATAAAAAATTAAATAAAATAAAGTGCATCAGGGAACTTATTGGAGAAAGTGAGAGTGAATGGTATTGATAAAAAAAAATGCCAGGCATTAGAGAAGAAGCAATCTTCCTGAAGTCTCTCCCTGGAAGGCAAGGTGATTAGGAGGAAGCAGAAAAGGCAAGCTGGCAGACAGTGTGCGTCCCCAGACCCCGCAAGCCATGTAATTTCAACTTTGATTAGTATTTGATTTGATGGGAGCCTTCTGGGGTTTATATAAAATCACAGGGGAAGTTACGCATGGAGTTCAGTAAGGAGGAGAAGGTCTCTGAGATCAGACACAAAGTTCATTAAAAAGATCGCATCCAGGGACTTCCCTGGTTAAGAGTCCACCCTCCAGTGCAAGGGCTGTGGTTCAATCCTGGTCGGGGAGCTGAGAGTCCATATGCCGCCGGTAGCCTAGGCCACACACCACAACTGGAGAAGGCTGTGATGCAACTGCGGAGCCCAGCACTCGAGAGCCACAGAGGAGAGCCCCCCTTCTCAACAAGAAGCCCGCGACCCTCAGCTGGAGAAGCCCACATGCGCAGAGAAGACCCAGGCAGCCACAGTCTTGAGAATAAATAGATAAGATGCAAACAGTTATGTCAAGAAAGGGACAGATTCCTGGGATGGATGGCTTTATTTCCACCCTGTCTCTTATCAGAAATGTCCCACAGAAAGTGGACAAGGGACTGAATGGGATCTCCATCTGTTTCTATCACTTGTGTCTTTTCTCCAGGCACGAGAATAATGGCAGTTTACATTCTCATCCCGGGTCGCACAAGCCTGCTTTCACCACAGTGTATTCAGTTTCGATCCCACATTTCTGTGAGGTAGGCACGCTGAGCACAACAGTTTCTCAAATACGGAAGAGGAACTGAGGCCCTTGGGGTAGAAGTTACATCATCGGCTCATAGAAACGTCAGGGGCCGGCTCTTGGGCTCCCTGGTGGGGGTACAGCCCGCTTCTCACCTCTGAATATGCCTCCCTCTCGTTACAGTGACAGCGTCACAGTGGTCTCTAGCCCGACTAAGGTAAAGAGAAGATGCTCACTCCTGAAATACATCATTCGTGAGGAAACTGAAGGTGGCAAGGCATGTGTTCACAGGTATGGGTGCTTTCAGTGACTCAGGTCAGGAATACAGAAATAAATGAGGAAAGAAAGGTTTTTTTCCCCTATAGAAAAAATAATCAGATTACATCAATGCTTAAAATCAATGGGGAAAAGCATTAAGTGCCATCAGTTCAGTTCAGTCGCTCAGTCATGTCCGACTCTTTGCAACCCCATGAATCGCAGCACGCCAGGCCTCCCTGTCCATCACTATCTCCTGGAGTTCACTCAGACTCGCGTCCATCGAGTCAGTGATGCCATCCAGCCATCCCATCCTCTGTCGTCCCCTTCTACTGCCCCCAATCCCTCCCAGCATCAGAGTCTTTTCCAATGAGTCAACTCTTCGCATGAGGTGGCCAAAGTACTGGAGCTTCAGCTTTAGCATCATTCCTTCCAAAGAAATCCCAGGGTTGATCTCCTTCAGAATGGACTGGTTGGATCTCCTTGCAGTCCAAGGGACCCTCAAGAGTCTTCTCCAACACCACAGTTTAAAAGCATCAATTCTTTGGAGCCTAAGTGCCGTAGGTCAGAGTAAAAGGAATACCTGTCTGCTGGAAGCCTCCTGGTGCAAGGGAGATGGGCTGGCAGGCGGACACTGGCTTTTCCCGATCATTCCGCGTCTTGCTTTAGCTTCTGTCAGTCACTCACTCATCAAAGAAATTAGGCTGAATCCCACTGCAAACCTAACTGACTTGGAAACCTCCTGTGGGCTCCAGACCCAGAATTCACTCTTGACTACCTGTGACTCATCTGGTCTAACTCTTCCTGAGCTAATCCATTGCTCTGCTCACTAACTGATTTCTATTTCATTTTATGGCCTCAGAGTGTACGCATTTGGATGCTTTTCAGCTTAATCCAAATCAATATAAAAGCATTCTGAATTAATTATGCTCAATAAATAGTTTCAAAAAATGAACCCCCTGAAACCACAAAAACGAGAGGAATTGCTCTCAAATGAGCATCTTGTGAAGACTGGAAAAAAGCAAAGCTTTACGATATCTTTAGCCTCCAAGTTAAAACTAGTCAAAAATCAGGGTTTCTGAACAAATCACAGATGAAGATCCTAAGGGTCTGACTCACTTTCTGACATTCAATTATGCAGATTTTCAGGACCATGGTATTAGCTATGAAATAGGGGCCTTGTGAATGGGGTCCCCACAAGCCTTAAACAGACATTTTCCCCATGTGTGATGAGGGGGCTGAAGTCATCTCTTCTCCTTACAGGCTCGAGAGCAGTTTTGGCAGGTCCATGGCAGGCAGTGTGCGCCAGCCACGCATCTTTCATTTATACGTCTTACCCACACTGCATAGACTAAAGGGAGATTAAGCAGGTCACAGAACTAAAGTTGTTAGAGCTCTAGCCTCCAAGCACAGCTTGATCAAGGGTTCAGATGATCTCACGAGCTTGCTCTCAGGGCTTCCCTGGGGGCTTAGTGGTGGAGAACCCACCCGCCAGTGCGGGAGATGCAGCTCGGGCTTATCCCTGGGTCAGGAGGAGCCTCTAGAGAAGGAAATGGCAGCCCATGCCAGCATTCTTGCCCGAGAAATCCCGTGGACCAGAGGAGCCCACTGGGCCATGGTCCGTGGGATGCAAATGAGCTGGACATGATTTAGTGACTGAACAGAACAATACTCACTCCCTCTCACACACATTCTTGGTCTCCTTTTTCTCACTTTCACTCCAACATATTGGTTCAAAACTCAGAGTCTTTCCTCAAGGCTGCATTGTGGCTGCAGCGCTCCAACCCTTATATCCTATTCTGTTCCCATCCAGAGGAAAGAGTGTCTGTTCTCCCTTAGAAGACTGAGAAAATTCTCACGGCATCGCAGTGACTCTGAGAGGTCACATCAGTTCAGTTCAGTTCAGTTCAGTCGCTCAGTCGTGTCCGACTCTTTGCAACCCCATGAATCGCAGTATGCCAGGCCTCCCTGTCCATCACCATCTCCCAGAGTTCACTCAGACTCACGTCCATCGAGTCCGTGATGCCATCCAGCCATCTCATCCTCGGTTGTCCCCTTCTCCTCCTGCCCCCAATCCCTCCCAGCATCAGAGTCTTTTCCATTGAGTCAACTCTTGGCATGAGGCGGCCAAAGTACTGGAGTTTCAGCTTCAGCATCATTCCTTCCAAAGAAATCCCAGGGCTGATCTCCTTCAGAATGGACTGGTTGGACCTCCTTGCAGTCCAAGGGACTCTCAAGAGTCTTCTCCAACACTCCAGTTCAAAAGCATCAATTCTTCGGTGCTCAGCCTTCTTCACAGTCCAACTCTCACATCCATACACGACCACTGGAAAACCATAGCCTTGACTAGACGGACCTGAAAGGTCACATATTCATCTCTAAACCAAGATCCCGGGGTGTGCCTGCACTCACTAAAAATAAAGAGGCCCTGATGCACTTTGCAGAAAATGAGGCTTAAAGAGTTACACAGTAACTTTCCCTCCCAGCCTTACTGAGATATAACTGACAAATACTGCATATGTTTAAGGCGTAAGATGTGATGATTTCATGAATTCATATTTGCATATTGTTAAACTATCACTAAAATGAAGTTCATTAACATACGCATCACCTCACATACTTTTCCTCTCCTTCCTTTCCTTTCCTTTTCTGGGAACACTCAAGATCGCCCCTCAGTCAGAGGCTCCTAAACGCTCCCCAAAGGGTCTAGGGGAGAGCCTGGCATCAAGCACAAGGGGCATTTGCCAAATGAAATGAGGGATACATTGTTTAAAGATCTAAATTCCAAGTAAATAAAGTATCAGAACATACAAACCTCAGAGATGCTGAGAGTTTGGTTCCGGACCACTGAAATCAAGCAAGTATTTCAACCACACAAGTCACACAAGCGTATGGGTTTCCCAGTGCACACGTTATCACGATACTGCAGTCTATGAAGTGGGCAAGAGCACCATGTCTAAACAAACAATGCACACACCTTAATTCAGAAGTGTTTTATTGCCAGAAAATGCCAACCACCATCTGAGCCTTCGGTTAGCTGCAGCAGTGATATCAAAAGATCAGTGATGGCCCATCACCTACCGTTTATATAAAACTTCACAATGATGCGTATTGGCTCACTTTGCTTCTGTGACTATACAGTTAGGCTCTGTGTTATGCCCGCCTTATCTACAAATATTAAATGGCCTCAAGGTGGTTGAGTCTCTCGCTTTTCTAAAGACAAAAGAAAACAAAATACACAAACGTTAAGATGACCCCCAACAACTCTTTTCCTCTAAATTCCATGTCTTTGTGTAGTTCCTTCCCCCTGAATGTAAGTGAACCTTGTGACTTGTTTCGATGCATGGCAACACTAGTAAGACATCACTTTCCTGATTAGGGTTCTTTATATGGCGAAGATTCCCATTCTGGTAAATAATCAGCCTGCCAGCGCAGGAGATGCGGACATGTGGGCTCAGGCCTGGGGTCACAGAGGTCCCCTGGAAGAGGAAATGGCAGCCCCCTCCAGGATTCTTGCCTGGGAAATCCCACGGACAGAGGAGCCTGACTGGCTAGTCCGTGGGGTGTCAGAGTCAGACACACTGAGCGTACACACACACACACACAGGACACACACACACACACAGGATACACACACACACACAGGATACACACACACACACAGGATACACACACACACACAGGATACATTGTATGAGGCTCCATCTAACGAAGCTGGAGCAAAAGGTTCCCTTTGCTGGTGTGGTCAAGAGAGCAATCAAATTGAGGAAGCCTGTGTCTTAGGATACCATGAGTGGCTCCTGAGCATTGGAGCTCTGAGAGTGCTTTTGGCTATAGTCTGCAAGAAAATGGGGCCCTTTCTCCTATGGCCACAATGCAATGAATTCTGCCCCAAACCTGGGGAACCTGTGGGTGGACCCTCAGTCAAGACTCTGAGAAGGCTGCAGCCCTGGCTGACACCTGGTTGCCCTGTGGTGAGATCCTGGGGCAGAGCACCCAGCTAAGTGGTGCAGGAGCCAGGAGCTATGGAGGCAAAGAAACTGAGATGGTAAATGAGAGGCCACCTGAGGCGAAGAGCCAACTCACTGGAGAAGACTCTGATGCTGGGAAAGATTGATGACAAAAGGAGAAGGGGGCAGCAGAGGATGAGATGGTTGGATAGCATCACCAGCTCAAGGGACCTGAATTTGAGCAAATCCAGGAGATAGTGGAGGACTGGTAAGTTTGTCATACTGCAGTCCATGGGGTCGCAGAGAGCTGGACACGACTGAGCGACTGAACAACAATAAATGAGCGTCATTTTAAGCCACTAATTTGTTACGCAGCATAGATAACCTACACAGCTACAAAGTCAGTCTCCCTTGCACGCCATCGCAGACTTTGCCATGGAAACATGGACAGCCTTGTTAAGGACTCAAGCCTCCTACACAGTAAACAAGGATGAACCACTTTATTTTGTCAAGTTGGCAAAAATGTCTGCTGATTGTGGATGCTCAGCAAAAATAGAGACATACACAGCCTAGAGCAACAAGATTAGACAGGGGAAGAAAGCCATTTTATCCAATACAACTTCATTAATCATTGTTGACTGCTTACAAATCAGTGTCAAACTCTTTATCTACATAAATAAAATTGTTTTGCCTGTCTTTGCTCATTGAGAAATAAAGAAATAAACTAAAACTGTCCAGTGTGGGTTGTCACCATATCTGGTAGGTCTATTTGCAATGCTCTGACTTAAACATAGGGTTGTTGCACCTCCAGATACATCTTATGGGACACGACGGTGAGGGGACGCATTAAGGTCATTGCAGTCAATCTTTCAGAGCAAGTCACAGGGTGGGCCACCAAGACCACCAGGCTGGTCTGCAAACTAGTGGCCTCGGTGACATTCTGAAGCTTGTTTGAGGCAAAACTGTGGGCTCTGCTAAAAAATGGCTGAATCAGGACCTGCACGTGAGCAGGATTCCTTGCTGACCTGTGTCCACAGTAAATTTTGAGAAATACCGCACTGAGAGCCTGTGTGACGCTCATCGGGGGAGACCTGCTAAACCCACCAGGATGCTCCGGGCACCTTGACAGTGGTCTGAAAACAGCCCCAAGTTGGTTTCCAGTTCGTGTTGATCATTTGCTGTTGACCTGCTTTCCTATGCAGTGTGTTTCAGGGACAGGAGCAGGGCGAAAGGCGGAGACTTGAGCAACTGAGAGGGAGCCAACTTGTCTGAAATAGAGCGCACCACATGGATAAGACTTTGGTGGATGCCGAGTGAGTTTCTGAACCTCTCCTCTGACCCCGAGGCATCAGCCAGCACCCAGATCCTCAGTCCTGGGAAGCCTAGAGCAAACAAGTGCTCTGGCCTCACCTCAGACAGCTGAGACCAGAATCGCTGGGTGTGGGTCTCACGTGCGAGTATTTTTCAAAGCTCCTCACACAGCTGCTCGGGTTTGGGTACCACAGTCTGGTATTGGGGGGTGTCCGACGGAAGTCTTTCAAGCCAAGGTAGTGATCCAGCAGATACCATCAACAGGCTAAATCTGGCCCCATGCCTGTATTTGCAAATGAAGTTTTATTGGAACACAGCTATACTCATTTTTTTTGTTGTTGTTGCTGCTTATCGCCACAGTGGCATGGATGATAGACCTGAAATATTTACCATTTGGCCCTTAAAGAAATGCTTTTATAACTCTGAGATAAGCTCATGCAGTGGTTGTTAAGAAGAATTATCTAAGAAAAAAAAAGCCCATCCAAGAGAAACTGAATTTTTGCTTCCTCAGTCTTAACAGGTAGAGGATTGTGAATTTTAGCAAGTTTGTGTGTGTGAGTTCACATACTGAGATTGAGGTATAATTATTTTGTTTTGTTTTGTTTTGCCAGGAATTCTAGTGAATATAGCCTATCCTGTGAAGAAAAAAAAAAGTGATATTCTATTCTGCAACTAATCACAAGTCCTATCTACTTGCTTCAAACAAAGCATTTAAAAATAAGAATAGGTATTTTAAAAAAATAGATGGGTGGTTTCTATTTTTTAAAGCAAGAAGAAAAAGAACATATGTTGCATGAAATGGTGCAGAAACGATTCACTTCTTGAAACCACATGCCTTCAGGAGAACCTCGGCAAAAGTGCCATCTGTATCTTCATAGAAAATTTGTTTCTTATTTTGGGGGACTGTGCAAATCAAATTCTTTCCTTTCCTATTGGCTCCCCTCTCCCATAACTTTACCTGGGGTCTACCCTTTCATATTCATTTGCTCTACCAAGAGAGCGTCTTCCTTTGGAGGAGTCTGGGCCCCGCTGGATGAGCATGTCTACGCTGGCTTTCTGTCCTTCTTTCCTTTTAGTCAAGTATCACTAACTTACTGAACCTCTTCAAGCTTCCCTTAAGCAAATGCCAATAATGACTTTTGTGGATGTTTGAGAATTAATCAGAAGCGTTATACATAATCAGTTACAGTGCTGGGTACAACGACCGCTTTTGTGTTTGAGGGGAGAGAGTTTCTCCATCATTCCTCCTCTCGGATGGCCTCCAGCTTCTCTCCTGTCGACTCTGAGCGTGAGATCACGCTGGCAGGGCTGCTCTGCGCGCTGCAGACACTGCAGCGTCTCTACCTTCTTTGGGTTCCCAGGTGGCCCAGCGGTAAAGAATCTGCCCGGCAGTGCAGGAGCTGCGGGAAGCGTGGGCTCGGGCGGGAAGATCCCCTGGAGGCGGGCATGGCACCCACCCCAGTGTTCTTACCTGGAGAATCCCATGGACAGAGGAGCCTGGCGGGCCACAGTCCACGGGGCGCAAAGAGTGGGTCATGACTGAAGCAGCTTGCCACTGCACGACTGCCTTCTGCCTTGATTCCCTGGTGGCTCAGCGGTCAATAGTCCGCCTGCCAACGCAGGAGAGGCAAGGGACGCTGGTTTGATCCCTGGGTCGTCAGGATCTCCTGGAGAGGGAAATGGCAACCCAGCCCAGTGTTCTCACCTGGAAAATTTCATGGACAGAGCAGCCTGCAGGGCCACAGTGCATGGGGCCACAAAGAGTCGGACACGAGTGAGCGTGAGCATGCACACAGGCTACCTTCCACCCGCTCGATGCCGGTAACATCTGTCCCCCACTCAGTGTGACAGCCAAAACTGTCTTCAGATAATGTCAAGTGTCCCTGCAGGAAGAGTCATTCCTCGTTAAGGATTGCTGCTCTAAGGAGAGAAACCTAGCCCTCCTTTATGGGTATATATGTCCTGAGATGTATATATGCTTATATACATGTACGTGTGTGTTTGTACAGGTTGTCGAGGAGACATCTTAGTTGCATTTTTAAAGTTCACTTCAATGAATGTAATGAGTTGCTGGCTTTGCAGTCCCTATTTTTATTCCACATTTGATTTTATGAGAAGGCTAGATGGACCTCATCCGGTTCCTTCACATCAGACAGTGTAACGCTGAGCATCTGTCTGCCAAAAAGCATCACATTGCTAGTTGGACTGTCTTCCCGTTTCTCACTCAATCCATCTGCTCTTGGTTTGCAGCATTAGGAAGCAGCTGACGTGGTCAGCATGTCATCAGAGTGATTTTCAATAAAACTTTATAGATTCAAGACTGTTCCCCAGCTACCAACATATCCAGTATGTAAAAGTCATTCCAGTCCAGAAGAAAACTGGACACGTCTCAAATTCTACACCCCAAGACCGCATGGTAGGAACTCTACAGCGCACTCCAGTCCAAAGTCCTGGGCTGTAAGACTCCAGCGTCTGTATTTACAACCACCACGGCCCCCACATGCTCTGTTGTATCACTTTCCTGAATGCCACACACTGGATCCCAAGAGGTTCACAATATTCCCGATAGCCTGGACCAAAGAGATGGAAATTATCCAAAAGGCACGGGTTCTTTTCAGCTGAATGGTGGGGTCATTCCATTTTAATATTACAACATGCTTTAATTTGTAAATACTTTTTTAAAATTTATTTTTAGTTGCAGGATACCCGCTGGACAACACTGTGTTGCCTTCTCCCACACACCGTGGATCAGCCATGAGTACACATACGTCCCTCCCTCCGGAGCCTCCCCTCTGCCCCACGCTTTCTGGGTGTCTCAGAGCACCGCCGTGGGCTCGCGGTGTCCTACAGCAAACCCCACTGGCGGTCTACTTTACACATGGAGGTGCTGCTCCCCACTCGTCCCTGCCTCTCTGTGCCTGCAGTCTGTTCCCTGCGTCTGCATCTGCCATTCTTGTCCTGCAAATGCGTTCGTCAGTACCACTTCACTGGATTCCACGTGCATGTGTTAATAGACTGTGCTTGTTTTTCTCCTTCTGATTGAAATTGTAAATACTTTTCTTTGCACCCATCTCTATACTTTAAATTTCCTTTGAGCTTGTTTTCTGCTCAGGAATACAGTTTTCCCAGCCGGGTATTATCCCTTAACTCCAATGTGCTCTCCTGCCTTCTGGGATGGACACACCTGTCTCCCCTTCCGCCCCCTTCCCCCATCCAAGCAGGCACTCACATGCTTCCTCTCAGTCGTTGCCCTTGTTACCTCCAGCAGACACTGTGAACTCTGCCGAGTTAAGCGCAGCGCTGCAGATGTTGCAGTTTATGAGGTTTAGGGCAACAATTCATCTTTTCCTCCTCCAGAGCTGTCACCGCTGC
Source organism: Oryx dammah (assembly GCF_014754425.2). Classification (NCBI taxonomy): domain Eukaryota; kingdom Metazoa; phylum Chordata; class Mammalia; order Artiodactyla; family Bovidae; genus Oryx; species Oryx dammah. The sequence goes on from NW_024070194.1 coordinate 647,592, forward strand.
CCTCCAATTCTCCACCCTTCAAAATTAGGGGCAGAGAAGATGAGCAGCTGCTTTTCCTGCTGCTCTGAATAATTCATGCCAGTTTAGCTTCAGCTTGGTGATATCAGTGGCCTTGTTTAATACCGAGGAGAAGGAAGGGCCTCTTGAGATTTTTCCAAAGCATGAATTTAAAAGGAATAAGATTTTTTTAAGCCTCCAGATTCTTCTGACTTTTTCTCCAACAAAAATAAAACACAACAAAAATTAAATTGACAATGGAACTTTCATTCTTTTCAAGATTCTTCTTCAAGATGAAATTAATCAAGCACATTTATTTACTTTAGGAGCTATGCCATCCAGCCAATAATCTGTACTGAGTAGTCCCTGTGATACAGGCACATTACTGGGCAGCTGGGGGGCTGGGGGTGGGAGACACTGGCATCCCCCTCTACCAGGGAGGCTACCTGCTGGAGGAGGAGACGGACACACATCAAAAGAGCTGCCGAATAACCACTCACAAGACAGCAGACACCCTTTGCTATGACCGTGGACCCACTACATTAATTTATCTGACAGATGCTCACACTTAAGAGCTGTGCACCGGAGGCTACGGGACAGTGAGGGAACAGCAGCACAGGAGCAGAACAGACACAGCGGCGGCCTTGATGGAGCTGCGCTCAAGTGCAGGACCGGATCGTTAGTCATCCGCACGCACGTAAAGGCGCCAGCTGAGATGAGCGCAGTGAGCGGACGCTCCCCAGCAAGAAAACTCTCCAGGAGTTCTGACACACCCGCTTATCCGCTCATGCCTTCATCTGAGTGTTCTATGTGCGTTTCCCTCTCCGTGCTAGGCACTTAGATTTCAGCACTGGCTGCGGTTGGATGGGCTCCCTGACCTCACAGGACTGCAGTCACGTGGAGGAATGAATAATTAAAGAAGCAAAGACAAAGATGCTCATGTACTTAAAACTGTGCTAAGTCCTGGGTCAAGGCTGTAAACAGGAAACACGCTCGACTTTTCACATGGATCATCTTACCTAGTGCTCATGACTGCCCTTTCTACGTGATTAACTTGTTTACGCGTGTTGGCACAGCGGTAAAACAATCTGCTCTCCAATGCAGGAGACCCAAGAGCCGCAGGTTTGATCGCTGGGTCAGCAAGACCTCCTGGAGTAGAAAATGCCAACCCACTCCAGTATTCTTGCCTGGAGGATCCTGGTGGCTACCGTCCCTGGATTGGTGAAGAGTCAGACACGACTGAGCAACTGAGCTGGACGCGGGCAAACCTGAGCCTCACAGACGTTTTAGGGACACGGGACTGATAAACCCCATCGAGGCACCACCACCATGGGTTCCCATTGCTTTAGGATAAAATTCAATCCCTGACTATTTACAAAGCCCTGGATGAACCACCCTTGTGTTGGAGACAGACTGGGGGATAAGCAAGAGCTATTGGCCATCACACTCGAGGCCAAGACCAAAAGCAAAAATCAACATTATATCGAGTCCCTGACCTCCATAGCTCTGTGCTTCTAAAAAGAACGCATTTGGCTCGAAATATTGCAAAGCTTGACTCCAGTGTAGTGTGACTTACTGTATTTTTTCATGTTTATGGCCTTTGCTCAGATTTTCTCACGTTTGTCTCTGGTTTAGCAACATGGCCCTTGAACAGCTGCCAGATGCTGTTGTTCTATAGCCCTGGCCAGATTTCACTCTAACTAGTGTCTGTTGAGGAACTATTACACTTTTGTTCATTCTTTTGTTTTTTGAATAGGAAAGACACAAAAATTTTACTCAAAAGATATTATGGTGTATTGGGATCACAGTGTATTGGGAAAAAATTAAGCAGATAATTAAAATCAAGTGTGATTACATTTGTCTTGGATTTTTTTTCTCTGTAAAGAAAACCTCATTATTAAAATCCCTGTAAGGAAAAAACAGGTTTTTAAAAATAATAATAATAACAATAAACTTTGTGTAGATGGAATTTTAAAATCCTTTAACCCCAACTTGATTTTTTTTCCCATGAAAACTATTGTTTTCTAATACTCTTTGTGAATAACTTGGCTCCCATATTGAGAGGAGACTCATGATGTAATTAAGAGCATGGACTCAGAGACTGCTGTCTGGCCTCAATTCCATTTCTGCCAACCTCTAGCTGCAACTTTGGGCAAGTTCCCGAGACATATTGTGCCCCTGTTATCCTATCTGTAAAATGAAATAACCATCACAGCTATTATCATCAAGTTACTAAAAGGCTTAAATGAACTCCTAATTGGAAGTGCTTAGAGTAATGTTTTGTATCTCACAGACACTCAAGAAGGGTTGTTTATTATTGTAGAAGAGAGCAGCAGAGGATGAGATGGTTAGGTAGAGTCCCCAGCTCAATGGACATGAATTGGAGCAAACTCCTGGAGACAGTGGAGGGCAGAGATGTCTGCTGTGCTGCAGTCCATGGGGTCACAAACAGCTGGACACAATAACCAGTTATTAACATTATCATTTCACAGCAAGAGACTGTTTTCCTATATTTTTTATTGCTTTTAATTTTACACAACACTTTTGCATTTCTTATCCAAACTGACCCTAAAACCACCGGCTAAGATGAGGAAGACAGTGCTGCCCACTATATATGAGGAGCCTGCAGCTGAGAGCTTGAGACTCTCAAGTTCATTTCATGGCACAGGAATCCTTGTTCTCTTATGCCTTCCCCCCCCCTGTGCGTGGCTGGGAGTCCAGATGGACTTGAGCTTTACTGGCCGCTTGGTCTTCATCTGATACCTCTCATCAGTTCTTTCACAGGAATCGGACACGACTGAGCGACTTCACTTTCACTTTTCACTTTCATGCATTGGAGAAGGAAATGACAAGCCACTCCAGTGTTCTTGCCTGGAGAATCCCAGGGACGGGGGAGTCTGGTGGGTTGCCATCTCTGGGGTCGCACAGAGTCAGACACGACTGAAGTGACTTAGCAGCAGCAGCAGACTGACCAACGTTTCTGGGGAAGTTAAAAGCCACCTTGTAGGAAGTAAGTTGGAGAAAGCATTTCTGTCCACAAATCCAGAGGAGACAGCTCGATATGTCTCTGAAGCCATTAGATAATGCTTGTGATGATACCAAATTAGAATGGAGTCTGACGGGTCCAGCCAGGGCCACCCTCAGGTAATTCTCACTGATAAGAGTAATTGTGTGTTTTCTGTAAACCACCCAGTCACCCTACCCTAGAGGAACCAAGCTCACAAGAAGGCTTCAAGTCTTGCAGGACAGCTGCAGGCTGCACCCGTGAGGGGTAGTGATATCTTAACACACTCTGTCCCGATCTCAGTTATCAGGCAGCTCCCCTCTGCACTGAAGGCTAGTAAATAAGTATTTAAATGAATTAGGGAGTACGTCAAGGCTCTATATTGTCACCCTGCTTATTTAACTTATATGCAGAGTACATCATGAGAAACGCTGGGCTGGAAGAAGCACAAGCTGGAATCAAGATTGCTGGGAGAAACACAAGCTGGAATCAAGATTGCTGGGAGAAATATCAATAACCTAAGATATGCAGATGACACCACCCTTATGGCAGAAAGTGAAGAGGAACTAAAAAGCCTCTTGATGAAAGTGAAAGAGGAGAGTGAAAAAGTTGGCTTAAAGCTCAACATTCAGAAAATGAAAATCATGGCATCCGGTCCCATCACTTCATGGGAAATAGATGGGGAAACAGTGGAAACAGTGTCAGACTTTATTTGGGGGGGCTCCAAAATCACTGCAGATGGTGACTGCAGCCATCAAATTAAAAGACGCTTACTCCTTGGAAGAAAAGTTATGACCAACCTAGACAGTATATTCAAAAGCAGAGACATTACTTTGCTGACTAAGGTCCGTCTAGTCAAGGCTATGGTTTTTCCTGTGGTCATGTATGGATGTGAGAGTTGGACTGTGAAGAAGGCTGAGTGCCAAAGAATCGATGCTTTTGAACTGTGGTGTTGGAGAAGACTCTTGAGGGTCCCTTGGACTGCAAGGAGATCCAACCAGTCCATTCTGAAGGAGATCAGCCCTGGGATTTCTTTGGAAGGAACGATGCTAAAGCTGAAGCTCCAGTACTTTGGCCACCTCATGCGAAGAGTTGACTCATTGGAAAAGGCTCTGATGCTGGGAGGGATTGGGGGCAGGAGGAGAAGGGGACGACAGAGGATGAGATGGCTGGATGGCATCACGGACTCAGTGGACGTGAGTCTGGGTGAACTCCGGGAGATGGTGATGGACAAGGAGGCCTGGCGTGCTGCGATTCATGGGGTCGCAAAGAGTTGGACACGACTGAGCAACTGAACTGAACTGAATCAAAGCATTGCTTTAGGACTTGAATTCATGGATTTAACTAAGCATTATATGGTGAAACACATGGCCCTGAAAATGCCTACTTCTTCCTTTCTTTGCAAATAAATATATTATTGTACCATTTCAAGGAGCTATGCATTTTTTTTTCACTTAATAATAAAATTGTTCACTGAATGACTAAAACTCTTTGCTGATCGAGTATATGGCCTAGAGATATGGTTCTATCTGAGTGCAAAGGAAGCTGAGTAACCCTGTCATTATCATAATGTTGTTTCCTATGAACAGAATCAGAAAGTCGAATCGAGGAAGTAGTGGTTAGTAGTTAGTGGCTCGTGGTTAGCAACCAAACTGAAGGCCACACTGCTCCGGCCTGCTAGCTTCTGCAGGGATAGGGCTACTGTGTGGCCAGATATTTTTAAGGGAATCCAAGTCAGTAGATTATTATGCGATGTTTCCAGATTGTTAAATATTGATTGTAAAATAAATTTAAGGTAACACACCAGGCATCTGCTTCTTGCCAAGTCGAATAATAGAAACTGTATTTACTGCCCCTTAGCAGAAAACTACACAAGACACTTAAGATGACGGATACGGATGAAGGACAATGATCCCGAGAGGCAGGAAACACAGGAGAAAACCCATAAACCAAGAAGCAGGTAAGTTTGACTTCAGCGCAGCTTAAAGCTTCTGCTGCTCAAGAGACAATGTGAGGAGAGTGAAAAGAGTGGGAGGAAGTATTTGGGGAGCACGCATCAGGTAGAGCACCTGTGTTCCGAATATATAAAGAACTCTCCAAACTCAACAATGCCAAATATTACATAGCATCACTTACATGTAGAATCTAAAACATTGACACAAATGATTGTACTAATATTTACAAAACAGAAATAGACTCACGGACATAGAAAACAAACTTATGGTTAATAAGGGCAAAGTGGGTAGGGATAACTTAGGGGTTTCGGGTCGACATACACACGCTGCTGCTGCTGCTGCTGAGTTGCTTCAGTCGTGTCCGACTCTGCACGACCCCATAGACGGCAGCCCACCAGGCTCCTCTGTCCCTGGGATTCTCCAGGCAAGAATACTGGAGTGGGTTGCCATTTCCTTCTCCAATACATACACTACTATATGTAAAATAAACAACAAGGACCTACTGTACAGCACAGGGAACTATGCTCAACATTTCGCAATAACTTACGTGGGAAAAGCCCCTGAAAAGTCACATGTATGTACGGCACTTCACAGTACACCTGAAACCAACACAACCCTGTACATAAAACACGCTTCAGTTTTAAAAAATAACTCAATAAGATAACACTCAGTAAAAAAATCAACAAATGTTTGAATGGACTTCACCAAAGAAGATATACAGATGGCAAATTAACACATCAAAAGAAGTCCAACATTATTAACCAGTAGTGAAATGCAAATTAAAGCCCTGATGAGACACCATTACAACCCATTAAAATGGCTTGAATTAAAAATACTGGCAATACCAAATGATGGTGGACACGTGAAAAAGTTAGGATGTGAAGAAAATGGTAGTTGGAAATTAAAAATATTGCAACTACTTTAGAAGCACAGTTTGGCAACTTCTTTAAAACCTAAATACACACTTATCTGATGAGCTACGCATGCCATGTGTAGGTATTTCTTGAGGAGAAAAAAATGCATTGTCCATACAAAGATGTATACCCAGATATTCATAGAAACCGTATCTGCAGTGGCCCCAAATGAAAATAATCCAAATACCCATCGATTGATGGATAAACATAGGGATGTGCTTAAACATATGGCATATGGATAAACACTGTGGTATGTCTATACAATGGAAGACTAACCCACAAAAAAGGATGGATTATTAATATCTACTACATCATGGATCTCAAAATAACTACACTCAGTAAAGAAAAACAAACCAAAAGATTATATTCTCTATGAATCTTTTTTATAAATCTCTAGAACATGTAAACTAATCTGTCAATCTGGGCTGCTATAACAAAAATACCATAGCCTGGTACTGTCTTAGAAACAATGGAAATTCACTTCTTAACCTTCTGGAGTCTGGGAGCATGAAGGTGAAGATCTCATGTCTGGTGAGAGCCTGCTTCCTGGTCCTGGATGCCATGTCTGTTAAGGACACTAATCCTGTTCATGAGAGCTCCACCCTCACGACCTAAGCACCCCTCAAAGACCCCGCCTCCTAATACCATCACACTGGGGCTTAGGTTTCAACTGATGAATTTGGGGGGAACATAGACACTTAGTCTGCTGATACTCTCTAGTGACAGAAGGAAGGTTGGGGTTACACAGAGATAGGGTAGGGCAGAGAGGGGCAGGCAGGAGGAAATACAGAGGCATATGAGGATATATGTGAACTTCCCTGGTGGCTCAGATGGTAAAGAATCTGCCTGCAATGCAGGAGACGGGGGTTCGATACCTGGGGCAGGAAGATCCCCTGGAGAAGGAAATGGCTACTCACTCCAGTATTCTTGCCTGGGAAATCCCATGGACAGACAAGCCTGGCGGACTACAGTCCATGGGGTCACAAAGAGTCAGACACAATTGAGTGACTAATACTTTCACTTTTTTAAAAAATAAGGATATATTTAGGGATAATGGATACGTTTACCACCTTGATAGTGATACCACCATCTTCATTTAGTGGGTGTATATGTACAAAAAATTATATAAAATTATACTTTTAAAATATGTTTGGAATTAAATGTCAATTACACTTCAGTAAAGCTATTAGTAAAGCTGTTAGGCAATGGCACCCCACTCCAGTACTCTTGCCTGGAAAATCCCAGGCACAGAGGAGCTTGGTAGGCTGCAGTCCATGGGGTCGCTGAATCAGACACGACTGAGCGACTTCACTTTCCCTTTTCACTTTCATGCGTCGGAGAAGGAAATGGCAACCCACTCCAGTGTTCTTGCCTGGAGAACCCCAGGGACAGAGGAGCCTGGTGGGCTGCCGTCTCTGGGGTCGCACAGAGTCGGACACGACTGAAGCGACTTAACAGCAGCAAAGCTATTAGAAAACAAAACAATAACATGGACTTTAAAAGATAAACACCAAGTCGGCAACACACAGGGACTCTGGGCTATGAGTTTGCAAACTCTGATCTGTGTTTATGACTTACTTTCAGGAAAACACACACAGCCCCGAACACCTATACTAAATTACAAAATGAAATGTTTGCTAAATGGGGGCTCTGTTGTTGGCTACTTTCAAACAAAGCAAGTACCACTTCCAACTCTTTCCTTGAATGATCCAAGCCAACTCTTTCTGAATGGTTTGATGGCTGCTGAGCAAAAGTTCTGATTAAAGTCCAGAATCTCTTAAGAGCAAAAGATGGCATGCGAGGCAGAACTCTTTTCCCTTTTGAGGTTCACACATAATTCCTCTTCACAGCGGCAGGAATTACGGGTTTAATAGCACCCTGAATCTCTGCTGACAAAGTCCCTTGCCAAACCTCACTTGCCTCACACAACAGACTGTCTCAGCGATGCGGAACTACTGTTCACAAAGCACTGTGGAGACGTCTTTCGGAAAGACTCCAATACGTGAAGGGAATGGAGATTTTCCTTAGAGCGGGTTTCATAAATGTATGAGGTAGAATACAAAGTTTTAAATCCGCACTTGGGAACTTACTGAAAGCATCTACGTGTGCCTGCGGGTCGCAGGAGCTGGGCAGAAGGAAAGAGCTTTCCTTTTTCTCCTCTGCTCCCTTAACCTCTCTGCCGTTTCTACACTGACCTCTTCAGAAAGACGCAGGCTCTTCCATTCAGAAGAATGGTCGTTTGGCAAGAAGGCGATGCAGCCCGCGGACGCGCGGCTCGTAGAGACCGGGCCTGCTCGGCGGCCCGCGGGACGTGCAGCCGCCTGTGCGCGGCGCCGGCTCCGCGTGCGTCCGGGGCCTCCAGACGGTCGCGGCGGGTCCGGGGGAAGCGCGCGCTCCTGCTCTGCGCCCGAGGAGGCTGGCGGGGCAGCCCTGTCTGCTCGGCTGAGCCCTCCGCCCCTCGGCTTCCCTGCATTCAGCATCCGATGCTGACGCCGAAGGAGGCCGCAGTCTAGCTCTCCGTGCGGGTCTCTTCAGCATCGCTCAGGTGGACAGAGGAGAAGAATCCGCCGGCCAGGGCAGGAGAGCCAGGCTTGATCCCTGGGTCGGGAAGCTCCGCGGGAGAAGGGCACGGCTGCCCACTCCATGGCTCTAGGCCGGAGAAGCCCATGGACACCGGAGCCTGGCGGGTACAGTCCCTGGGGTCGCACAGCGTCGGACACGACTGAGTGCCGAACCCTGACCCTCCTGAGAAAGTAGCGCCGTATCCAGTCTCCCCCGCGAGGTGCAATCGCGGCGAACACAGCCCGGCCGCTGCTCTGCCCGAGACCCGCAGATCCTGGCCCTGCCGCCCCTCCCGCGCGGCTGGCAGGTGGGCGACGGGCTGCTGGGGCCGCACCCCCAGAGTCCTAACCGCTCGGCAAACCCTGCGCAGCTGGCGGAACCCTGACTTAAAATGGGAGAGCATTTGTCTCCTCTTGTCCATTTCTGGGCTTTGGAAAACAACAGGAAGATAAGGGAAGGCAACAGAAAAAGTCATATTAAATTTCCTGAACTTACATAGAAAAAGGGGCGCAAAGTGAATGCTGTAATTACAACCGGCCAATAGCTTATCTCTCTTTTCTCTGTGCTCCAGGGATGAGATCAGACTGCAGTTTTCAGCTTAAAATTAATTCCACGAAAATCTACTTTATGAGAAGTTTTGAGAATTTTCTTGAGCTACAATCCATAAATGAAAGTGTGTGGAAACATGACTCGGAATAACTTGAACTCAGTACCTCAGTGATTATAACCGTATTTTAAATTGTTTGAAACATTCAAGCTAATCATTTAAATTATCTAAAATTCTTTGTGCTAAAATATCCAAATGTTCAAAAGGAAAGTAGGTTGGGGTGATAGTGTTTGATTTAAATTAAACACATAATTGCCCAAATTATATTCTTTAAGGTTTGGGGAGCTTGGGTTAATTCAATTTTCACTGCCTGCTTAAAATGGGGTATGTTCAAAGAATATGGAACTAGGTTGGATATTTGCTAAGCTGCCACTTATCTCCATTACCTTATGATTCTATCTTTGCTATTTTTAAATGACAATATCCAGGCTTAAAACGAATATAGAAATGAGATAAATGCAAAAAGGCATGCCTCTTCCCATCGCATTCTGGCCTTGATACCACACCTCAAAGGGAGCTACTGTGAACAGCTTAGTTCTTTAATCTACACACACACACACACACACAAATAAATATCCAGTGGTACACAAGCATGCACAGTGCTCGCCTGCTTGCTTTTACCAAAAAAAAAAAAAAAAAAAAGGCAGGGGGACGCCTCTAAGCATAATTCTGTAGTCATTTCCTTCTGTCCATCATGGCTGTCCTTTGGCAGAGACATGTGTGATCAGTATTTCTTTTAAGGCGGTTAACACAGCTAATACTTACTAGGTGAATTCATCTAATCTTCTAGTCTTGTTGGTCTTTCAGGCAGCTTTAGGGTTTTGTTTTGTTTTTCCAAGGCTGCCGTAATTATGAATGTGCTGTGCTTAATTGCTCAGCCGTGTTCGACTCTTTGTGACTCCATGGACTGCATGAATCCTCATGTGCCCGCCAGGCACCTCTGTCCAGGCAAAAGTACTGGAGTGGGTTGCCATGCCCTCCTCCAGAGGATCTTCCGACCTGGAGCGCGAACCCAGGCCTCCCACACTGCAGGTGGATTCCTTATCATCTGAGCCACAAGGGAGGCTCAGGAATACTGGAGCGGGTAGCCTGTCCCTCCTCCAGGGGATCCTCCTGACCCAGGAGTCGAACTAGGGTCTCTTGCATAGCAGGCTGACTCTTTACCAGGGGAGCTACCAGGGAAGCCCGAGTGTCAATAACAAGACTTAAAAGTCTGTCTGTGACATTTTCTTGTTCAGAGCTCCCATTACTCTCGCTTATATTTTAAAAAATAGAAACTGCAGACGTTAAGACGAGTGATTAACTCAAGGGTGAGGACAGGGGGCTGCATGGGAGCGGGTTTTGATCTCTCTGGCCGTGACCAGGCAAGTGGAGTAAAATGAAGCGTGACCGAAACCCCTTCCCCGTGGGGGTAACAGTCTGCCCTTTGCTCAGACTTCTCCAGAGATACTGCGTTGTGAGCGCCAGGTGGTCTATGATGCTGCGGCTTTATTTTAGGGTTTTCAAAGGTTGGAAAGAATCAGGCACTCCAGGCTGCTTCTCTGCTGCACATGAGACCCACAACCTTTCCACGGCCCCAGTGAGGGCCCCCTGACCTTCGGTCCCTCTGAACGTTTTAGGGAGACCCCTGGGTCCTTGGGAGCAGGCCAGCGTGCCTTTCTATGTTCATTTGGGAAAATATGCTCTTTATTAATCCAGACACGGTGCGCAGGCAAATGGAATGAGTAAAAAGGGACCACCAGGTCCATTACAATCAGAATCTTCTGTGTATGTAGATAAGATAAAATGGATTACATTATCTGCATGTGTACATTAACTGTTCATTTTTCATACAGATAGTCCTGTTTAATAAGTAATGGCACCTTAGTCCATTAAGTTTCACGGCTAATACGTCCCTCCTCCCTCTGAATCTTGTTTAAAGAAGAAACATTTGGTTGGGTTATGTGCAGGATGTACCTTGGGGTACCAATTTATAGCACTCTCTTATCAGAAATTGCTTCCAAATGCCTCATATCCATATTTGAAATTCTGCAGGCAACGATTTCCTAAACCGTGCTTGTGGCGCTCCATGGCAGATTACTTCAGCTGACGAGGCGGTGGATCAGGTAGAGAGCGGACGGATAAACACAGAGGAAACCAAACAGAAACAAAATGACTGTCAATTTGGACAAGATTTCTTATTACACAGAATTTTAAAATTTAACCATTTAACTAGTGTATGTAAAGGCAGGTTTTATTCATCAATATTATAATTCCTAGAATATTGGCTAGAGCTGTCATTTTTTAAATACATTATTTACGTAAATGTTATATAAATGTCTTTGGACTTTCTATTCCTTCTGTCTTTATTCCTGAAAACCCCTTTCATGGGTCTGTGTCTGGCTCATCATTCAGCTGTTAGTCCAGGTCACTTCGCCATGTCAGGCAAGACATTCCTGGGCCGACTGGGGACTGTAAAATGTGGACTGTGCTTGACGTTCTAGCTTTGTACCCATGTTAAACATGCTGTATGACACTGTTCTGTGGCGATCTCTAGAATGGCATTGCTCTGAGGACACACACACTGAAGGGTTCACAAATGAGTAACTCAAGTGAAGGCTCAAGATGCCGAAAGCCCTTAACTGGGTCAGAACGATGTATTGTTCAGCAATTACACAGAAAATGGCAAAGTGTTCGCAGTTGGTTAGAGTGAAGGAGTCATCAGCGTCAACTATACTACTTTTGTAACATTTTCCATATTTGATGTGTTTTCAAAATGAACAGTTAAAAAAGGCAAAGTTGCCTCCTTAGAGGGGATGTCTCTCCATCACTGAGGTCTCCACTGCCCCATGCCATTGATGCCGTTATTCACATCACAGAACATTAACTCAGCATCACTAGAAAGCTTTAGTTTTCAGTAACTCTGCCTGCCATCCTTCCAGATAGAATGCATGTAGGGCCTTCACATTCACCCTCTCACTACACAGAACATTTCACAGAATGTTACAAGATGCTCAAAAATAATTTTTTTCTGAAAATATTTTTTGAACATCTTAATTCATGGCAAATTCATATCAGTCACCCAACATGTTTTCTGAGATTACTATCCTTCTTGTAGTTGCCAGATTCTTGGGAAAGGCAAGTCATTTGATGTGAGTCCACACACGCACAGCCACACCGGCAAACACGCAGAGCGCAGTGACTGACTTAGCTTGCTCATCCCAGTCACTGGCATCACTGCAAAAATCCATCACGGACTGAGTACATTTCCTTTAGCGCTGGCACACAAAAAACGAACGTCTAGTAATGCTGGCAGAGCCGTGAGGAGACTCAGGCCATGCCCCTGAGTACACACGCGTGCCGTGTGGGTGCTGTGTGCTCGTCACCTCTGACTCTGCGATCCATGGGCGTAGCCCTCGGGGCTCCTCTCTCTGTGGGTTCCCCGAGCAAGAATGCCGGAGCGCGCTGCCACTTCCTACTCCAGGAGATCTTCCCAACTCAGGGACTGAACTCACTTCTCTTGCATCTCCTGCCTTAGCAGCCAGGTCCTTTACAACCGGGCCACCTGGGAAGCCCCTATATGTGTAAATATACACATGCTTTACTAAAAACTCCGGAAATATGGCATGTAGTCACAAACATCTGTGCTCAGAACAGGCATTTGTACAAGATACATCCTCTTTGTTTTGTCCGTATTTAGAGAAGCCCAGCAGGGTGTGGTCTGCCTATTCCTTTTACAGGAATTTCTGGTCAATGTCCAACCTGTTTCTTCTTGATCATAACTGGTTTTCCAGCACGGATTATAAAACTGCATCTGATTTCTGTTGGATTTTATTATTTGGAGGATTTTTGGAGTTCTAAATTTATGCTTTTCCTTTGGATGAGGAATGGGCATTTTTCACCAAGATAACAGATGCAAAAGGCATGGCTGATGTTAGTTATCAAGTCAAGTTTACATAACACATGGGGTGCATGCTTTCATGCTTTGAGGTGTTTTGATTTTTGTCGGGCAAAACAGGCATCTGGCAGATCAAAGAGAACAATTTTAATAACGAACAGGATCTTTCAACCTGAAAATAATGAGCTTCATGGGTGTAGCTCATTTTTTAGTTAATTGCCCTTAATTTATTCAGCTGAAATACCTTACAGTTTTCCGTGATTAAAGGGCACTATGTTTGACTTGTCATTGAATTAGTTTGATATTGATATAAATGAGCCATAAAGTATCTCCATGATTGCTTCCTGAATAATATAAATGTATTTTCTTTTGTTACTGGCTTAATAAAGAATGTGATATACCTGATCTGTGGGTTTTGAAGCAAATCTTCTGTAGTTTGAAAATGAAGGGAAGATGGACTCAATCAGCAAGGAATGTATTTCCACAAGAAATTAAAATGTCTGTTGGTAATGAAGCTTATTCACTGTGATGCAGAATGAATAATGGTACCAGTTTTCATTTCTCTCTTAAACCTGAAAGAAATAAATCTCCATTGAAAAAAAAAAAAAAAGAGGAAAAAAAAAACCCACTTAGATAAACAGTTGTCTCACCCCAACCCGTGTGTTGAACAGTGGTCTAATTTACAGTAGCATATTGACTGAATTTACTGTTTGCCTCAAAACTGTGTATTACAAACATATATAAAAAGTCAATTTATTATAGGACAATTTAAGAAAATAAAAAAAGGAAATCTACACATTTGCTAGGCATATCTCAGATAAAAATAGCATATCTGTACTACAACCTTCTACACAAGTCACGTTGGCACCGTCAATACTGTGAGAGGCATCTAGCTAAGGGTCACATGCAGGCGAGACACATTGAACGGAGAACAACTGGTAACCTCCAAACGCTGGTATGTTTCGCCCCTAAAACACTGAATGAAACGCTCCCATTTTCTTTCTTTGAAGGACTTTTCCATGTTTCTAGAAGATGTTGTTCAGTTGCTAAGTCATGTCTGCCTGTGATCCCATGGATCACAGCACTCCAGGCTCCTCCGTCCTCCACTATCTTGCAAAGTTTGCTCAAGTTCAAGTCAAAAAGATGAGCCATTTGAAAAATATACCTAGAATTTCAAACCTAACTACACAGATCTGAACCGCTTTATTCTATTAAGTTTTCTCCCCTTATTTCTGATTTCTGACCATGTCCTTACAGCTTTTAAATGATTGTGAAAATTTTAATTGTGTTTCCTGGTCCTTTTAACTTGCCTTGGTGCAAGGAATCTGAGACAGAGCTGTCCAACAGAAATAAAATGTGAGTCATACATGAAATTATAGATTTTCTGGCAGCTACATTTTTAAAAGTAAAAAAAAAAATTAATTTAGTAGTATATTTTACCTAACACAAATATGTCCCCAACATTTTCATTTCAACCTGTAATCAGCATAACAATTTTTTTCATAGTAAGTCTTTAAAATTGAGCTCTAGAATACTTACAGTGCACGCAGTGGACTGAATGCCTTCGTCCTCCTAAAATTCATATTCTGGAATCTGAAACCCCAGTGTGGTGACATGAGAGGGGGCCTGTGGACGGTGATTAGGTCATGAGGGAGGAGACCTCACCAATGAGACCAGCGCCCTTATGAGAGACAAGGAGCTCTCTCGCTCTCCGCCCAGCAAGTGAGGAGCACAAGGAGAGGGCAGCAGTGTGCAACCCAGAAGAGGGCTCTTAGTCGGCCCTGGCATGGTGGCACCCTGATTTCAGCTTCCAGAACTGTGAGAAATAAATCACTGTTGTTTATAAGCTACCTCGTCGATGGTACTTTTTTTTTTTTTAGCAGCCCCAGTGGACTAAAATAGAACATCTCAGCTCAGATAACCACATTTCAAGACTCCAAGAACCACACACGGCTTCTGGCTACTGGATCAGAAACCACAGTTCCAAGAGAAATATACAGAGTACTAGATCTGATATCAACAAGCCTCGAGGCTTGCAGTCATCCTCCGTCAACTGTCTCGACCAAGTTAACCAAGGCACTGAACCCAAGGGCTAAGTGTTTCAAATCTTTAAAATAAACAGGTCAGGGTAGATGGTCTTAAGTGTTTATTTTAACTCTAAGATGATGATACTGTTATCATATGAAGAAACTTTTGCTTTCTGGCTTCCCTGGGGTTGCTCTGAAAAACCATTATCCATGGTTAAGTAAATAACATTCCCGCTGAGAACCACTGTGGAGCAGCGACTCAGGCTTGTCCTGCGAGGAGCAGCTGGCTTGCAAATTGGAGCCTGCAGCTTAGAAGGCCTGCTCTAGGGATTCTTTTGGTGAAGGCTCATATTTAAAATCACAGTCTTTAAAATTTGCTTTTTACTTTGTAATAGTATCTTAATAAACATAACACTCATCCTCCAAACACATCTAGGTTTCTTACTGCAGCTAGTTCCAAGTGCACTGGCTGTTGACACCTGGAGTGTGTCTGTGGGGATCACACGAGGGCTAAGTCGCTTCAGTCGTGTCTGACTCTCTGCGACCCCGTGGACTGTAGCCCGCCAGGCTCCTCTGTCCATGGGATTCTCCAGGCAAGAAGACTGGAGTGGGTTGCCATGCCCTTCCCCAGGGAACTTCCTGACTCAGGGATTGAAGCTGGGTCTCCTGCATCAGCAGGTGGATCCTTTACCATCTGAACTGCCAGTGAAGCCCCAGTTTAAGTGAGACCATCCCCTAAATAGCCTCCATATTGCAAAATGTCAGTCATCTTCGTGTGGTTGTGCTGGATGGAGAAGCTTGTTGCACTGACAGGTCTTAACTACGTTGCATGGTCTTCATATGTGGGTGGTAAGTGCGTGACTCTATCATTCCATGTCACTCACAGTGAGGGAATGGAGGGTTGGAAAGAGTTGCTAGTTTTCTCAAGATTGCCCAACTGTTTCCTAGTGAAGACAGGATGGAGGGTGTTCTTAGCCACGAGGCCCTTCTCTCTAACTGTCCTTTTCTGCTCAGGCAAACCATTGCTCCAGGCCAGTCTCAACCCCGGCTGTATATGAGAATCACAAGAGGGTTTTTATTTTATTAACTTAAAAAATTGCTTTGCAATGTTGTGTTAGTTTCTGCGGCACAACAACAGGAATCAGCTATAAATATGCATATACCTCCTACCTCTGAGCCTCCCTCCCACCCGCCACCCTCATCCCAGCCCAGGTCATCAGAGAGCACCAAGCTGACTCACAAGGGGAGTTTTAAACCTCCCACTGTCCTGGCCCCACCCACAGCACCAAAACCTACTAAATCAGAGTCTCTAAGCATCATCTGGTCTGGGGTGAGGCCTGGAGCTGGGTATTATTTCAAAGGTTTCCCATACACTCTTATTTTCATCAAAAGCAGTAATGAAATCTTACCCTAAGGAATAGCTACTTCTATTTTACTCATTAAAATATAGGTCTGCACACACAAAGAGAAGTAAATGACTAAAACTGTGTGAATATGTGTGCGCCAAATGTACTTTTTGCTAAATGTTTTAAGTATAAGGATGGTGTGTGCTTGCCTTTTGAAATTTCAGTTCGTGTTTTTAAGCATTTGCTTGTATCATAGCCAAACAGCTTCAGAGAGCTGCTGGTAGCCCAGTGTTTAATTCTCTTCCAATTTTTCCATCTCTCCAGTTCTCAGCTCTCACATCCCACTCTGAATTAGCATATTTTAAATCATGCACCATGGGTAAACATGTATGTGAAATGTACACAATTTGTATTTTAAAGTAACTTTTTTGTATTTGCTTTTGCCACGGAACGGGAAGCCCTTCGGGGGAGCCAAGCTCCTGCTCGTGCTTCTTGCCCTTCGGCCCGCGCGCTCACGTCCGCCTGCAGGATTCCGCCGGAACTCCCGAGTGGGAGGAGAGCCTGGGGACAGGACCGGCCTGGGGCGGTTCCTCCTCGCTGCTGACTGGCCGGGCGCCTGTCCCCGCTCCCTCCGGTGGAAAAGGGCGCTGGGAATAGGGCTTCCTGGAAGCGGGGCGAACTGGCACCACGCCCATGCTCCGAAAAATGAATGAGCAAGCCCGCAAAATTCCCCAGACCACTACCAAAAGCAGCAAAAACATGTAGAGTTTTAGTGCCAAGGCTGAAAGGCGGGGTCCTTGGGAACGGGGGAGCCGACAAAGGGACGCCGTCCCCTGGCTGAGGCATCACGGCCTTCCGCCTCCACGTCCCAGCCCTGAATGCAGCCTGTGACTGTGTGTTCGTTCTCTTACCTGAGGCTCTTTGCGCATTGTCTACACACTGCCCTTTGTTTCTGTAGCGTCAACCAAAGCCTCCCTGGCACCTACCGTGTTGTTTGGCAAAGAAACGTAACGAATGTTTGGTCACTGAAAGTTGAATGATGAGATAATGGGGTGAGGAGAAGTCAGGACAGGAGGGGCTCAGTGTTTCCCTTATCTAACCGAGACCTACTCTTTTTAGTAAATTGATTTTTTTAATCAAAAATATCTTTATTGTTTTAATGCCACCACACTTTAAAACAGTATTTTGTTATGTTTCCTTTCAATAAAAGTTTTGGCATAAATTACCAAACCTTGATTATAAGGAAGACCAGGAATGCTTTAAAAGAGTCCATATACAATGCAGAACAATATATCATGAATTCTGTACCACAGAGCAAAGTTTAATGCAATACATTAAATACAGATACAATAACACAGAAATGAAATGAAATTCACTCACAGAAATGACATTTACATAAATCGAAATATTAATCAGTCATATTGAAGCTAACTTTAAAATTGCTCACTTAGACTGTTCTAGAAACTAGGAAATCTTGTATCAAGGTATATAATTTCATTTCACAAAAATCTAAACACGAATCTTTTTTTTACACCACCAGTGATATTGAGTCAGACTGGCTGAATCCTGCTGCGGGGGTCTCCCCTTCTTTCTAAGCCCCTCAGCCCTAATCCCTCGCTTGACCCTTTTCCTCAGATTGCAGGTCATCAGTTAATGCCTTAGAAGTTGGCATGGGTGGTGCATATGCAGACTCAGCAAAGAAAAAAAGATAGACTTGGAAGAAAGTACGGAAAAGCATTATACTCTTGCTTCTTTGAAAGATGAGGTTTAGCTTACTTTGCAAAGAGTATTGAAAAAATCATGGTACCACACTGTGTCTTTTAGCAGCGATTTTAGAAAGGTCCCTTTACCCTTCCATCAGTTATTCAACAGAGCGCTCTAGTTGAGAGGCAGCCAACTCTCACTTCCCATGCTATAAAATCCTCAGTTTTTCCTTTGACCTTAAATGGCCTTGGAGAAAGCAGAAATCCATCTGTGCATCCGTTGCATTCTTGTAAGGTGCCCTGCTGGAGGCTCAGAGTCCAGGCTCGTGGTGACAGATGAACGAGATGTGGGTGGCATGCAAATCGGTTACTGGAAAACAGACACTTCTAATGAGATATGTTCTTCCCTTGTTTAGAATCTTCCAGAGTCTTTCCATTACCCTCAAAACAGAACCGACTCTTCGCTCACTGATGCCTCCTCGTATCTCTGAACTCACTGCGTGGGTGTCTCCATCCTCTGTACCCCGCTCAGCCCAGCACACTCCTCTTCTTTATATCTCATTAACTCATCTTTATCACAGAGCTCCTCTGTGTCTAGATGGCTTTACTGCCAAATCGTCCAATGGCTAATTCTCAACATTCACGTCTCAGCCCCCAAATTCTCTGTTAAGGGGCTTCCGTATTTAATTCTTGGTCAAGACCCTCCCTAACCTAACACCCTCTTTTATACTCTTCATAGCACTATGTGAAGTTATTATGCTTGTTACATGTGAGTATTCTGTTTTCTCTACTTAACACAGAAGTTTCACAAGAACATCATTGTCTCCCGGGACCAGTGCCTTGTAAGTATTAAAGAAGAACTACAATGAATAAATAATGTTTGGATAAAATGAATACATTTCAAATAGTCTGGTTCAACACACACATCCTCTCTCAGCTTCAGAGAGCAGCTATGAACAGGGCCTGAAGACTTTGCTGTGAATACAACTTATATATACAATGCCTGAGACATACGTAACCCAGATGTCAGCTGTGACCTCATTCATTCATTCATTCTTCATGTGCAAGCTCCTAGGCTGGGCATGGAGACATGATGGTATGATCTTATTAAGATGGTCACGAGTCTTCCATCCCATAACTTATGGACATTTAAGACAGTCGGTGTTTTCTCTACAGCTTTGCACTGAGTAAGAAACGAGGCAGAGTGATTCCCTGGCTTTGAATTCCTTTCTCTGTGTACGTGTCATTTATTGCCCAGAACCCATCACCCAGGCAGGACATTCACCTTCTTAATGTGTGCACGCAAAAGCTGCTATGGGTCCAGCATATTCGTGAGTGAAATGAACTGTCACATAACAGGGATGGGGTTGTTGGAAACAAGAGGATTCTTTAGTGAAGCAAACACACAACATGTGAACACACTTCTTGGAACCACTTGACCCCAGCCTCCACTCTGCAGCTTCACACACCTTATTACAGATGACGCTTCACTCTTGCCTTCCCTCTTGGCCCTTCTCAACTCTCTCTTCTCCCCTTCTTGGAGATGCTCTCCATAATATTTTAATAAGGCTTATTGCTTGAGGTCTGTTGGCCAACATCTCAATATTTCACCCAACAACCTATATGCCTTTAAAAAAAAAACACAACCCTGCAACTAAAGCAATATCTTTCCTAAGATGCACCAGATGCCCCTTCTTACCATATTGGTGTTTTTTTCATCTTATTACACTCAGATACATTGTCTGAGGCTTTCCAGGTGGCACAGTGGTTAAGGACCCGCCTGTCAGTACAGGAGACACAAGAGTCGCGAGTTCGATCCCTGGGCTGGGAAGATCCTCTGGAGTCAGGAATGGCAACTCCCTCCAGTATTCTTGCCTGGAAAATTCCACGGACAGAGGAGCCTGGTGGGCTACAGTCCATGGGGTCACAAAGAGTCAGACATGACTGACTGCACACACAAATACTGTCTGAAAGAACGGTTAGGGAAAAGGCCAATGGCTGGTAACCAGAATGTCAGGGTATTAATTACACACCTCATGATAAGTTTTTATTCTGATGATAGCTGCTGAAACATAATCGAGATTTCCCTGGCAGTCTGCTGATTAAGACTTTGCCTTCCAACGCAGTGGGTATGGGTCTGATCTCTAGTTGGGGAGCTAAGACCCCACATGCCTCAGCCAAAACACCAACACATAAACCAGAAGCAACATTGTGGCAAATTCAGAAAGACTTTAAGAACGGTCCACGTGAAAACACCTTTAAAAGAAGCATAGTAATGAAAAAGCATGTTCTCTGAATGCCAGTCACTGTTTCAGACACTTTGTGTATGTTCTCTCGTCTGCCCCGCCGTGTGCATTGAGTCGTGGGTCCCCAGGTGGCATCAGTGGAAAAGAATCCAGCTGCCGGCGCAGGGGATGCAGGAGTCCATCTCTGGGTCAAGAAGATTCCCTGGAGCAGGAAACGGCGCCCTGTTCCAGGATTCTTGCCTGGAAAATTCCACGGACAGAGGGGCCCGTGAAAAGCTGAACACAACTGAGCACAGCAACATTATCCCTGTTTTATGGATGAAAACCTGAGGCAGGAATGGGTTAACTAATTTTCCCAGGATCACAAAGCCCTACAGACATTACTCAACATCGCAGCTCTGACCAGACTCACGACGTCCAAGAGCAGGAGGGTCAGAGGAAACGTTCTCCTTCCAAATGAGCTGAAATTGTATTTGTGAGCCCTGGTGACTTCTCTGCAGAGAAGGGAGTGACAAGAGAAGCCTGGGCACGGGATCTGAGGGAGAGATTAAAGGTCACGATGTCCTTAACTTATTAAAATCAGAAGCCAGTGTTTACCACCGCTTAGTACGTGCCAGAGTCTGCTAAGCACTTGCAAAGCTTAATCATGTTTTAACCCCTCCAGTCTCCAAGGTAAGTATCATACATATATTTTAATATGCTTTCAAATAGCTTAAAACCCTTAGGTCACAAATCTGATGAGAAGGGGAACTGGGCTTCTGCTTCAGTGAGACTTTTCACCTGCTCCCCTGTCCTACCCCACTCCACGCTGAGCTGTGTTTACCTGAAGAGGGGAAGCCATCGGTCACCGTGCCAGTCCATGGCTCCCTCTCAAGCTCACGTTCACACATCATCTCACCTCTTCCCTTGGGTTACTGTCATAAACTGCACATGATTACATGTCTCCCCTATTCAAAAGAAACAGTAAGAAAGGATACTGGTAAATTCATTCTAACTAAGCAACCCTTTTCAATATCCACTGCATTTCATAATGACCAAATAACAACAAGCTCATGGAGGTAGGTAGGATAACTTATGGAGACCTGGTTTTGCTCAAGATTTAAAAAATCACATTGTCTTGCATATTTACAGCAAATCTTTTCTATAAAAGAAATTTTTGACACGCCATCTTGCTACACAAATCTACTATCCCATAATTTCTTAAACACACTTTGAAGTACTCCCATTTGGTGAGGATAATGTTGAGGGTCTTTCAATTTACACCAGTTCTGGTGTGTTGGTTTTATACGTTTATTTCCTCTGAGGGGCTTCATATGTCCTCGCCAGTCATACTTCTGAAATAACAGAGAAGCAGCAGGTAGTCTAGGTGGTAAGTAATCCTTTAGAATCATAAATCTTTTGACTTGGTGGCTCCTTCAAGATATGTCACAGTAGCTACTTGAAAAATGCTTTCTTTTTGCCAAGTGATATCACAAAGGCTTGGGGCTGGAAAACCTGTGAGCCATCTGAGACATTTGTCCCAGCTGAGAGATGGGTCTGTGAGATGCCTCCTATTCTGACCACCATCTCCAGGCTGGAATCTGTGTGGGAACTGGACTGTTGCACTCAGTCAGTCTGCAGAACCGTGAGGGACAATAAGAAATATTTTAAAGCGCAGAGACTTGGGATGGCTTATTTTGTAGCAATTCAGGCAAGGAGAACACTCTGTTCAATGTTGCAATTTCAAGCCTCAATTTTCTAGAAGCGTTTCATCTACAAACAACCACACAGCAGCAAACATTTACGGTGAGCTTCAGATTTTCAAGGCGTGGCCAGGCAGCTGCAGCCCCTGCACACTTTTAGAAACACACACACACAGAAGAATCTATGTGACCCTGAGCTGGGAAAGTTTTTCTTAAATATGATGCCAAAATCATGGTCCATAAAATTTTTTAAAACTTCATTAACTGGACTTCACCAAAATTGAGAAGTCTTGCTCTTTTGCTCTTCAGAAGGCAGAGATAAGAGAATGAAAAGACAAGCCACTGACTATGAGAAAATATTTGCCAAACGGATCTCCTACAGAACTCTTATGCAGGGTACAAAATGAATTTTCAAAACCCAGAAGCAAGAAAACAATTCAGTTAGAAAATGGGTGAACTATTTACCAGACATTTCACTGAAGAAGATGTAAGGATGGCGAGACACACGTGAAGACGGCTCCGCACCAGAAGTGATTAGAGAAAGCGTGTCAGTCGCTCAGTCACGTCGGACTCTTTGTGACCCCGTGGACTGTAGCCTGCCAGGCTCCGCTGTCCATGGGAAGAATAATGGGGCCGGTTGCCATTCCCTTCCCCAGGGGGTCTTCCCGACCCAGGGATCAATCCGGCTCTCCTGCACTGCAGGCAGATTCTTTACCAACTGAGCCACGGGGGACGCCAACTTAAATCCTTGGAGTGAACCTGCTCCATGTGTGAATCAATGGGGGAAAAACTAGAGGGTGGGAAACAGATTATTAGCTGCCAGGAGCTGATGGGGGAGGGAAGGCTTGACTACCAAGGAGAAAAATAAAGGAACTTTTTGGATAATGGGGATGTTCTGTGCCGTGACTGTGGGGCTGGATACAACGCTATGCATTCGTCAAAGCCCATAGGACCGTGCCCCACAAAACAAATCCTACTGTATACACATAAAAACAAAATCAACCACCACCAACAAGGCTGTCACGAAGGGGGCTGGTGCACCCTGAGGATGACATGAGGCTTCAGATCTCTGCCTCTCAGCTCCAAGAGCCTGGCTCAGTATCTTTTAACCCCTCACCTAAATGGGCCCAGTGGAGACTGAGGCAGGTTTCGGGGGGAATAGACAATATACAGGCTGAGAGTCTTAAAAGAGTCCTAGGTCAACCAGTTTGCAAATCAATCCAAATCCACTCTGGCTATAGATTCTTCATTGTTTTTCCCCTCTAGAGCACAAATCTTCACTTTCCTGACCTCTACATTTGTAATAAACTTTGTCTTTATCCCTCAAGTCAAAAATTGTTCTTAGTGGATAATGCATATGCCTGGATACCAAAAGATGACTCTCAAAATATTTTCAGAAAATGCCCTTTTTAGATCCTCTCCTTTGTCTTATCATTGGGATCCTGGTGGAATTTTGTTAGGCAGATGAACATCAACATCTTAACTTTCAGAAACTTGGTATAGCTAAGATCATGGCATCTGGTCTCATCATTTCATGGCAAATAGAAGGCGACACAGTGGAGGCAATGACAGACTTTCTTTTCTTGGGCTCCAAAATCACTGCAGATGGTGACTGCAGCCATGAAATTAAAAGATGCCTGATCCTTGGAAGGAAAGATATGACCAACCTAGACAGCATATTAAAAACAGAGACATCGCTTTACTGACAAAAGTCCATATAGTCAAAGTTATAATTTTCCAGTAGTCATGCATGGATGTGAGAGTTGGACCATAAAGAAGGCTGAGCACCAAAGAACTGATACTTTTGAACTGTGGTGCTGGAGAAGACTCTTGCGAGTCCCTTGGACAGCACGGAGATCAAACCAGTAAGTCCTAAAGGAAATCAACCCTGAATATTCATTGGAAGGACTGATGCTGACGATGAAGCTCTAATATTTTGACTACCTGATGGAAAAGGCTGACTCACTGGAAAAGCCCCTGATGCTGGGAAATATTGAAGGCAGGAGGAGAAGGGGTGACAGAGGACGAGACGGTTAGATTGTATCACAGACTCAATGCACATGCGTTGAGAAAACTGTGAGCTAGTGAAGGACAGAGGAGCCTGGCGGGCTGCAGCCCAAGGGGTCGCAGAGTCCAGCATGACTTAGTAAATGAACAGTGACAACCAATGCCTGAAATAAAGGGATGGTACGGGGAGGGAGGGGGTTTCAGGATGGGGAACACGTGTATACCTGTGGCAGATTCATGTTGATGTATGGCAAAACCAATACACTATGGTAAAGTAGTTAACCTCCAATTAAAATAAATAAATTTATATTAAAAATTGTGGACATATAATTCTGAAAGTTGTGCCAGTCTCCCTGCAAGATGTCATTTTAGCACCATTTAACAGAGGGATGGATGACAATCAGAACAATTAGCACACACCTCAGGTCACACCCTTTACGTGTATTCCTGGTCAACCCTGGAAACCAGAGTTAAGGACGACGGGAAATGATCCCTCCTTACTCTTCAAAGGGCTCTACAAGTGGGCATTGTGATACCGACATTTCTCGGGTAGTTCACAGAGAAATTCAACAGTTCACAAAGAAAATTCAAATCACGTATGAAAACAGTGTCAAGGCTCTCAACTCTAGCTTCATTCTCCTGACTTTGAGGAAATCCTGAAACCAGCTTCTGGCATGCTTTCATTCCATGCAGTGCTCACCAGGATAGCTGGCTTCCCCACACTCGGAAGAAAGGGCTTCCAGTTCCCATATTTTAAGCAAGGTCAAGATGTCGCAACACACTGTCCACACACCCAGGATAAGGGTGTTCAGGGTCGACCATGGCTGTGAACTGCAAGAATGGGATGAAAGCCGGGACAGAGACCAAACCAAATTGCCTTTTAAGTGAGTGCAGAAGTGCCAGAGAACAGAGGCAGTATCCAGCGTCCTCTCACTGTATCCAGTCTACCTGGGGATGCCACCTCCCAAGGCTTTCTCTAGCCGACGCAGTCCCTGAATGAACAATGAGGACTTTAGATATCTTTCTCCTGTCCATGTGGCAGATTCAGTTCGGCAGAAACATAGCAGGTGATACTGTCCAAAGGGAGATTTGGCAGTGATACACAGACTTTCTTTGTAGCTTGTTGTCCAGTAAAATGATTGAGAGGAAAAAGGGAAAATAAGGTGATTTGTAGTTTAGAGAAACCAAATAGTAAATTAGTATCTTTTCAGAGGCATATAGGAGGAAAGTGACTAGAAAAGAAGGCAACAATGTGGCTTCTGAATCCTGTGTCCTTGACTTACACCATGAACTTGGATAGGGTACAAGGAGCTGCCATCACCACGTAACAATCGCCTTGCTTAATTTACCTTTAGTGTACATGACATTTTTCTCCACAATAGATCAAAGGATATTTTAAAAATCTTTCTTGATTCCAGAAGGAATTATGACATTGTATGTCTGCATCAGCTTTCATCCCTGGATTATGAAATGATTTGCAAATAGAGGTCTCGCCTCTTCAAGATTTCCGTGAGAGACAGGAAGGAAATAGAGAACTTAGTCAGATAATTGATATTTATAGAACACCTACTGTTTGCCCTGTATAGTCTGCATCATCTCATTTAATCTCCATCAGGAATCGCTACGGCAAATATTCCAAACCCCACTTTACAAACAAGAAAGTTGAGATTCAGAGATTAAATAATCTATTCTACGTAACACATCTTTCTCCAATGCCCACAGCTAACCTTCCATCTCAGTACAGAGAAAATGTCTCACATATCTGCCCCAAATCTTAGAGGGATCCCTCTGTAAGTAGATGACCTTCCTGATTTCAAGTAAATGTTTCCTCACTAGCTTTCTTATGTTATCATGGCTTTTAGAATAATCAAGAATATAGGATCCATGGTCAAAGTCCTTGATTTGGACCCTAGTCAACTTGATAAATGTTTCCTGAGCTGTTTCCTTACAGATAAAATAGCATAACAATAAAATCTGCTTTATAGAGCCATTGTAAAGATCAAATGATATACACTGTGTATCTATCTATCTAGGTTTCCCAGGTGGTACTAGTGTTATTGAACCCACCTGCCGAGGCAGGAGGCATACGAAACATTGGTTTGATCCCTGGGCCAGGAAGCTGCCCTGGAGAAGGAAACAGCAACCCACTCCAGTGTTCTTGCCTGGAGAATCCCAGGGACAGAGGAGCCTGGTGGGCTGCAGTCCACGGAGTCTCAAAGAGTCAGACACGACTGAGCGACTTTGTGAGCATATATATAGTGAGTGGGACTCTGCCTGGCCTCTATTAGTACTAAGTCCTCTGTAAAGGTTGGGCAATGATATCATCATAACAAAGACATTTGAAAACTATAATTAGACATGTGGCCATGCATTCACTGACTTCTATGTGTGGCATAAAATTGTATTTGATTGCTGACAAAAAAGAATATGGTTGTTTGGCTTATTTCCTGTTCATTATGACTCAGATTTAGCGCTCAGACAGGTGCAAATTTGATAAAGTTTGGAATTTGGCAATCTTTCCTCCTTTAAAAAGAAATACAAAGATAGAAGAATAAAATTACAACAAATATTTATAAATGAGTCCTTTATTTGATAAATACTTCTTGGGAAATTACTTTGCCAAAAGTCAGAAAGCAAAAACAAAACAACACAAAGAGAGAAAAACAGTGGTTATAGTGAAGAAAAAACGACCAAGGAGTGAAGACTATTTAAGAAGACATTCTTTCAGGACTTAAGGCATCTTTTGCTTTCTTTTGCCCCCAAAT
Organism: Oryx dammah; assembly: GCF_014754425.2. Lineage (NCBI taxonomy): Eukaryota > Metazoa > Chordata > Mammalia > Artiodactyla > Bovidae > Oryx > Oryx dammah. The sequence continues at coordinate 674,284 of NW_024070194.1, forward strand.
CCATAAAATATCTGTGGTTGACTTTCCCATGCCATTATGTAGTTGGTGTAGGGTAAAGAGATAGAACCTCCGCAGAGCACACAAATTTTTAGAGATCTGGGTTTGAGAGTTCAGTTACAGCAATGCTGCGAATTAGTAACTGAGAAATCATAATTTACCTGCAGTCCAGGGGCTGTTCATTCCTTTTGTTCACAAATCCTCATTTTATTCTGATCAAAAAGCCCAGTATTATCTGGCCTTTGCTTGTCACTAACCATATCCTGCACTACAGTCAGTCACTGAACTAGTCAGACTGAGTTAGGCTGTGCTGCTTTAATGAACAAATCTGTCATCTCAGCGGCTTCGCATGCAGAAGCCTTCCCGTCACACTCTGTTACTTATTTCTCCTTTAATTTAAAGCAGAGCATTTACCGCCATCTGATGTTTCCTTGCTTCTTAAAGTTTATTTCTCATCTCCTCGCCCCCTTGAAGCACAAGTTCTAAGAGAGCAAGGATTTAGCTTATCTCCTTTATCAGCTGGCATTCTAGCACTTAGCCTGGCCCTGGTATGTAACTGGCAGTTAGTAAATATTTGTTGGGACAAATGAGCAAACCAAAACCTATGCAAATTATAGTTAGTTCATACGTGACCAAAACTTACCTGACCAAAAACCTGTCATCAGCATCATCCGTGCACACTCAGTCATGCCGGCTCTGTGACCCCATGGACAGCAGTCCACCAGGGCCCTCTTCCCATGGAATGTTTCAGGTAAGAATAGTGGAGTGGGTTGCCATTTCCTTCTCCAGGGGATCTTTCTGACTCAGGGATCAAACCTGGGTCTCTTGCATTGGCAGGCAAATTCTTTACTGTCTGAGCTACAAGGGAAACCCCCAAACAATCTAATCCAATCTCCAATTCAGCATCAGAATCCTCTATCTACTGTCCCGGCACCACATCCCTACTCTACCTGAATACACCTGGGAAACAGGAAGCTCACCACTCATCGAGGGCAACGTGAACGTATTTGCTGTTCATGAGTATCTGCTGTTGCAGCAAATACTCAGTGTATCTGATGAGTGTGCAAGCTGTTTTAAGAACATTTCATTATACTTTCACCATTATAACAGCACTTATGAATATTACAGCTATTATCACTTTTAAAGTGTATTTTTAATTAATTTATGTTAATTGGAGGATAATTATTTTGCAACATTGTGATGGCTTTTCCATACATCAACATGAACCAGCCAGAGATACACACATGCATCCACCCTATCCAAAAACCTATCCCTCTATCCCTCTGGGCTGTCCCAGAGCACAGGCTTTGAGTGCCCTGCTGCATGAATCAATTTTGCACTGGTCATCGAATCTGCAGTCTCACATATGGTAGCATACATGGTGCCATGCATGGCTGCAGCTGACCTGGGTCACCCAGTGTGTGGCATAAGCCATCTTGGAGGAGGTCATAAGTGGCCCCATCATAGAGCCACCGAGCAGAGGAACCACACACTGCAGAACAATTATACCAGAGAAATTCTCACACCGTTAAGAAAGTTCTAGAACCCACAAAAGATTTCCCAATCTGGGGATCTGGGACAAGGACTGAGAATTCCCAGGGAATTTGACTTTGGAGGCCAGTGGGATTGGATTACAGAACTTCCACAGGACTGGGGAAACAGACTCTTGGAGGGCGCAAACAAAACTCGTCTGCACCAGGACCCAGGAGAAAAGAGGAGTGTGCCCAGAAGAGACTGCGCTGGACTAGCCTGTGAGTGTCCAGGAGTCTCTAGTGGAGGCCTGGGTCAGCGTGCCTCAGGCCGAACAACGGAGACAGAACACAGCCCCACCCATCAGCAGAAACTGGATTAAATATTTACTGAGATGGTGATGGACAGGGAGGCCTGACGTGCTGCGATTCATGGGGTCACAAAGAGTCGGACACGACTGAGCGGCTGAACTGAACTGAACTGAACTGAGCATCAGAGCAAGACCCAGTTTCCCATACAGTCTCTCTCTCCCATCAGGAAGCTTCCATAAGCCCCTTGTCCTCGTTCATCAGAGGGCAGACAGATTGAAAACCACAATCACAGAAAACTACCCAATCTAACCACATGTACCACAGCCTTGTCTAACGCAATGAGACTGTGAGTCATGCCATGGAGGGCCACCCAAGATGGAAGGGTCATGTTGGAGAGTTCTGACAAAACATGGTCCACTGGAGAAGGGAATGGCAAACCACTTCAGTATTCCTGCCTTGAGAACCCCATGAACAGTATGAAAAGGCAAAAAGATAGGACACTGAAAGATGAACTCCCCAAGTCAGTATGTGCCCAATATGCTACTGGAGATCAGTGTAGAAATAACTCCAGAAAGAATGAAGAGATGGAGCCAAAGTGAAAATAAGACACAGTTGTGGATGTGACTGGTGATGGAAGTAAAGTCCGATGTTGCAAGAGAACAATATTGCATAGGAACCTCTTAGGTTCATGAATTAAGGTAAATTGAAAGTGGTCAAAAAGGAGAAGGCAAGAGTGAACATCGACATTTTAGGAATCAGTGAACTAAAATGGATTGGAATCAGCGAATTTAACTCAGATGACCATTATATCAATATTCAACCAATTCAACACTCAAAAAATTGAGACCATGGCATCCTATCCCATCTCTTCATGGCAAATAGGTGGGGAAATAATGAGAGGCTTTATTTTCTTAGGTTCCAAAATCACTGCAGATGGTGAATGCAGCCATGAAATTTAAAGTTGTTTGCTCCTTGGAAGAAAAGCTATGACCAACCTAGACAGCATATTAAAAAGCAGAGGCATTACTTTGTCAACAAAGGGCCATCTAGTCAAAGCTATAGTTTTTCCATCAGTCATGTATGGATGTGAGAGTTGGACTATAAAGAAAACTGAGCGCTGAAGAACTGATGCTTTTGAACTGTGGTGGTGAAGACTCTTGAGAACCCCTTGTACTGCAAGGAGATCCAACAGTCCATCCTAAAGGAAATCAGTCCTGAATATTCATTGGAAGGACTGATGCTGATGTTGAAACTCCAAAACTTTGGCCATCTGATGCAAAGAACTGACTCCTTAGAAAAGACTCCCTGATGCTGGGAAAGATTGAAGGCAGGAGGAAGAGGGATGATAGAGGATGAGATGGTTGGATAGTATCACCGACTCAATGAACATGAGTTTGAGCAAGCTCCAGGAGTTGGTGATGGACAGGGAAGCCTGCCATGCTGTAGTTTAAGGAGTTGCAAAGAGTCAGACATGACTAAGGACTGAACTGAACTGACCATTATATCTACTAGTGTGAAAAAGCATCCATTAGAAGAAATGGAGTAACCCTCGTAGTCAACAAAAGAATCCAAAATGCAGTAGCTGGGTGCAATCTCAAAAATGACAGAAAGATCTCTGTTCATTTCCAAGGCTAGCCATTCAAAATCACAGTAATCCAGGTCTATTTCCCAACCACTAATGCTGAAGAAGCTGAAGTTTAATGGTTCTATGCTGACCTACAAGAGGTTCTAGAAATAGCACTGAAAAAAGACACACTTTTCATCAGAGGGGACTGGAATGCAAAAGTAGGAAGTCAAGAGATACCTGGAGTAATATTCAATTTGGGCCTTAGAGTACAAAATGAAGCAGGGCAAAGGCTAACAGCGTTTTCTCAAGAGAATGGACTTGTCATAGCAAACCCCCTCTTCCAACAACATAAGAGACAACTCAAAACATGGACATCACCAGATGGTCAACACTGAAATCAGGTTGATTATATTCTTTGCAGCCAAAGATGGAGAAACACTATACAGTCAGCAAAAACAAGAATGGGAGCTGACTGTGGCTCAAATCATGAACTCCTGATGGCCAAATTCAGACTTAAATTGAAGAAAGTAGGGAAAACTACTAGACCATTCAGGTATGACGTAAATCAAATCCCTGATGATTACACAGTGGAAATGACAAACAGGTTCAAGGGATTAGATCTGATAGAGTGTCTGAGGACTGTGGACAGACGTTTGTGACACTGTACAGGATGGAGTGATCAAGACCATCCCCAAGAAATAGAAATGAGAAAAGGAAAACGGTTCTGAGGTGGCTTAATACCTGAGAAAGAAGAGAAGTGAAGGCAAAGGAGAAAAAGGTAAGTTACACCCATCTGAATGCAGAGTTCCAAAGAATAGCAAGGAGTGATAAGAAAGGATTCTTCAGTGATCAATGTAAAGAAATAGAGGAAAACAATTGGATGGGAAAGACTAGAGATCTCTTCAAGAAAATTAGAGCTACCAAGGGAACATTTCATGCAAAGATGGGCTCAATAAAGGACAGAAATGGTATGGACCTAACAGAAGCAGAAGATATTAAGAAGAGGTGGCAAGAATACACAGAACTGTACAAAAAAGAGCTGCACAACCCAGATAACCACAATGGTGTGATCATTCACCTTGAGCCAGACATCCTGGAATGTGAAGTCAAGTGGGCTTTAGGAAGCATCACTATGAACAAAGCTACTGGAGGTGATGGAATTCCAGTTGAGCCATTTCAAATCCTGAAAGATGATGCTGTGAAAGTGCTGCGCTCAACATGCCAGCAAATTTGGAAAACTCAGCAATGGCCACAGGACTGGAAAAGGTCAGTTTTCATTCAAACCCCAAAGAAAGGCAATGCCAAAGAATGCTCAAAGTGCTGCACAATTGCACTCATCTCACACGTTAGTAAAGTAACGCTCAAAATTTTCCAAGCCAGGCTTCAGAACTACGTGAACTGTGAACTTCCAGATGTTCAAGCTGGATTTAGAAAAGGCAGAGGAACCAGAGATCAAATTGCCAACATCCACTGAATCATCGAAAAAGCAAGAGAGTTCCAGAAAAACATCTATTTCTGCTTTATGGACTATGCCAAAGCCTTTGACTGTGTGGATCACAACAAATTGGAAAATTTTTTAAGTGATGAGCATACCAGACCACCTTATCTGCATCCTAAGAAATCTTTATGTAGGTCAAGAAGCAACAGATAGAATGGGACATAGAACAGACTGGTTCCAAATTGGGAAAGGAGTATGTCAAGGCTGTATATTGTCACCCTGCTTATTTAACATATATGCAGAGTATATCATGTGTAATGCGAGGCTGGATGAAGCACAAGCTGGAATCAAGATTGCCAGGAGAAATATCAATAACCTCAGATATGCAGATGACACCACCCTTATGGCAGAAAGTGAAGAAGAACTAAAGAGCCTCTTGACAAAAGTGAAAGAGGAGAGTGAAAAAGTTGGCTTAAAGTTCAACATTCAGAAAACTGAGATCATGGCATCTGGTCCCATCATTTTATGGAAAATAGATGGGAAGCAATGGAAATAGTGACAGACTTCATTTTCTAGGGCTCTAAAATCACTGCAGATGGTGACTGCAGCCATGAAATTAAGAAGCTTGCTCCTTGGAAGAAAAGCTATGACCAACCTAGATAGCATATTAAAAACCAGAGACATCACTTTGCCAACAGAGGTCCATCTAGTCAAGGCTATGGTTTTTCCAGTGGTCATGTATGGATGTGAGAGTTGGACTGTGAAGAAAGCTGAGCACCGAAGAATTGATGCTTTTGAACTGTGGTGTTGGAGAAGACTCTTGAGAGCCCCTTGGACAGCAAGGAGTTCAAACCAGTCCATCCTAAATGAAATCAGTCCTAAATATTCATTGGAAGGACTGATGCTGAAGCTCAAACTCCAGTACTTTGGCCACCTGATGTGAAGATCTGACTCATTGGAAAAGACCCTGATGCTGGGAAAGATTGAGGCAGGAGGAGAAGGGGACGACAGAGGATGAGGTGGTTGGATGGCATCACCTACTTGACGGACATGAGCTTGAGCAGACTCTGGGAGTTGGTGATGGACAGGGAAGCCTGGCGTGCTGTGGTTCATGGGGTCACCAAGAGTTGAACTTGACTGAGTGACTGAACTGGACTCAACTGAATGTATACACGTCAGTGATATTCTCTCAGTCATCCCACCCTCACCGTCTCCCACTGAGACCAACAGTCTGTTCTTTACATCCCTGTCTCCTTTGCTGCCCTCCATGTAGTTTCATCAATACCATCTTTCTAAAATCTATATATATATGTTAATATACAGTATTTTTCTTTCTCTTTCTGACTTACTTCACTTTGTATAACAGGCTCCAGGTTCATCCATCTCATTAGAATTAACTCAAATGTGTTCCTTTTTTTATAAAAAAGATTTTATATATATATATATATAGAGAGAGAGAGAGAGAGAGAGAGCTATAACAGTTATACATAAACTAAGCTATAGCCACAGCTAGTCAGTCAGTTCAGCCGCTCAGTTGTGTCTGACTCATTGTAACCTCATTGACCGCAGGACGCCAGGATTCCCTGTCCATCACCAACTCCCGGAGCCTCCTCTAATTCACATCCATTGAGTCAGTGATGCTATCCAACCGTCTCATCCTCTGTTGTCCCCTTCTCCTCCTCACTTCAATCTTTCCCAGCATCAGGGTCTTTTCCAATGAGTAGGTTCTTTGCATCAGGTGGCCAAAGGAATGGAGTTTCAGCTTCAGTTGTAAGTCCTTCCAGAGAATATTTAGGACTGATTTCCTTTAGGATTGATGGATTGGATCTCCTTGCAGTCCAAGGGACTCTCAAGAGTCTTCTCCAGCATCACAGTTCAAAAGCATCAATTCTTCCGTGCTCAGCTTTCTTTATAGTCCAACTCTCACATCCATATCTGAATATGGGAAAAAGCATAGCTTTGACTAGATGGACCTTTGTTGGTAAAGTAATCTCTCTGCTTTTTAATAGGATGTCTAGATTGGTCATAATTTTTCTTCCAAGGAGCAAGCATCTTTTAATTTCATGGTTGCATTCACCATCTGCAGTGATTTTGGAACCCAAATCTCATACTCTAGCTAAGTAATGCTCAAAATTCTCCAAGCCAGACTTCAACATCATGTGAACCATGAACCTCTAGATGTTCAAGCTGGATATAGAAAAGGAAGAGGAACCAGAGATCAGATTGCCAACATCCGCTGGATCATCAAAAAAGCAAGAGAGTTCCAGAAAAACATCTATTTCTGCTTTATTGACTATGCCAAAGCCTTTGACTGTGTGGATCACAATAAACTGTGGAAAATTCTGAAAGAGAAGGGAATACCAGACCACCTAACCTGTCTCTTGAGAAATCTGTATGCAGGTCAGGAAGCAACAGTTAGAACTGGACATGGAACAACAGATTGGTTCCAAATCGGAAAAGGAGTATGTCAAGGCTGTATATTGTCAGCCTGCTTATTTAACTTCTATGCAGAGTACATTGTGAGAAATGCTGGACTGGAAGAAGCACAAGCTGGAATCAAGATTGCCAGGAGAAATATCAATAACCTCAGATATGCAGATGACACCACCCTAATGCAGAAAGTGAAGAGGAACTAAAGAGCCTCTTGATGAAAGTGAAAGAGGAGAGTGAAAAAGTTGGCTTAAAGCTCAACATTCAGAAAACTAAAATCATGGTATCTGGTCCCATCACTTCAAAGCAAACAGATGGGGAAACAATGGAAACAGCTATAGCTACAGCTAACTAATATTCCAATGTGTATAGTACCAAAACTTCCTTATCCATTCATCTGCCAATGGAACGATAAGGTTGTTTTATCAATAATATGAAGCCTTGATAATGTTGCTTCCATTTCCTAGCTATTGTAAATAGTGTTTCAATGAATACTCGGGTACATGTGAGAATTTAGAACTAGTGGCTCATAGAAGTTTGATAATTTGCCCTGGGTTCACTCTTAGTGATTCAAATCAAAGCTTACTTTAATCTCAAATTAACCTCTTAACTAAAATGAGCTAATGTTTTTCAGAAAGTGACCTATTCAGTTTGGGGATATCTCTGTTAGAAGGACATCTCTTTCTAAACTAAAAATAAATATAGATGATATTACTTAATATAAACCAAAAAATGTCTCCCTATAACTTCTCATCATTCATATTTTTTTCCCACTGATTAAAGTCACTCATATTGTAGTTCTCTTTTCCATCTGGAAGCCCCAACAAAATTTCAAAACAATCTTCATCACTGTGACTCTATTTCCAGACAATTCTCCATCATGTTTGCCATCTTCCTGAGGTAGAGGAGCTTGTCCACAGCCCTTGGAACACAGCGCACGGCCGGGAGCGAGCTTTCCCCGTGTGCCCTGTCTCGGGTGCTGTGTGAGGAGCCCTCGTCACTGCTGATCTGCACACTGTGTTCCGGCTTCACGGCCCAGCTGCTGCCTCAGCTCATTTAGCAAATGCATCTTACCTAACAAATTCTATTGCGTTTCATCTAAAATACTACATACTAAGAACAATCACTGCAGATGGTGACTGCAGCCATGAAATTAAAAGATGCTTACTCCTTGGAAGAAAAGTTATGACCAACCTAGATAGTATATTCAAAAACAGAGACATTACTTTACCGACTAAAGTCCGTCTAGTCAAGGCTATGGTTTTCCCAGTGGTCATGTATGGATGTGAGAGTTGGACTGTGAAGAAGGCTGAGCACCGTAGCATTGATGCTTTTGAACTGTGGTGTTGGAGAAGACTCTTGAGAGTCCCTTGGACTGCAAGGAGATCCAACCAGTCCATTCTGAAGGAGATCAGCCCTGGGATTTCTTTGGAAGGAATGATGCTGAAGCTGAAACTCCAGGCCTTTGGCCACCTCATGCGAAGAGTTGACTCATTGGAAAAGACTCTGATGCTGGGAGGGATTGGGGGCAGGAGGAGAAGGGGACGACTGAGGATGAGATGGCTGGATGGCATCACCGACTCGATGGACGTGAGTCTGAGTGAACTCCGGGAGATGGTGATGGACAGGGAGGCCTGGCGTGCTGCGATTCACGGGGTCGCAAAGAGTCGGACACGACTGAGCGCCTGCACTGAGCTGAAGAACAATCAGCTCTTGCATAATGCATTGTTCCAACCTAAATGTTCCCACAGATTTATTTCTATTAAACACCAAGAAGGAACAGAGAATAGAGGTTTACCTGCCTTGACGCCTGGGAAGGACCCAACCTCCTACTCAAAGAACAAAGAATATTTGCCAAAATAAATTCCATTACATCACCATGAAAGGAGACATATCTATCCACCTGATGAGTCCTTCTTAGACACTGATAAGGGTTCCTGCACCCAATTTCAAAACGTGTGTGGGGCACCCCACGCAACAAGCAAATCTCAGACACCAGCATGGTATATGAGAATTCAACTCAATTTTACAGCATCTACCCAGGACAGGGGGCTTTTCCAGCGACTCAGGGGTGGGGAATCTGCCTGCAGTGCAGGAGACTCAGGTTCGATCCCTGGGTCAGGAAGATCCCCTAGAGAAGGAAATGGCAACCCACTCCAGTGTTCTTGCCTAGAGAATCCCAAGCACAGAGGAGTCTGGTGGGCTACATACAGTCCATGTGGTCACGAGGAGTCTCACACCACTGAATGTATGTGCACACACACACACACACACACACACACACACACACACCCTAAATACACATCTATTTTAGTCACCAATTATATATTTCATATAGGTCATAACATCAGAGAAGCACACTAAATTTTCACAGCAGTGAATATCCAGGGGAACTTTACCTGTAACACAGAGGGAGAGGGTTAGGAATACAGACATCACAGCCTACCTCGCCACATGTGCTTGCACACACACGCACACAGTCCAGCTTCCTACAACAACATCAGGGGCAGAGCTGGCACGTGGGCAGTAGGCTGAGGATGCCTGTGTGCAGGAGGGAAATGGGAGGCCAATGGAAGGAAAACCCACCTGGGTTTTTAAGTTGGACCATAGACACAGTAAAGAATCAACCTGCAATGCAGGAGACCTGGGTTTGATCCCTGGGATAGGAAGATCCCCTGGAGAAGGAAATGGTGACCCATTCCAGTATTGTGGCTAGAGAATTCCATGGACAGAGGAGCCCGGTGGGCTACAGTCTATGGGATCTCAAAAGAGCTGGACACAACTGAGTGACTAAGTAACAATTCCTTCGTTGAGAGAGCTCCACAGTGACTTCCAGCAATGACAAAGTCAGAAATTCATATGAACACCTGATTAAATACCGGAAGCAATCCTCATAAAGAGACCAGCTTTCATTCAAAATAACATCTTTAAAAAGATAAACAGTACTTTTAATGACATTCAAGAAGATGTTACATCATTAAAACAAGGCAAGATGCTAAGAAATATGGGACTGAGAATAAGATATTTTGGAAATAAAAATGCTAGCTAGTTTTTAAATGAGAGTATCAGTAGAGGCAATGCATCACATTTTTGCACCACATATAGCTAAAATAAAAGCATGATAGCAGTTTACTTAATTCTAAATAGAAATGTTGAGAGAACCCTAAGATATAGAGAGATAGAAGATAGATTCAGGACCTCCAATATCCACATTGTTTCCAAAGGGCAAAAAGCTACTGCAATAGTCAGCAGACTTGTGCTGTAAAGGGCCGATGGGAACTATTTTACGGCCCCACAGAGTGGGCGTGAGGTCTCCGTCACAGCCCCTCAAGTCTGCGCTTGTCACAGGAGAGTGACAACAAATGACTGTGTGGCTGGGTCACAATAAAACTTTGTTTGAAAAGTCAGGTGGCAGGCCAGATTTGACCTGAGAAATGTAGTCTGCTGATGCTTGAACTATGAAATAGAGAGGAAACAAGAATCAGTAGCGACTTGTGCTGTTGTTTTCAGCTAAACTGTCTGCTTGCAACCCCATGGGCTGTAGCTCACCAGGCTCTTCTGTCCATGGGCTTCTCCAGGCAAGAACACTAGAGGGGGTGCCATTGCCTTCTCCAGGGGACCTGCCCAACCCCAGGATCAAGCCCGTACCTCCCGCACTGGCAGGCAGATTCTTTACCTCGGCGCCACCAGGGAAGGCCCAGCAGCAACTTAGCATCATGCTAAACACAGGTTTGGATTCAATGGACCTGACTTGAAATTCCAAATCTATTGTTTGCTTGCTGTGTGATTTCCAACAGGTTCATTTCTCTAAATTGCAATTCCATCATTGGTTAAGCGAAAATCTTGGACAGTATATAACTAAGAGAAAAGCATGATAACAGATCATATTATTAAAGCAGGAAAATTAAATGGTATATGAAGAACTTATTGTTTTGGGCACAATAAATAACAATGCTTAAATCTGAATTTTTGTCATCAACAAAGGAACACAATTAATATATAAAGCATTGTTAAAAGTCAATTAGAGGGCTTGCCTGGTGGCTCAGTGGTAAAGAATCCACCAGCCAGTGTAGGAGACACCAGTTTGATCCCTAGTCTGGGGAGGTCCCACATGCCATGGAGCGACGAGGCCCTTGCACCACAGCTACAGAGCCTGAGCTCTAGAGTCCAGGAGCCACAACTACTGAGCCCACAGCCCACAGGCCACAGCGATCGAAACCCAGCGCCCTAGAGGCCCTGCTCCTCAAACGGAGAGGCTGCTGCAGAGAGAAGCCGGCACGCCACCACTGGAGAGGAGCCCCTGTGCGCCACACCTAGAAAGGAGCCTGCACAGCGTGAAGGCCGCCAGCAGGCCAGACACGCAAAGAGGCTCGCTTAAAGACCAGTCACAGCAGGATAGGCACTCAGACATTTTAAAGGCGTTAGAATCAAGGAACTGCCAATTCACAAAGGAAGAAATATATTAAATTCGTAATAGGGTGGAAAAAGGAATCTTACATAGAATGAAAAATGCATGTGTATAAAATAATGATATCCCTGATTTGATAAGAGAAAGAGAGTAAAACTTTTTTTCTATTTTCTGTTGTTGAATGTATAAGGAAATAAGCACTTTAATCTACTTGTAATGGTGCTCAAAACTGGTAACAATTGTAACTGAGGGCAAACTGACTTTCATTTCAAAAGGTACAGATATGTGTTTACTGTTTGAGCCTGCAACTCCACTTCCAGCAATTATCCTAAAGGAAATTACTATGGATGGGGAAGAATTCACCTCAAAGATGTTTCTTACAATTTTCTTGAGAGGCATTGCCAACAACAGTGATTAAAAAAAAAAAAAAACTGTAAATACACAACAATAGAGTTTGGTTCAGTTAAGCCATACTTAGCAAAACATTACAATGATCTTCTAAGATTTATTTTTTAATCTGTGCCTTCCTGTATTTTCTATAATATTCTTACAAAGTGAGTAAGAAAACTAGGTTTTATTTCTGAAACATAAATGTCAGAGTTTATGTTAGAATTTTTGGTTGAAAAGGACAAATACAATGCATTCTTTATATAATCAGAAAGGGAATTTAATGCTTTGTCTCACTAAAAAAAATGGAGGAGTGGGCTTAATAGCTTCCTTACAAAATGTATTTCTAAAAAAATACCCTGGGCCATAAATCTAACCTTGGTAAATTTTTTAAAAATTGAAATAATTTCAAGCATCTTTTCTGATTACAATGTGGTAAGATTAGATGTCAGCTACAGGGGGAAAAAAGCAACTATAAAAAACAACGAACATACGGAGGCTAAATAACACACTTCTGAATAACCAACAGATCATGGAAGAAATCAAAAAAAGAAATCAAAATATGCATAGAACCTAATGAAAATGAAAACATAACAACCCAAAACCTATGGTATTCAGGAAAAGCAGTGTTAAGAGGGAGGTTCATAGCAATAGAAGTCTACCTCAGAAAACAGGAGAAACATCAAATAAACAACATAACTTTACAGCTAAAGCAACCAGCAAAGGAACAGAAGAACCCCAAGGTTAGTAGAAGGACAGAAATCATAAAAATTAGAGCATAAATAAATGAGAAAGAAATGAAGGAGACTAAAGATCCGTAAAACTAAAGCTGGTTCTTTGAGAAGCTAAATAAAATAGACAAACTGGTAGCCAGACTCATCAAGAAAAAATGGAGAAGAATCAAATCAATAAAATTAGAAATAAAAATGGAGAAATCACAACAGACAACACAGGAAATACAAAAGATCATAAGAGATCACTATGAGCAATTACATGCCAATAAAATGGACAGCTTCTTAGAAAAGTATAATCTTCCAAAACTTAGTTCAGTTCAGTTCAGTCACTCAGTCATGTTCAACTCTTTGTGACCCCATGGACTGCAGCACACCAGGCTTCCCTGTCCATCTGTCCATCACCAACTCCCGGAGCTTGCTCCAACTCATATCCATCGAGTCGGTGATGCCATCCAATCATCTCATTCTCTGTCATACCCTTCTCCTCCTGTGAAGAAATAGAAAATCTCAATAGACCCATCACAAGCATGGAAATTGAAGCTGTCATCAAAATCTTCCAACAAACAAAAGACCAGGACCAGATGGCTTCACAGGTGAATTCTACCAAAAATTTAGAGAATAGGTAACACTTATCCTATTCAAACTCTTCCAGAAAATCGCAGAGGAAGGTAAACTCCCAAACTCATTCTATGAGGCCACCATTACCCTAACACCAAACCACACAAAGATGCCACAAAAAAAGAAACTACAGGCCAGTACCACTGATGAACATAGGTGCAAAAATCCTTAACAAAATTCTAGCAAACAGGACCGACAACATTTTAAAAAGAGCGTATATCATGACCAAGCTATCTTTATTCCAGGGATGCAAGGATTCTTCAATATTCACAAATCAAACAATGTGATGCAACATATTAACAGATAAAAAACCATATGATTATCTCAATAGATGCAGAGAAAGCCTTTGACAAAATTCAACATCCATTTATGATAAAAAAAAATAAAACCTCTCCAGAAAGCAGGCATAGAAGGAACACACCTCAACATAATGAAAGCCGTAGATGACAAGCCCACAATGAACCTCATCCTCAACGGCGAAGCACTGAGAGTGTTTCCTCCAAAACCAGGAACAAGACAAGGGTGCCCACTCCCACCACCACTGTTCAACACAGTTTTGGAATCCTAGCCACAGTAATCAGAGAAGAAAAAGAAATAAAGTACATGTAGATTGGAAAAGAAGATTGAAAACTCTCATTGTTTGCAGATGACATGATCCTCTACACAGAAAACGCTAAAGACACCACCAGAAAATTACTACAGCTAATCAATAAATACAGTAAACTTTCAGGATATAAAAGTAATACACAGAAATCCCTTGCATTCCTGTACACTAACAATGAAAAAACAGAAAGAGAAATTAAGGAAACAATTTCAATCACCACTGCAACAACAACAACAAAATGAATAAAATACTTAGGAAAAAGTTTACCTAAAGAAACAAAAGACTTCTACATAGAAAACTATCAGACACTTATGAAAGGAATCAAAGAGGACACAGGCAGATGGAGAAATACGCCGTGCATGTGGATTGGAAGAATCAATATACTAAAAATGAATATACTACCCCCAAAAATCTATAGATTCAATGCAATCCCTATCAAGTTGCCATGAGTGTTTTTCACAGAACTAAAACAAATCTTTTCACAATTTGTAAGGAAACACAAAAACCTGGAACAGCCAAAGCAATCTTGAGAAAGAAGAATGGAACTGGAAGAATCAACCTTCCTGACTTCAGGCTCTACTGCAAAGTTACAGTGATCTAGACAGTATGGTACCAGCACAAACACAGAAATACAGATCAATGGAACAAAATAGAAAGCCCAGAGATAAATCCACGCACCTATGGATACCTTATCTTTGACAAAGGAGGCAAGAATATACAATGGAGAAAAGATAATCTCTTTAACAAATGGTGCTGGGAAAACTGGTCAACCACTTGTAAAAGAATGAAACTAGAACACTTTCTAACACCATACCCAAAAAATAAACTCAAAATGGATTAAAGATCTAAATGTAAGACCAGAAACTATAAAACTCTTAGAGGAAAACCTAGGCAGAACACTCTCTGAAATAAATCACAGCAAGATCCTCTATGACCCACCTCCCAGAGTAATGGAAATAAAAACAAAAATAAACAAATGGGACCTAATTAAATTTAGAAGGTTTTGTACAATGAAGGAAACCATAAGGTGAAAAGGCAGCCTTCAGAATGGGAGAAAATAATAGCAAAGGAAACAAATGACAAAGAATTAATTTCCAAAATATACAAGTAGCTCATGCAGTTCAATACCAGAAAAACGAACAAGCCAACCAAAGAGCGGAGCAAAGAACTAAACAGGCATTTCTCCAGAGAAGACGTACAGATGGCTAACCAGAACTGAAAGAGACACGTGTACCCCAGTGTTCATCGCAGCACTGTTTACAATAGCCAGGGCATGGAAGCAACCTAGACGTCCATCAGCAGACGAATGGATGAGAAAGCTGTGGTACATATACACAGTGGAGTATTACTCAGCTATAAAAAAGAACACATTTGAGTCAGTTCTTAATGAGGTGGATGAAACTGGAGCCTATTATAGTGAGGTAAATCAGAAAGAGAACACCAATACAGTATATTGGTGCATATATATGGAGTTTAGAAAGACAGTAACAAAAATCCTAATGCAAGACAGCAAAAGAGACACAGGTGTAAAGGACAGGCTTTTGGACCCTGTGGGAGAAGGCGAGGGTGGGCTGATTTGACAGAATAGCACTGAAGCGTGTATATCACCATATGTGAAGCAGATG
Organism: Oryx dammah; assembly: GCF_014754425.2. Taxonomy (NCBI): domain Eukaryota; kingdom Metazoa; phylum Chordata; class Mammalia; order Artiodactyla; family Bovidae; genus Oryx; species Oryx dammah. Next base: position 689,873 of record NW_024070194.1, read on the forward strand.
ACCAGTGCAAGTTCGATGCATGAAGCAGGGCAGTCAAAGCCAGTGCTCTGGGACAACCCAGGGGGCTGGGGTGGGGGGGGGGGTGGTTCAGGGCGGGGGACACACGCACCCCTGGGTGACTCATGTTGAGGAATGGCAAAAACCACCGCAGTATCGTATAGACATTATTTTCCAGTTAAAATAAATAAATTAATTTTTTAAAGTAGTCTATACAATACTACTCAGCCATGAAGAGAATGAAGCAGCAGCATGGATGGGCCTAGAGATGGTCACACTAAATGGAGTCAGTCAGAAAGACGGATACCATGTGACATCACTTACGTGTGGAATCCAAAATATGGCACAAATGAGCTGTCTATGAGGCAAACAGACAGCACAGAACAGAGACAGACAGAGAGAACAGACTTCGTGGTTTCCAGCAGTGGGGAGGGCTTGGGGAGGAATGCACTGGGAATTTGGGGTTAGCAGATGGATGCAACCATTATATACATGTACAACTGAACCGCTTTGCTATACATTCATATTCAAAAGCAGAGACATTACTTTGCCGACTAAGGTCCGTCTAGTCAAGACTATGGTTTTTCCAGTGGTCATGTATGGATGTGAGAGTTGGACTGTGAAGAAGGCTGAGCACCGTAGCATTGATGCTTTTGAACTGTGGTGTTGGAGAAGACTCTTGAGAGTCCCTTGGACTGCAAGGAGATCCAACCAGTCCATTCTGAAGGAGATCAGCCCTGGGATTTCTTTGGAAGGAATGATGCTGAAGCTGAAACTCCAGGCCTTTGGCCACCTCATGCGAAGAGTTGACTCATTGGAAAAGACCCTGATGCTGGGAGGGATTGGGGGCAGGAGGAGAAGGGGACAACAGAGGATGAGATGGCTGGATGGGATCACCGACTCGATGGACGTGAGTCTGGGTGACCTCTGGGAGGTGGTGATGGACAGGGAGGCCTGGCGCGCTGCGGTTCATGGGGTCACAGAGAGTTGGACACGACTGAGTGACTGAACTGAACTGAACTGAGAAACTAACACAACATCACAAATCCACTACATTTCAATAAAATAAATTAAAAAATAGAGGCGTGGTTGAACTCACAGCCTGTGGCAAAGCTGCCTGAGCCAGTTTCTCTCCCTCTGTTTTCCCCTCTGTCGGTTTTACTTTCCAGCAGAGTGCAAAGCTCAAGTGAACGGAGTGGTCCCAGCCACAAGGCGAAATCATTCAGAGATCTAACTCGCCAACTATCAAGTCGATCCAGTTTAAAATCAGAACCTGCCTCCCGCACTTTCTTCCTGATCCCTGCTTTGACTTTCTCCATGGTATTCATCACTCCGGATATTCTAAATACTTGGGTACTTCTTTCTTGTGTGTCTCCATTCTCTTGACTATAAGCCCCTGATGATACCAATATTTTTGTCTTTCACTCCTAAATCCCCAGTACCTAAAACTGCTTTGCCTAGAGTAAGTGATCAAGAAACACTTGTTTAACAAATGAATGAGTAAGAGGCTAAAATCAAGAAAGCAGATAAAAGATAACAGTGTGTTGTGCTTAGTCGCTCAGCTGTGTCCAACTTTTTGCGACCCCATGAACTGTAGCCCACCTGGCTCCTCTGTCCATGGAGATTCTCCAGGCAAGAATACTGGAGTGGGTTGCCATGCCCTCCTCCAGGGGATCTCCCCAACCCAGGAATTGAACCAGGGTCTCCCGCATTGCAGGCGGACTCTTTACCAGCTGAGCCACCAGGGAAGCCCCGAGATAACATCATGGGACTCACAGTTCTAAGCGGGGCTGCTGGGCGGCTCGGCGGTAGAGAACCCACTTGCCAATGCATTGGATGTGGGTTCAGTCCCTGGGTCAGGAGGATCCCCTGGAGGAGGAAATGGCAACCCACTCCAGTGTTCTTGCCTGGGGAATCCCAGGGAGGGGGGATCCTGGTAAGCTATACAGTCCATGGTGTCGCAGAGTCGGACAAAACTTAGCAACTAAACAACAATATCCCTAGGTTAGGGGGCTTTCCAACAGTGACGGCTGAGTCCCAAAGCTGCTTTGGCCCAGAATCTACCAACAAGTATTAGCTGTAATAAGGTAAACAGGAGTCAGAGGTAAAGTGAAAAACTAGTATTTCTGCTTTAGAATTCCTGGGGAGATAGAAATTCAGATACCTGAACTCTGCCCCCACCCAATGATGCAACCAAAAGCCAACAGTGGGCCCAGGAATGCGCCCTGCATTACACTCTCCAGTGACCCTCGTGTGGACCACCGAGGAAGTCTCACGGTCCCTGAAGGCGGACCCTGCTAGCAGGAGCACCCTGAAGATGGCTTCTGAACTCGTCTGTACATTCAGCAGGAAAGAAAGGCTGACAGTCTGCTCCTCGAGGTTCACAGCCTGGTGAAAACCAACACTTCACCTGCTTTGCTGAAAATCCCTACCTGTTCCTAAACGCCTCAGGAAGGGCAATATTGCCTGAGATGGTGAAAGGCGAGAAAATTAAATAAGTTAATGGAAATTCAAATAGGTTTGCAGTTACTCCTGAGTGCTACTTATTTAATCCAAGTGTTTACCTTGACAATGGAAGATTAAATGGAACACTAATTAAGGAATTTTCTAATTATTCTTCCTTGTTGGGGATATCAACAGTGGAGGCAGATGGGTTTTAGCCCTGACAGGATCAACTGTGTTCCAAACAAAGCTGCGTGCTGATTACTTGAGGGGGGCTATCACCGATCTGGCGTCTGAAGGTATCCTTGACTTCCTCCCAGGGTTTCCCCTCACCGTTCTTTTTTATATGCAGTTTCAAATCCTGTGGAAATCAACCCATTCAAATGATCAGGGCAGCTCACGGGACAGGAGAGTGCACCTGTCTGCTCACCCAGCTCCTCAGGACACCCCCTTGTTGACCTCGCTTTAGTGGAGGAGCGCGCAGGAGCTGCGCGTTTGACAGGGCTCGACTCTCCGAGACGGCTCGGTCAGCCGGCATTCGGCCATGGGCCGCGGGGAGAAGCGATTTCAGGGGAGTGTGGAAGAGAACACGCATGTGTCACCAGTATTCCACAGTGTGTGGGTGTGACTTACCATGAACATATCACGCAGGCACCACACACGTTCAAACCAATACAATTCGCCTATGTGTGCTTAGCAGCTAATTTAAAAATAGTAATTACAACGAGATAAAGGGCTAACTTAAATTGGGGTGGCTGTATCTCGCTCCTGGCGGCCCTGAAGCAAGCAGGATGTGGGGGCATGAATGTGGTTTCCCTGCTCTGGCCTCAGTCCTTTATCCCTCACACTGTGTGCCGACCATTCTAGTGTGTACAGCTCAGTTGGTTGTTCATTGGTTTTGGTCCCTAAACACGATTTACCTACTTCGTCTGGTGTTCAACTCAAGAGCAACTATTCCAACACCGGAGGAAAAACTGGCAGTCGTGGATGTTCTGTGATACATTTTCAAGGGTAATTTTGATTGGATGAGATGTTTGCCTTACCTACTGACTGGAGTGTACCCATTTCCTAGTACCCACACACAGACACACACAGAGAGACGTGTGCAGAAACGCACACATATGCACCCACTCATATCTGTAAGAGTCCAAATAAACTGGGCCTTTCCGCACTGGTTTTCATCAGGAATCTACTTTCATCCTTTCCAAAAGAGGCACGGGAAATACCGCACAGCTGTAAACACAACTGGGGGCTGACACTTAATTGTAGACACTGTGGATATGTAAGAAGGAATGGATGCCTGGGAGAAACTATAAGAAAGATTAGAATAAAGAGGTGCCTGTGTATTACCGTTACCTCTTGCCCCACTCACACGCCCAAGCATTTATTACATTCTGGAATACAAAAGTGCCCACGGAAGTTCATCTGAGGATACATCTATACACTCTGCTCAAGACCAGGAAGACCAGTTGCAGAGCGAGCGTTCTCTGAAGAGTCCTCTCATGCGGCTCATTGAAGGGCAGCCAGGAAGTGGCTTGACCTCTCCAGTCTGCTACTCAGACTGTTAGCTTCAGAGCAGAACCACTCATGTTTTTCTATAGAACCATTAAAACAAATGATTCTTCTACACATGCTGACCTTCCTGACAAAGAAAAGGAACTTCGGGTGGACTTTCAAGAGCATTGGAGCTCAGATGCAAATCTGTGAAGGAAAGAATCTTTTTTATCATGTCTAGACACATAATTATGCTTAATTTGCTAAACGAAAAGGAAGAATCTCAAGTGAATTATTTTAGATTTTCCCATTTGTCTTTTGAGTGCCCTGGTAAATGGAGATATAATTCTACTCAAAGGTCATTGCTATTTAAATCCAGTCCAAGTCCTTGCCCTCCCCCAGCTGTTAAGTACACATCTGATTGTTGCTGGAGCTCTGATGGAATGTGCAGGGGGCCCGAAATACTCTGCTAGCAGGAAGCAGCCCACCCCACCGCCAGAGTCTTTATAAAGTCTCAAACCAGCCTCTGAACCCTGCTTCTAATGTTCTGAGGCAACGGAGGTGCCTTCTTTCTAGATTTCATTTCAGAATGGTGTGTACTTCCTTCTCAAATAAAGTAGTTGTGGAGACATTGCCAAATATTTTGTTTCCAGTATTAAGCATTCTCATAAGTTAGCCTTTCAAATAGGGCTTCAAATATCACTTTTGGCCTGCAATTGATATCTGGTTTGCATTCTCACACTTGGGACATTCTTTCCTCTCTGCTGAGTAGTTTGCAGGATCTTAGTTCCCTGACCTGACCAGGGATCAAACTTGGGCCCACAACAGTGAAGGCACAAGTCACAATCACGGGAGCAGCAGGGCAGTGCCGTACTTGGACCCTCCAACCAAGCTCAGAGCCTCACGCTGCCAGAGTTCTCAGACAGAAACCACCCTCAGTCAACAGTGCATGTGAGCTAACGGAAGCAGATACTCAGCCTCACCATGGAGTTCCCTTTAGGATTTTCCTGATTTCTTTAGTCAAGAACTCACCTGCATGTATTTGAAAAGAAGGCAAAAGTCTTCACCTAAAGCACTTTGTAAAACTTTATGAAATGAGCAAAGCAAAGTGTATTCCTGAGATGCTGCCTCGTGAAACAAGCCTAGTTCTATTCATTATGGTTCTCTGCTTTTAAGTAACTTGAACTGGCTCTAATTTAATCTGAGATAAATCACAGATTCTAAAAGAAGTCGCCCAAAGCTGAACCACAATCAAGCAAGGAGCTGGGCAAATCCTCTCCCCAGAGAGAAGCCAGAGAGATGGCCAAGTAAACACAACAACTTAAGTGTTCTTGGAGTCAACCAACATCACACAGCAATCTGAGAAGTGGTGAATTATGAAAAACCTCCTCAACTCTTGATAAGAACGGTAGGAATTTAGATGGGCCTGCTCCCAGCTTGATAGGCATGCAGATTTTGCCCAATGAGATAGGTCATGGAGACTGGCAGCTTCTCTGCCCTGATTGAAGGAGCTTCTGTGGCTTGGAGGAGTAGGCTGTGGCCAAGCCAGCAGCCTTGATGTTAGCAGTGACTATGCAGCAATTGGTCAGGTGGGGCAGGCCACTGGATACAGCCTCCTGAGGATCCAAGGTCAGGGCAGCATATTCTAGGCTGCGGATGCAATTACAGACAATGGAGTCTGGAGGGGCCCAGGCCAGCCACACACTGAGGCAGCAACATTTGCACAGATCTGAAAGGACCCGGTAGAAACTGAACTCTAGGGCAGAAGTGAAAACCTTCTGAACCTTGAATGTGCTTTTCCTAGAAACAAATCCATGTGTAGAGATGGAAGCCTTACTGACTCAAGCTGAAGTGAGCATAAACTCTGTGCAACAGCTGGCTGATACAAATTCATGCAGACACAAGGGCGATCCCCTAGGAAGTTAGAGTTAAAAGCAAAATTAAGAAGCTTAAAAGTCAGCAAGGTGCTTTTGAGCTGTGGTATTGGAGAAGACTCTTGAGAGTCCCTTGGATAGCAAAAAGATCAAACCAGTCAATCCTAAAGGAAATCAGTCTTGAATACTCATTGGAAAGACTGATGCTGAAGCTAGAACTCTAATACTTTGTCCACCTGATGTGAAGAACGGACTCCTTGGAAAAGACCCTCATGCCAGGAAAGATTGAAGGCGGGAGGAGAAGGGGACAACAGAGGATGAGATGGTTGGACGGCATCACTAACACCATGAGTTTGAGCAAGCTCTGGGAGTTGGTGATGGACAGGGAGGCCTGGCCTGCTGCAGTCCATGGGGTTGCAAAGGGTCAGACACGACTGAGCGACTGAACTGAAAGTCATCAGCAGACACACATCATAGAGACAATTAGCAGATTCACCTGGGTAAGTCACGGACAGGAAAAGAAAGAGGAAAGAAGGGAGGAAGGACTGGCCAGAACCACAACCTCAGGGGCGAAAGCACTTGAATCTAGAATTTTTCCAATGTATTTTCTAAAGTCTCCATCATGAAGGACCTAGCAAGGGAATTCTCCCTTGGAGTCTCCAGAGGAGAGCTCGGTCCAGCCGATATCTGGCATCAGCCGAGGTGGTCCTGCCGTGCCCAGCGCAGCCCACCTGGGCTTCTGAGGGAAGAAACTGGTGACAGGTGGGGGCTGTTTCAAATGGCTCACTTCGTTATGCAAGGAAAGTAGCAGAGATGGTCCAACCACGCCCAGCACACACGGCCTGGGGCACCTAGGAGCAGGTGAGGGCGCAGCAAGTGAGGTGGGGGGGTACCCAGGCCAGGGCCGATGCTGGAGGAGCGAGCTAAAAGGCTCGGCAGCGGTGGAGACGGGCACATTCTGTGAGCCTGGAAAACCCACTCGACAACTCTGTCCCACGGGAGCCGAGAAGGACGAGCGCTTTGCCAGGCGCTGGGAGAAACACCCTCAGTGCGAAGCTCAGGGTCCGTTCTCTGTGAGTGGTAGTCGCTCAGACGTGTCCCACTCTCTGCGACCCCATGGGCTGCAGCCCGCCAGGCTCCTCTGTCCAGGGGGCTTCCTGGGCAAGAACACTGGCCTGATTGCCACCTCCTCCTCCAGGGGATCTTCCCCATCCAGGAATGAAGCCCAGGTCTCCCGCACTGCAGGCAGATTCTTTACCCTCTGAGCCCCCAGGGAAGCCCATTCTCTGTAGACCACGGCTAATGGTGGGAGATGCCATTGTTTAGCACAGTCAGTAAAGACAGGAATAGTGGGACCCTAAGACTAGAGAAGCCAGCTGAACAGGAGCCCGGAAATGAGCGGCAGGCCAGCGAGGCAGCCAGAGGGCCAGACCTAGAGAGTGAGGGGGATCTTTTACAGAGCTTGTCCCTGCATCCACACTGATGGGAAGTCCTTCTCAGGCGGCTCAGTGGTAAAGAACCCAGCTTCCAAAGCACAAGATGCAGGCTCGATCCCTGGGTTGGGAGGATCCCCCAGAGGAGGAAACGGCAACCCACTCCAGTATTCCTGCCTTAAAAATTCCATGGACAGAGGAGCCTGGAGGGCTGAAGTCCATAGTGTCACTAGGAGCTGGACACGGCCAAGTGACTGAGCACACCTCCCCAAGTGTGCCGCTGTGTATACACAATCAACAGATGCACAGAGCCCCAGGAGCTGAGAGAAGGTGCCTCAGTAAAGCCTTACAGTCCATTCCCCAGCTTCGGCAGGAAAGCCAGCGCTCAGAGGAGGGGTCCTCTGGCTGAAGAAGAGGCTGGGTGCCTGGGAGGAAGAACCCGGCCCGAGGCACCACGTGGTAGCGACTCCTCTTGTCATCCGCCCAAGGGACCTGCATCCGGCTGCCTCGGTAGAGACACTGGGGAGAGAGAGAAGAAACCCAGATATTTAGAGGCTGTTTGAAATGCCTCAACTGAAAGAATTTGCCTTGCCCAGCTGCCCTGGGGGCTCAGCTGGTAAAGAATCCACCTGCAATGTGGGAGACCTGGGTTTGATCCCCGGGTCGGGAAGATCCCCTGGAGAAGGCAAAGGCTACCCACTCCAATATTCTGGCCTGGAGAATTCCATGGACTCTACAGTCCGTGGGGTGGCAAAGAGTCAGACACAACTGAGCAGCTTTCACTTTCAAGGTGACAACTCCTTCCCAGACAGCCCACATGCAATGATTTGTCAAGAGAGAAATATAAAAGCCCCAGTTCAGCTGCAGAGGCCCCATGGGGTTGGCCTAGACCTTCACAGTGGCTCATCACAACTCATCTCTTCCTCTCAGTTACCCTCTTCCTTCCCAGGAGGACACTGATAAGTTTCTTTTTATCTCCATCACAGAATCTGTCTGCCCAGAGGCTAACCAAAGATAACAGCAAGCACTCTGTGCTTATCGGTGATTATATTTCAGCTGCTGAGTGGCTTTATGTTGTTTTCTTAGTCATTTATTAAACAAAAATTCATCAGAAACATATTACTTAAAAGTCAATCCTACAGAAAATCAACCCAGAATATTCACTGGAAGGACTGATGCTGAAGCTCCAAAATTTTGGCCATCTGATGTGAAGAGCTGACTCCTTGGAAAAGACCCTGATATTGGGAAAGATTGAAGGCAAAAGGAGAAGGGGGTGATAGAGGATGAGATGGTTAGACAGCATCACCAACTCGGTGAGCATGAATTTGAGCAAACTCCAGGAGATAGTGGAGGACGGAGGAGCCTGGCATGCAGTTCTCCATGAGATGGCAAAGAGCTGGACAAGACTTAGCAACTGAACAATACTTTTTAAGTCTTTCTTTGGAGAAACAGAATCATAGCACAGATCATCTTTTAAAATTCAGAAACGAAAGGCTAGCCATCCATTGTGCATCTCGTTAATGCCTTAAGTGAAAACTTAATGCCAAAATATCCATGGTCCTTATTGCCACTATAAAGAAGGCCATGCAGACCCCAAAGTGGTTTTCCTTGGTGATTAAGCGAATATTTGCATCCATGTAATCATTCCTGCTGCACATTATGATACCTAAGGCCTTTTTCTTTTACAGTTTTAGTGAAAAAGCAGTATTAAAAATATGAATGTCATTTACTTTTTCATGTTAAATGAGCCAGTGATTAGAAAAAAAAATAGAACTAGTTAATATTCTGCTTCTCCAAGATTTAGAGTGTAGGAATGTTTATGAAAATATGCCTTTGACAAGAATAGGGGTAAATGAGTGTATTGGATTTTATGAAAGCCCAGATTCTTTTTTTCCACCAGCTTTATTGAGGTATGATTGACAAGAACAAAATTGTATCTATCTAGGTTTTGGGCCACTAAACAAAAGCTTTTCATGTTCCTTTCCCTGAAGCATGTCAGGTGGGTTCTGCATTTGTAAATGAAAAGTGACAATATTTCTGACTCTGGAGATACAGGAAATAAAACATCAATGACATCATACTGTCAATAAAAGTTTCAATGGAAAGTTTTAATGTATTTTGAATAAATTAGTTGTCTAGACTTGAATTTGGCACCATTCCCCTCAATAATGTGGATATATAACAATCCAATAAAGATAGTCAAAATGCGTCTTTGCATTGCAGGCAGATTCTTTATAGTCCGAGCCAGCCACCAGGGAAGCCCCTCCTTTGGTGCCTACTAAGTTACAAACTCAAACAGCCACAGATCCTGGAACACACGCGCACGCGCACGCACACGCACACGCGCACGCACGCACGCACGCACGCACGCACGTTAGATTGACTTTAAAGATTGGGGATGGTGGGGTTCGTGGCTAACAGTTACCTCTTCAAAGCATTTGAATTCCGTACTTGTACCAAATCACACTTACAGACAACACAGTTGTTGTCAGAAGGTGAGGGTCATCAGGCACGACCTCTGATGCATATCACATGCAGGGCTTTCATTTTAAAAGAGCAGTTTCAGTCTCACTTAGTCGGAAGAGTGTGGAAGAGACTTTGAAGTTGTTTATGGAGCTTCAAACTGTGACAAACCACGTCCGGGACGGGCGAATGTGCTGTTACTGCAGGGTTCCCAGGTATGCTGCGGGGACCCTGAGGTTTTATATTCCAGAAGTGATTCTGATTCTTATGCTAATTGCCAATTTCTGTTTCACTGATTTATTTTTTTAAAACACAGACAGTTTATTTAACTTCCCTATACCTTATCACGGTATGTCTCTTAGTCCAGACAGAGTAACACAGATTTGAGAATATTATTGCAGTCCTGGAACACGTCCTTAGTGAGACAGAGGACTCATACAAATTCCTGCAGTCAGGATGGCCAGTTATTCAAGGCAGTCTGATGCCCGTTATGCTCTTCACCGTGTTGTCTTCCTCAGATTTACTCCAATACTTCAGCTGCATCAGTTATAACGATATCCAGGTCTGGAGCAACATGGATACAAAAAGGGAAACAGATGCAGAAAGTGAGATGAGAATGGGGGTATATAACTCTGTGGAAGCAAAAACCAAGAGATGACGTATTAGCTAAACTTCATGAGTTACACCAGCAAGGTTGCTTTGAAAGTCGTTAACTTGGGACTCCTCTGGTGGTCCAGGAGTTAGGAAAGCGCCTTCTCCTGCAGGGGATGTGGTTCGACCCCTGGCTGGGGAAGGAAGATCCCACACGACAGGGGGCACTCACACCTGCATGTTCCAACCAGAGGGGGAAGGCTGCACAGCACAGCTGCAGCAGCCCGAACACCGAGCGGAGATCTGGCCGAGTAAGAAGGGGAGTTATTTAAGCACTCAACTCATTTCCAAAACAGAAGTAGGTGAGGTCACGACTCCATTTTACAGGAGAAGAAAGCTGAGGCACAGAAAGACTAAGCGTTTGTCCAGCCTCACAGCACTAGTGAGAAGGGCAGCCGCGGTTCAGCCCAGGCAGCCTGAGTGCACGGCCCGTGCTCCTAAAACCCAAGCTGTGCTGACACTCAGGGCGAGTCACGAAGCCTTCCACAGCTCATTGGAAGGGATGCAAAAGATAAATACGGACCCTAGAAAGTCAAAATGATTTGAGAACACCCAGAGAGCAGACTATTTCTTAACCTATTTTTTTTGCCACCTCTCTATACCTTTCTCTATATATCCCAGTGTTATAGCATTTAAAACTAGCAAAATCATTGCTTAAAGCCTCATCACATGCATAATATTTCATTGTCCTGACTTGCTTTAACTCAACACTAACAGCGGCTTCCACGATAGCCAAGTTTTTATTAAACACACTTGCTCTGAACCAGGCTCCACGCTAAATCCTTTCTACACTTTATTACACTCACCTTCATGCCTCTCAGTCTTCTCATTTCCCCTCTTCCTGTGAGTGTTCATCCCAGTCTCATTTCCTGTGTGTGATTCAACAACAATGCAATTGTGGTTCAACAATTCTCTTCTAGCCCTTTCCCTTTCCCGAGTCTAGATCCCGGCTCCACCCTCTTCACCGTGATCCAGCTTCGCATTTGTGACCATCTGCTCCTCAAGTTCATCTTAATGTCAAACTGGCAGAAATGACGTTTGTTTTTATCCAAATGGAAGCTGTTTTCTTCTGCAGACTGCTTCTCACAGTGACTTCCAAATGACCGTGGGCGCCAGCTCTACCCTTCCTGCCTGCCGTCTGGAGTAATCTGCGACGCAGCGCTCCCAGTCCTGCCTGACAGACTGCTTCTCCTGCCCCCAGGCTTGCAACTCTTTTGCTCACTTTCTATCAACTCTTCCTCTTTGCTCCACTTCTCCTGTAGACTCTTAACAGTTCCACCCAAATGTTTCCTTTCAACCTTTTAATCTGATTGCCAAACCACTTTTCAAACAGTTCAGCCTGAGACAACCTTGTACAGACAGCCCAGATGCAGCCACCGCACCTTGATGCTTCTCCTCCTCTACGACTGCCTGCTGATGCTCCAAAGGTCAGACATCCTTCAGAGTCAAAGGACAAGCGAGCGTGATGACCCCGCACAGACTGGTCTCCTGTGGCAGCAGATTGGGTGACGGAAGTAGAGCAGGGTTCTAGCACAATCTCCTCGATTTTACACTTCATAGATGAATTTAATTGGACGTTAAAAATATTTGTGAAGTACCCCTTCAAGTTGCACATACAACTTCATGACATTGTGAGGAGGCTGAGATATTTTAAAGGTTGTAAGGTCTAGCTGGTTTCTTTACAATTTATTTGTAAGTATACTTTTGTACTCTACTCATCTCAGTGATAAGGAAAAGCCTTTTTTTTTTCTTTCTCCAAATGTGTACTCTTATGATATTTCTTACCAGATGACTTTTCAATAAACTGGTGGTGACGATGTAGATTTTATAAATGAAAATCTTCTGGTGCAGGGGCAGGGAAGGAGTTCAGTGAAAAATGATCTACTTTGTCCCTAAATTTCATGTGTCTTCCCAAAGATTATTTTAAAAGCAAGAATTCTTTTCCATTTTAACTTGCTATCTACCTTAAACCTTCATTGTGGCTATCTATTTTCAGAGACCTCAATTTGCACTAAGTCAAAAAAAGAGCAAAGTGACACCTAAAGTATGAATACAGGGAATTCACTTCACTGCTGAGCAGATTCACTGAGCTTCTAATATTCTGCCTCTCGTGTGCACAGCCCTTAGTTCAGATATTACACTTTCAAAAGAAGAAAAGAATTCACCAAGACCAAAAAATGAAAAACACAAACCAAATGTTGTTACATGTGGAAATATTATACACAATCAATCTATATGTAATGGTATAAAGAATTCACAAAAATTCAAAGAACTATTTCTATATGAAGAGTATATGATGTGATTAAAATGTCATAAGAAGAAATCATTTAATGTTTTCTATGTTACAATTACGATGAGGAATGATCATTTCCCTAGCCCTCAGCTCAAGTTTGGTTTTAGTGGCTGTCTCAGGACATTATTTTCCCTGTTATATACTCTTTTGAATGGCACCGATGTCAACTGTTCTTCATCACTGCCGCTAGTCACTGACGTGATCTTGTAAATAAGAAAGCAATAAACGCCTTTCAGTCCAAATATATAATTAGTGCTAGTTGTGAAGGGTAGGTTATGACAAGATTCATAGTTCATGTTTAGATTTCCAGGTTAATAAACTCTACATGACAAAAAAAGAAAGAAAAAAACTCCCACATTTTCTCGCTTAAATGATATTCAGAAGCTCTTATTTATATAGCAGGACAACCCTTCTGTTTCAGTTTCTCACTTCTCTGCTGTTGTTCAGCCACTAAGTTGTGTCTGACTCTCTGTGACCCCATCAGGCTCCTCTGTCCTTCACTATCTCCCGGAGTTTGCTCAGATTCATGACCATTGATTGAGCTGGTGATGCCATCCAACCATCTCATCCCCTACTGCCCCCTTCTCCTCCCGCCCTCAGTCTTTCCCAGCATCAGGGTCTTTTCCAGTGAGTCAGCTCTTCACATCAGGTGGCCAAAGTATTGGAGCTTCAGCTTCAGCATCAGTCCTTCCAGTGAATATTCAGGGTAGATTTCCTTTAGGATGGATTGGTTTGATCTCCTAGCTGTCCAAGGGACTCTCAAGAGTCTTCTCCAATGCCACAGTTCAAAAGCATCAGTTCTTTGGTGCTCAGCCTTCTTTACGGTCCAATTTACATTCACACATGACTACTGGAGAAGAACTCTAAATTCTTTCAAATACCGTGTAGGCAAAGAGTACCACATGTTGAAGTGACTCCCCTTGACCTTGAAATGCTCACTTCCTGTAGTAGATAGCTGGCCAGCTCCCAGAGTGACATGGTTTCCTTACATAGCAGAGAGTTGTGCTAGAATGGCTGATGAGAGTAATCATATCTGTAGTCCCCAAGGCTTCTTGCATCTAAGAGGTGCCGTACAACTACTTCTCACTGATGGAATGTGAGTAGAAGGGGTATAGGTCACTGCTAGGCCAAAGTAGTAGTTAAGAAGACATGCTTTATCCAAGACTCTACAGGAAGGCAATGTCACAAGAGGGAAGAAGTCTGGGACCCAGCATGACTGAAGTAAACCATCCACCGACCTGACCAGGTGTATCTGCAACGAACAATGAAACAGCTGACCAAAATTTTCCTTTTGTATTATGCCTCTGAGATGGTAATATATAAGTGAGTACCGTGATATAGAAATATACTATATATTATGTACAAAATATAGCAACGTAGAAACTTATGAAGGGGCTTCCCAGGTGGCTTGAGTGGTAAAGAATCCACCTGCCAAGGCAGGAGACACAGGAGATGCAGCTTCCATCCCTGGGTCGGGGAGATCCCCTGGGGGGAAATGGCAGCCCACTCCAGGATTCTTGCCTGGGAAATCTCAGGGACAGAGGAGCCTGGCGGGCCACAGTCCACGGGGTCGAAAGAGTCAGACACGACTGCGTGACTGAGCACACACACAAGCTGACAAAATATGGAATAAAAGACAAAGAGAACTGAAAATAGGAAGCGCTATGCGTCTGTCAAAGGTGCGTATGTGTGCAGTGTATTCTATAAACGTGAGTGAATACATGTCATATTATATTGTAGTGTATATACATACATACACACATTTGGCGGCTGCTGCTGCTAAGTCGCTTCAGTCGTGTCTGACTGTGCGACCCCAGAGACGGCAGCCCACCAGGCTCCCGTCCCTGGGATTCTCCAGGCAAGAACACTGGAGTGGGTTGCCATTTCCTTCTCCAATGCATGAAAGTGAAAAGGGAAAGTGAAGCTGCTCAGTTGTGTCCGACCCTCAGTGACCCCATGGACTGCAGCCTTCCAGGCTTCTCCGTCCCTGGGATTTTCCAGGCAAGAGTGCTGGAGTGGGGTGCCATCGCCTTCTCCACACACATTTGGCAGATATATATATAATGTCTTGTATTTTTTAATATTTTGTATTTGTATTATGTAAATATAATTGCATTTACATATTTTTATATATTTGTATTTTTGTTAAAGTAATATTGTATTGTATTATAGAATAAATATAGAATAATCGTGTGATACATTTTACTTTTCCTTCATTAGATAAAACGTTCCGAAAGGCAAAAAAAAATGAAGTGTACTGCTGCCTCTCCTCCTACTTGAGTTAATACTCATCAGTGCGAAACTGAGGACAGAAGAGATGACGGAAAGTTGCCCGGCACCCCTTCCCTTAGAGAACAGTCTCTGCTGGTTCCTAACTGCAGCTGAAATGTGAAGAGCTTGTAAGCAAGAGAGCCGATCAACTTAGTACTTAAGTATCAGTATTAATTACTTGGGTGAAGAAATGTGTGATTGTACAAATTGCTCAGTGAGATTACAAGGGAGTGTGCATTTGCAAACACACGTCCGTGCGATTTGCCTGGTAAGCACCGCTTACCGAACTTAAAAAGCGTAGCCCCCAGATTAGACAAGCGGACCATCCCTCAGCTTCTGCCCTTGCTTCAGAGGGTTCTCTGCTGTGAGCTGTTCTCGTTCAGCAGCCCCGTTACTTCTGCTCCCAAATTAGCTCAGAGAGTCCTGCACTGGAGTGTGCCTTCCTTCTTTATGACCCGTCTGTTACTTACTTAATGTTTTCCCCAAAGAAGTGCTCTTAGAATTTACATAAAGTCTCTCTGCCACCGGCGACTGCCCCGTGTGTCTGCCCCCTTGGGGTAATAACTCCTGAAGAGACTTGTTTCTGTTCCGCTCTCCAATTCATCTCTGGCTGGGCTCTTTCCAATTTACCTCCATCGGACTTTGTCTCTGCCATTCTGCACACAATTGCCTCGTCACTTGGTCATCCATAAGCTCCGCACTTCTGAATCCGAGGGCTTCTCTGAAAGCTCAGTTGGTAAAGAATCCGCCTGCAGTGCAGGAGACGCCGGTTCGATTCCTGGGCGCGGAAGATCCGCTGGCGAAGGGATAGGCTACCTACTCCTGTATTCTGGCCTGAAGAATTCCATGGACTGTATCGTCCATGGGGCCGCAAAGAGTTGGACACGACGGAGTGCCTTCCAGGGTCACTCTCTGAACCGGAAGTCTCCGTGCTCCCGTCCATGACCCCAGCAGCGTCTGACACAGCTGGCACGCCCTCCCTCTCTGGGCCGCTCTCTTCTCCTGGTTCCGAAACCCCACACCCCCGTCCTGCTGCTCCCTCCTTCTCAGCCTCCTTTGCCAACTTCTCTTTTCCATAACTCCCTCATGCCCAAGTGTCTCCGATCTCATTCCACTGTCCTTTTCTCTATGTGTACTCTTTCCTTTGGTAATCTCATTCCTTTTTACTGCCTTCAATGTGTTTATTTGCAATTATTTCTAAATTTATAGCTCCTACAAACTAGGGACTACAACTGCACACTTGATATCTTGAGACATGTAAATTGATCACAATATTTACTTATTAATTATAACTATTCCGCCTCAGATTAGCTCCAATTGTATATAAATTTCCTGTAGCAGGAGCCTCGACAATTTTTATTCACTTGCTCAGCCTCAGCAGTTGGAACCATGTCTGCAACATGGCTAACGCTTAACAAACATTTGCTGCATAAACTGCACCCAGGAAAGAAGCAAGGCTGGCTGTCACCTGACCCATTCATTCTGTTTTATTATTCATTTATTTGTGACTGAGCTGGGTCTCCCTCGCTGCCCGTGAGCTTTCTCTAGTTGCAGCGAAATGAGGCTACTCTTTGCCGCTGAGTGCGGGCTTCTCACTGTGGTGGCTTCCCTTGCTGGAGGGCACCGGCTCTAGGCATGCGGGCGTTGGTTGTGGTGGTGCACGGGCTCAGCTGCCCCACGGCATGTGGGATCTTCCTGGACCAGGGATGGAACCCATGTCCCCTGCATCCGCAGGCAGATTCTTAACCACTGGACCACCAGGAAGGTCCATTCATTCCTCTACAATATTGAACTTAATTGATCATTCTCCTTGTGCAACGTGCAAAAAGGCTGGTATAGATCATCTAAATATTTTATGTTTTGCTGTAGTTTATGTGAGAGGTTCCTGGTATATCCAGTTATTTAATAATGATGTAATCTGCTTATCAAATGTTGAGAAAACCAAAAGGTAGACATCTTAGTATTGTTCTTAAAAACCATGAGTCTTGTAAGGAATGCAGACTGAACCTGCCCCTGCAACTCCAGTTCGTTGATTCTTAAACTGGTGGTGGTGGTTTAGTTGCCAAGTTATGTCTGATTCTTATGACCCCACGGACTGTAGCCCACCAAGCCCCTCTGACCATGGGATTTCCCAGACAAGAATACTGGAGTGGGTTGCCATTTCCTTCTCCAGGGGGTCTTCCCCACCCAGGGATTAATCCTGGGTCCCCTGCCTTGCGGGTGGTCTCTTGCATAGCAGGCAGGTTCTTTACCAGCTGAGCCACCAGGGAAGCGTCGGTTCTTAAACTGTGGGGAAATTCCCAACCCATCTGGGGAGAGCTCTTGTAAAGTATACTAAAAAAGACTTACCTTACCAGAAAAGTAAAAATTCAAATCGGCACAAATCATACGAAACCCGTTTGCTTCACGCGAGGTTCGGTGTGGCTGTCAACCGGTCAGACACTTCTACACGGTCGCTCTCGGTGTCTGCGTTTGCGTCGTCATGAGCGGTCAGGAAGTGTCCAGAGCCGGCTCTGCGGGCCCGGGAGCGCCGCCTGGCGCACCTCTATGCGCCCCCGTCCCGATCGCTTTCCATTTGCGCCTTCGCAGGGAGGCTGCAGACTTCTACAGACAGCTGCTCTGTGGCCAGTTTCCGCCTGGTCCTCACTAAAGAAGCTGCGCTGTATATGCCTTATCCGCTAAGGCAGTGTGGTCACTGAGAATACAGGATAAGATCTCACAAAAGCTTGACAAGCATTTGTCTCCGGGGCTAGGAAGGCGTGTCTAGGAAGGCGTGTCATCCTGCTCCCCTTGCCCCGCTGACCTGGGGGGCTGGGAGGGCGGGGCTCCTGCTCTTTCCTCGGTCACCCTCTTTGTCAAGATGCTCAGCAAGCTGGCAGCAGAAACGGTGGTTTCCCTGTCGGATCCGCCGCCAGGAGCGAGCACTCAGCACAAACGATCGTGTCCAATGGTCGACCAGGAAACGGTTCCGCAATCTGTGTTTCATCAAATTCATTGAGTTTGCACAGCATTACAAGCAGCTCATTACTGTCATTTTCCCCACAGACGATTCTATTCCTCAGTACCACTTACTCACGGAACACCTCCTGGCAATGGCCAGCGCCAACCACCCGCCTCCACGGTGCCAGAAGCAATAACTTCGGAGGCAGAGCGTGAACACTGTATTACATTTAACCTTTCCTCTGTGTGTTATCATTCACCATAACCACGCTTCTGGATTATAGAAAATCAGATGGCAGAGAGGGTTGGTTCCCTATTGTTTTCTCCAGTGAGATTCCGTGGTTCACTGCTGACAGCCAGCCAGTCTCTGGGCTCAAGGCAAACCATCAGCTGCTGTTCCAACGCCTGAGCGCTGCTCAGAACCTCACTGCAGTGGACGGCGTGCAATGGGAAAACTAGCTCAGTCTCTGTTGCTGCGTCTCCCTATGTTGAGCCTTCAAGGTTTTCAACATGGAACTCCATCTACAGCACAGCTTATACAACATACAATTTCAATTCTCTCCATCACAAGGAGGGGTTTGTTTTCTATTCCTAAAGTCCCATGCAGAGGGAAGTGTGGGATTGACGGCACATGCTGAGCAAAACACCCAGATGATTTCACTGTGAAATCTTGGGCAAATGATCTGTGGCTGATGACACACTGAAAAAACCACTCAGGTCATCAAAGGGGAAAAACACCAACAAACCCATCAGAACCAGTGCGTAGCATCTTAAAAGCAAAAGGTAGTTGCCTGACCTAGGTTTCTTATTTTTCAACTTTAGGGCTGGTGTCAGGTAAAACTTCGGTTCTGGGAAAATTTGATTCAGTGGGTGTCCCTGACTCTGAAAAGTGACTCTGCATTCATGTAATATTCTGGCAATAAATATGTATAAAATGCCCATTAGGCTTTGCACTCTAGTATTTCAAGATGCCTAATGGAATATTTGCCTAAAGTGAGTTCAATGGGACATTAGGTTCATGGGTGTTGTGAAAAGAATTATTCTATGGTCAATCGAGTTTGAAAAATAAAACTGCATTAAACAAAGATAACCGTGCCTATTTGTAGAATGGTTTCTCAGAGTTGACAACAGCCTAATGTGCATTGAGAATTTCTAAGTAGGGAAAGTAGAGGGTCACATTAGCAATAGTGTCTTAGTTAACTGGATGCCTCTGGTCTTTTAAATTTTTTTCCAACTCTTTGCAACCCCATGGACTGTACCCTGCCCAGCTCCTTTATCCATAGGATTCTCCAGGCAAGAATTCTGAAGTAAGTTGCCATTGCCTTCTCCAGAGGATCTTCCAACCCAGGGATTGAACCTGCCTTTCCTGGGCCTCCTGCTTTGGCAGGCAGATTCTTTACCACCAAGCCACCTGGGAAGGCCCTCAGAATATCTTATAGCCCCGATATTTCTCAGAATATGTTTTGATGACTGTGTCTTTATACTCTTAAGGATCATAAATATTTGTGACACCCCCCCAACCTTTTCCACTTTTCTTGAGGTTAGCTGGGGCATTAAGACCACAGCTTTGTTCCATGGTCGTCAATAAACCAAGGCACCACAGAATGGACACGAATCCTATAGGCTCCATCTTTCCCCCCCTAGTGAGCACAAATGAAGAAATGTTGGGATCAAAAGACAAAAGGGTCTGAATCTCTGAATCAGCATTTCAAGACAGTGGCTGTGAAGAGATACAGACTAGAATGGAATTTGCTTGGGTAGGAAATACACTCTTATGGCCAAACCGCTGAGGTTCTGAAGCATGTTACTGCAGCAGAGCTGATCCTGGCCACCTGTCTATAATGAAGCTATTGTAGATGACATTTTTAACCTTTGGTATGGGATTATATCCATACAGAATGGATCATCTTCTTGACCAAAATTACATGTGACGATTTTACCAGCCCCTCATTACTTGACAAGCATTTGGAAGAAAAGAAAAAAAAAATCTGAAAAGGTGGGCACAGAGTCAGTGTTTCTTACTAAAAGTAAGACTTAGTAACAGTCATGTTTCTTACTGAAAGATTTCTAGCAGGTGCTGCCTGTGAGAAAGAATGTGCTACAGCCTATGAACGCCCCTACATCTGAGAGAAGCGTCTGTGCCATGGGTGGGTTTTTTTTTTTTTTTTTTTTTTGCACTTAATTTATGAGTCTAGGTAAAAACATAAATCCCCTTCACCTTCAAGGAAAGCCTTTGGTCCTAAAGCAATCATCTGAAGAAAGAAGTCATTTTATCAGAAACTTAAGCATCTTCATTACAACAACAACAACAACATTTATTATGTCCACTGGTTGGCAGGATACTATTCTGAGTGCAATAGGAATTTACATAATTTGGCCCGTGGGGTTTTTCTAGTCAAAAGCAGCAGCACTTAACACCCACACCCCTACGCCCCTGCTGAGCCCGCATGATGAATGACGTTCTCATGAATGAAGCATTTGCATGTTCAAAGCCACAGTTATGCACCATTTCCACCAAAACATTGGTCATCCTTCTGTCTTCCAGGCAAGACACAGAGTGTAATGCAAATGAGAGGAACAGTCAAAGAACAGCCTTGAATGTGTCCGATTTATGTAAAGGAAATCCTTTGTGAACTCCAGTATTTTAATTCCACAAGTGGAAAGTTAATTAGATTTGAAAAAAAAAAAGATTGACCATTATATGATGCTGATGATGATACGTAATATTTATGGAATGTTTTCTACATACAAAATCAGTACCCCAAACGTAAGCAAATGCAAGACATAGAGTTGAATAGCTGTTTTTACACCAACTTACCTAATCCTCAGTTCTCACCACAAACATCTGAAAGAGCATTATTATTTTCCCCCATTTTGCAGAAAAGAAACCTTAGGGAGAAAGAAGGAAGTGACTTGTACAAGGTTATGCAGCTGGGAATTCACAGAATTGATACTATGTCATCTGCTAAGTGACTTCAAAGCTCACAACACTATATTATAAAACAATGTCATAAAATAGTGTTTCATGATATTTATAGTTGAGAACAGTTAAGCATCTATAGACTGCTCTTAGTTGCAAGATATTGGGAATCTAAATTTCCCTTTTTCTGGAGGGGCTGGGAAGATTTATTGTAGAGTCCCTTGAAACCACAAGAAGTTATAGACCTTTTAAGAAACACACACTATGTCATTGAGGGAACAGCAGAAAGGAAGGTGGCACGGGGGTCACCCTCCCACTGGGTTTGTCAGAGAGCAGCTCTGGAGCCAGAGGTCTGGGATTCGACCCGAGACCCTGCACAGGGGACTCTTCTCAACACTCTGCAGTGACCGACACGGGAAAAGAAGCTGAAAAGGGGTGGGGATATATATTTCAGTTCAGTCACACAGTCGTGTCCGACTCTTTGCGATCCCGTGGACCACAGCACACCAGGCCTCCCTGTCCATCACCAACTCCTGGAGTCCACCCAAACTCATGTCCATCAAGTCGGTGATGCCATCCAACCATCTCATCCTCTGTCGTCCCCTTCTCCTCCTGCCCTCAACCTTTCCCAGCATCAGGGTCTTTTCCAATGAGTCAACTCTTCACATCAGGTGGTCAAGCTATTGGAGCTTCAGCTTCAGCCTCAGCCCTTCCAATGAATATTCAGGACTGATTTCCTTTACGATGGACTGGTTGGATCTCCTTGCTGTCCAAGGGCCTCTCAAGAGTCTTCTCCAGCACTGCAGTTCAAAAGCATCAATTCTTTGGCGCTCAGCTTTTGTATATTCACATATATGTGCATATAGTCGATTCACTTTGCTGTATAGCAGATAACCCCAATAAACATTAAAAACAAAAACCCAACAAAAACTCGGCTCTGCACTGACTCTGCAGCCCCTGCGACTGCACTTACACATTCACCCCAGTACTGACGGAGGGCCCGTCTGTGGGCACCACCGCGGCCTTGCAGAGACAGCAGCAGGCAGGCCAGGTGCCTGCCCTCGCGCACGTGCATTTCGGCGGGGGAGGCAGGTAACACACTAGGACGCAAGGCCATTAAAGCACTGGTCTCAGAGCCCAGAGAATCACCCGGAGAAAACGGCTGAGTGAGGCACAGTGTGTGTAGAGAGGGTCCAGACTGTCACTGGATAGAAGCGGAGTGTGTTGGGCATAATGTTGATGGAACGTACGGAAGGCACTGTTGTCTCTATACTTTTTTATGACATGAAATTGAAGATGTACATAAATAAAACATGGGTGTTTCAGAACAACTTTTGCAAGTAATTCTCTTCTTGTGTTGATTTTACTTTCAAACTAGTCTGAAATAAAACAATACATTTAAAATGTTTTCCCTTCAAAAACAATATAAAACTTCAATAATATTTTAATAAAGAAAAATTAGGAAAAAATACAAAAATGAACAGTCATGCATTGGTGATATGGATTCTTCAGTTGTCATAAAAAATGAGAACAATAAAGACAACACAGCAATGTAAGAATGTCTGTGATACAGTATGAATATACAGGATGTAAGATTATTTTTGATAGCTATTATCATAACTGTATAATATTTTACATGCATAAAACAAAGAGAGGAACATTGCCCAGGCAATGAAGTCAGTTGAATAGTAGGGAAATTGGATTGTAGATGATATTGTCTTATTTTTGGTATTTATGGAACAATTTTTAAACTATTCATAAGATTTTGAAAGAAAGCAAGCTGTCTAACGATTTTGAACCATCCCCGCTGATTTCATTGACAGGAAGCAAAAGCTTTCCTTATTTGACTTTCATATAAAGGGTTATTCTATAAAAGTTTTAGTATATGTTGCTCTTGCAAATGGGTGTCCTAAACTATACATAAATTTGTTTTCGGTTCAGTAGTTAATCATCACTAGACAGACACGTACTCCAGGTCGGCTACTTAATCCATCAAAGAGCTGATCTCTCCAAGGTTAGTTACAAGCGGTGCTTGACTTTGTCCTTTCCTGTTGATTTTTTGTCCATGTTGGGGTTGCTTCCCCATAAATCTAGCTTACAAGCTTTCTCTGCACTGCGGTGTCTGGTAAGACGGCTAATTTTCTCCCCTAAGCTTATGACAATTATAATTTTAGAATCTTCTAATTCCAGCTTCCCTTTTCCTTCTCATTTCTCTGTATACCCAGCAGCTTTTATACTAAAATTTGATACTCAGTCATTTGCATTTTACCATCTCCACTTAGAATACCATTCCATTTAGAATAGGAAATCGTTTATTCTCAGAGACCTGGCTACCAACATATGATCTTATAAACTTTTCTACCTACCGAGTCGCATCTTCCCAGCTGGTGATTCAACCCTGAATATCCACTGAAAGGACCGATGCTGAAGCTCCAACACTTTGGCCACCTGATGCGAAGAGTCGACTCTTGGTAGAGGCCCTGATGCTGACAAAGACTGAAGGAATAGGAGAAGAGGGTGGCAGAGGATGAGGTGGTTAGATAGCATTGCCATCTCAGCGGACATGAATCTGAGCAAAACTCCAGGAGACAGTGAAGGACAGGGGAGCCTGGCGTGCTGGAATCCACAGGGCCCAAAAGAGTTGGACACAACTTACCAACTGAACAGCAACAAAATGACTAACATATGACTCTGAAAACGCTGATTATTTGGGGAGTTGTAGAGTCATGCCATTTTAAGTATGAATGTTTCATTGTGCTATTTTTGTAGTTCTCATGGAACGCAGACCAGTTTGTGTGAATGCCTATCTCATCCAATGTTCATTTGCTTCCAGTGGTCAAGGTGTAAGCTAGGTGAACCATTAGTTAGGCGAACCATCAGCAGTGATTCCAGACCTAAACTAAGGTAACGACAACTGTGAAATGGATGTCCTTACCAAGGAATTACAAGGTTATACCACTTTCTCTCAGGATCTGAACAAAACAGCAGGGACATTTTTCACATCTGAAACCACCACCGTGACGGCTGTGTCTTTCCTGCCCAGCTGTCGTTGTCCTGCACATGCGATATGTGGGCTACAGGAGTCCCCTTTTCCTGTTTGCCATCATTATTGATTCAAATGTTTCTTAGGAAGTCACTACATGCCAAACAATGGTGAATTCTTCAGCTGGAACCAAGCATTAACCCTCTGTGTCCTGGACCTTAAGCTAGAGGTGTAGACAGGAAACCCTTCAAACAAATTCATAAATATGACATTGTAGAGCGATACAACTATAAAGACTCTAACTCGGGCAATAGAACGTGGTTGAGTTGGGGACTGCTCTCTTAGACGGGGTGACCAGAGTGAGCCTCCCTAAGAAACTGACATTTGAACTTGGATGTAAATGGCATGACTCATCAAGTGCAGAGCTGGGGACTGCCTCTGGCAGAGGCAGCGGGAAGGGTCAAGACCCCTCCAACCCCAGCAGCAGGGGGACCCTGAGGGGCTGGAGGCATGCAAAGCAAGCTGCTGGGTCTTGAACAGAGTGAGCAGAGGAATGGATGGCAGAGGTGAAGTTGGGCTGGGCGGCCCGGGCCAGGTCAGGGGCTGGCAAGCTGTGCCCTGGGGAACAATCCTCCCAGCTACCTGTTTTTGGTGAACTGATAACTTATTTTTACAGATGCTCACTTGCAATCTCTAGGATGATGGGGACACTGACTGTTTTATTGTTTTTAAGTTTCATTGCTCACTTTTAAATTTTATTTTTTAATTGGAGTGTAACTGGGGACACTGACTTTGAAAATCAATTAATGCTATCTCACTCACAAACAAGAATTTTATTCTTGTAATGATTAGCTGAGTATTATAAAAATTATATGTGTATATTTTATTACAATAATAACCTTTTGCTATTTAATAATAATAAATTTATTTTTTAACATTTTGAAATTCGCCCAAGACCTGTCAAAATCTGTCTTCTCTCTTTTGATGAAAGTACCTAATAGTGTCCTCGATTTTGCATCTTGGTCCACACAGCCTACTATCTGTCTTTACAGGAAGATTGTTAACTCCAAGGTCATGCCAACTACTGTGAGAATACACATTTCCTTTTTAATCATCCCAAGTTTCTTTTTTCTAAATAATATCTGCTCCTTTCTTCTCTTATAACAAATACATTTATTGAATGCCTATTTGTGATGTTAGTAGGAAATGATACACAGTGTGGAAAAAATAGCTTCTCAGATTATAGATAAAGTTGAAATACTGAGGTTGGTATTAATATTTCTACTTCTGTCTCAGTTTTCTCTTAGTCTCGCCAATCTAGTTTCTAAAACCACAATAGACACACCCTTAGCTATAACTGACATATAATCTTGTATTAGTTTCAGATGTCCTGTTAAGTAACTTCATATATATATAAACATATAATGTGACTTGGCCATCACAATAAGTTTGGTTAACATACATCGTTTCACATACATTTTTTTATCCTCATATACACAAAAAAAAGTAGTTTAGAATTGCTCACACATTCTTCCAGGAGAAACAGATTTACCAAGTCAAGACCAGCATTAAAACAGTCCTTCTTTTCCGTGGGCCTTATAATATCCACTTAGAATTCTCTTTCCCAAAGTAACTTATGTTGCTCCTTCTTCCACCCCTTCATCTGTGACACAACCACACTCATGTATAACCACTTATACCCCAGATTTGAGTTCCCCTCACATCCTGCTTGGCTTTGCTTATAAACAGACGTTTTGCCTATGTGTTTTTTTTGTGTGTGTATTTTGTGGCGCTGGTTCTGAGCATCAAAGCCCAGAGCCTCCTCAGAAGCGTCTCTCCCTTCTTTCCTGTTGCTTTGCTCCCATCTCCAGCTTCTTTCCACCCTTTCCTCACTCGCCCCCGGAGGATCTGTTTAGTTTCTTATTTATCCATCCTGCATGTCCTTTGCACAAATGAGCAGATCTGTGCATATTTGAGAACCTTTTTTTTTTTTTTTTCTTACTTGAAGAATACACTACAGGTATTTTTCTGAACTGGGCTCTTGTTACTTCACAGCATTTTCTGGAAATCCCTCCAAATCAAACTGCAGAACTTGCCCTCCCTCTCCTTACAGTTGTACAACACTCCATGTCTGTGGACACACACCATTTGTTGACTCCTCTCTTATGGATGGACATTTAGGTTTTCTCCCAAAGTTTGCAATGACAGACAATGCTGTAATGGACAGCCTTGGGCAAATATATGTTCATCTTGTTTGGACTGCACCTTCAGAGCATACTTCCAGAAGAGGAACTGTGGGGTCAAAGGTATACGTGTGTGTAGTTTTGTCAGATTTTGCCCAATTCCCCATCAGAATCCCACAGCAATGTCTGAGGCTCCTGTCTCCCACAAACTCACCAACAGAATGTACTGTTAAATTGGTGCCGCTGTGAAGGTGATGAATTCTCATTTTTCTAATCATGCATGAGGAGGAGAGCGTGGCAACCCACTCCAGAGTTCTTGCCTAGAGAATCTCACTGACAGTGGAGCCTCGTAGGCTACAGTCCACAGGGTCGCCAAGGGTTGGGCCCGACTGAGGCGACTGAGCTGCACAGTTTTGAGTGACTCGTCCTTCGCACCTTCCAGAGCAGTCTTTGTGGCCAGGCTTCGTAGCCTGTGGGAGCTCAGTCCCCAGACCAGGGACTGAACTCGGGCCCTGGAGTTGAACATGTCCAGTCCTAAACACTAGACCAAAGAACCCTGTCCCTGTTCTTTGAAATTTTAAAATAGCAGCTTTCTGCCCCTTTGTGTCTCAATTTCTGGGAGATTTTAATCTACTGGAGACATTGTTGGGGTATATTTTATACATATTGTCTTATGGTTTTAGTGATCTTTTGATTTCATGTATGTTATTGTTGGGTCCCCCCCCATGTAACTTCTTTCTCTTACTGTAGTACATTTATCAATCTTTCCTTGTCTTACTTTTGGATTTGAAGTCACAGTTGGAAGGCTTTCTCTCCAGTATGGCTGAAGTGGAGTTTACTCATGTTTTCTTCAAGTACTTTCATAGTTTCACATTTTTTAGTCTAGACCCCTGATCTATTTGGAGTGTTTTCTTATGGTGTGAAATATGGACCCAATTTTACAATTTTCCAGATGGCTACTCAGTTTTCCCAATATCATTTATTAAAAAGCCATTCTTTATCTCAGTGCTTTGAGATGCTACCTTCATTATATTCTAAATTTCCATAAAGATCTTGGACTATGCTAGGCTTTCTCTTCTGTTTCACTGGTCTGTGAGTGTCTGTTCAGTTGCTCAGTCATGTCTGGCCCCATGGACTGTAACCTCCAGGCCCCTCTGTCCATGGGGTTCTCCAGGCAAGAGCACTGGAGCGGGCTGCCAGGCCCTCCTTCAAGGGGTCTTCCTGAGCCGGGGGCCGTACCCGTGTCTCTGGTGTCTCCTGCACTGGCAGGTGGGTCTCTACCACCGTGCTACCTGGGAGCCCCATTCACGGCCCTATCAGTCCATCTATGTGTCCACCCCATGCTGATTTACTCGTAGAAGCTGTGTCGGACGTTTTAATGTTTGCTAGGACTGGCCCTCATCAGAGCTTTTTACTTTTCAAAGTTTATTTTTTCCTGGCTCTACTTATATGCTAGTCTTTCCATATGAACTTTAGTATCAGTTTACCTAGCTCCATAAAATAGTCCATAAATGAGAAACTTAGGTGCAAGTTCAGAAAGAAAGAAAGATAGGGGAGGGAAGGACAGCCTCCTCCCCAGGACTCTTATGTGCCAGACTGGAACAGGGCTCATCTGCTCTAACAGGCTCGTTACTGGGGACCTGCCATATGCCCGGGCATCACAGCAGCCACTGGGGATAGAGCGGTGACCTTAACAGGAAGAGTGACCTTTGCCACAGCGATGTGGCTAAAAAGTTTGGCATTGTGAAGCACAGTTTGGAAGTGGTCCTTTGTATACATGTTTTTCTCTTCTTGCTACAAATTCCCAGGAAATAGGGAATTTTGAAATAATGTTATGAAGTCTGAAACAGAGCTTACAGTCTCCCCAGGCTGCAGAATCATCATCTCCAAGTCACTCTTGACACTCTCTCTTTTCACTGCTGCTGCTGTTGCTGCTGCTAAGTCACTTCAGTCGTGTCCGACTCTGTGCAGCCCCATGGACTGCAGCCTACCAGGCTCCTCCATCCTTGGGATTTTCCAGGCAAGAGCACTGGAGTGGGGTGCCGTTGCCTTCTCCACCCTCTTTTCACTGCCAGCATCTAATCCATCACTCTCCCTTGTGTATTTCACGTCCACAAATGCTCTCAAGTCCAAGCACATCTCTCCAGCTCACTTTCATTCTTCTGATCCAGCCCTTCAAACCAGCATTGCCGTCACACATGCCTGGACTAAGGCAAGTGTGCCCTAAACCGCATCCCTCCTCCATCTCTCACTCAACACCTAGCAGCTGGAACAATCAAGATCTTTATAAACAGGGCTCAGATCGTGTCTCTCCCCAGATTTTCCACCCTTCAGTGGCTTGTGACTGTTCCTGGGCAGATGTTCACATTCTTAGTTTTTTTTTTTTTTTTACTTTTAATTTTATTTTTTAAATATAAATTTATTTATTTTAATTGGATGATAATTACTTTACAATATTGAAGTGGTTTTGCCATACACTGACATGAATCCCCCATGGGTATACATGTGTTCCCCATCCTAAACCCCCTCCCACCTCCCTCCCCATCCCATCCCTATGGGTCATCCCAGTGCACCAGCCCGGAGCACCCTGTATCATGCATTGAACCTGGACTGGCAATCTGTTTCACATATGATAATATACACGTTTCAATGCCATTCTCCCAAACCATCCCATCCTTTCTCTCTCCCACAGAGTCCAAAAGCCTGTTCTATACATCTGTGTCTCTTTTGCTGTCTTGCATATAGGGTTATCGCTACCATCTTTCTAAATTCCATATATATGCATTAGTATACTGTATTGGTGTTTTTCTTTCTGGCTTACTTCACTCTGTATAATAGGCTCCACTTTCATCCACCTCATTAGAACTGATTCAAATGGATTCTTTTTAATGGCTGAGTAATATTCCATTGTGTATATGTAACACAGCTTTCTTATCCATTCACCTGCTGATGGACATCTAGGTTGCTTCCATGTCCTGGCTATTATAAACAGTGCTGTGATGAACACTGGGGTACATGTGTCTCTTTCAATTCTGGTTTCCTCAGTGTGTATGCCCAGAAATGACAACACAGAAATACAAAGGATCATAAGAGACTACTATCAGCAACTATATGCCAATAAAATGGACAACTTGGAAGAAACGGACAAATTCTTAGAAAAGCACAACTTTCCAAAACTGAACCAGGAGGAAATAGAGAATCTTAACAGATCCATCACAAGCACAGAAATTGAAACTGTAATCAGAAATCTTCCAGCAAACAAAAGACCAGGGCCAGACAGCTTCACAGCTGAATTCTACCAAAAATTTAGAGACGAGCTAACACCTATCCTACTCAAACTCTTCCAGAAAATTGCAGAGGAAGGTAAACTTCCAAACTCATTCTATGAGGCCACCATCAACCTAATACCAAAACTTGACAAAGATGCCACAAAAAAAGAAAACTACAGGCCAATATCACTGATAAACATAGATGCAAAAATCCTTAACAAAATTCTAGCAATCAGAATCTAACAACATATTAAAAAAATCATACACCATGATCAAGTGGGCTTTATCCCAGGGATGCAAGTATTCCTCAATATCCGCAAATCAATCAACATAATTCACCACATTAACAAACTGAAAAATAAAAACCATATGATTATCTCAATAGTTGCAGAGAAAGCCTTTGACAAAATTCAACATCCATTTATGATTAAAAAAAACCTCCAGAAAGCAGAAATAGAAGGAACATACCTCAACATAATAAAAGCTATATATGACAAACCCACAGCAAACATTTTCCTCAATGGTGAAAAATTGAAAGCATTTCCCCTAAGTTCAGGAACAAGACAAGGGTGCCCACTCTCACCACTACTATTCAACATAGTTTTGGAAGTTTTGGCCACAGCAATCAGAGCAGAAAAAAGAAATAAAAGGAATCCAGATTGGAAAAGAAGAAGTAAAACTCTCACTGTTTGCAGATGACATGATCCTATACATAGAAAACCCTAAAGACTCCACCAGAAAATTACTAGAGCTAATCAATGAGCATAGCAAAGTTGCAGGATATAAAATCAACACACAGAAATCCCTTGCATTCCTATACACTAACAATGAGAAAACAGAAAGAGAAATTAAGGAAACAATTCCATTCACCATTGCAAGGAAAGGAATAAAATACTTAGGAATATATCGACCTAAATATATATAGAAAATTATAAAACACTGGTGAAACAAATCAAAGAGGAAACAAATAGATGGAGAAGTTTATGTGTTCATGGATCGGAAGAATAAATATAGTGAAAATGAGTATACTACCCAAAGCAATCTATAGATTCAATGCAAACCCTATCAAACTACTAACGGTATTTTTCACAGAAGATCAAATTGCCAACATCCCCTGGATCATGGAAAAAGCAAGAGAGTCCCAGAAAAAACATCTATTTTTGCTTTATTGACTATGCTAAAGCCTTTGACTGTGTGGATCACAATAAACTGTGGAAAATTCTGAAAGAGATGGGAATACCAGACCACCTAACATGCCTCTTGAGAAATCTGTATGCAGGTCATGAAGCAACAGTTAGAACTGGACATGGAACAACAGACTGGTTCCAAATAGGAAAAGGAGTATGTCAAGGCTGTATATTGTCACCCTGCTTATTAAACTTCTATGCAGAGTACATCATGAGAAACACTGGGCTGGAAGAAGCACAAGCTGGAATCAAGATTGCTGGGAGAAATATCAATAACCTCAGATATGCAGATGACACCACCCTTATGGCAGAAAGTGAAGAGGAACTAAAAAGCCTCTTGATGAAAGTGAAAGAGGAGAGTGAAAAAGTTGGCTTAAAGCTCAACATTCAGGAAACAAAGATCATGGCATCTGGTCGCATCACTTCATGGTAAATAGATGGGGAAACAGTAGAAACAGTGCCAGACTTTATTTTTGGGGCTCCAAAATCACTGCAGATGGTGACTGCAGCCATGAAATTAAAAGATGCTTACTGCTTGGAAGGAAAGTTATGACCAACCTAGATAGCATATTCAAAAGCAGAGACATTACTTTGCCAACTAAGTTCCATCTAGTCAAGGCTCTGGTTTTTCCAGTAGTTATGTATGGATGTGAGAGTTGGACTGTGAAGAGGCTGAGCACCATAGCATTGATGCTTTTGAACTGTGGTGTTGGAGAAGACTCTTGAGAGTCCCTTGGACTGCAAGAAGATCCAACCAGTCCATTCTGAAGGAGATCAGCCCTGGGATTTCTTTGGAAGGAATGATGCTGAAGCTGAAGCTCCAGTACTTTGGCCACCTCATGAGAAGAGTTGACTCATTGGAAAAGACTCTGACGCTGGGAGGGATTTGGGGCAGGAGGAGAAGGGGACAACAGAGGATGAGATGGCTGGATGGCATCACCGACTCGATGGACGTGATTTTGAGTGAACTCTGGGAGTTGGTGATGGACAGGGAGGCCTGGCGTGCTGCGGTTCATGGGGTCGCAAAGAGTCGGACATAACTGAGCGACTGAACTGAACTGAACTGAGAACAAATAATTTCACATTCTTTGTTATTCATGGTCTGTTAGTCTCTGCAGGATCTGGCTCCTGCCCATGCAGTCCATGGGGTTGCAAAGAGTCTGACACGACTGAGCGACTGAACTTAACTGATCACCTCCCTGGGTCTCTCCACCTTCAAGAAAGTGCTCTGCTTCTGCCATGGACTCTTCCCATGTCTGTCACCTCCGCCACACCCTGCCTTCCTGCCAAGTAGCCTCCTCGGGATCCCGCCATCAGGTTTGAACACTCTTCTTGGAGGAACCTTTCCTGTGCCCCCATCCTTCACAGGCCCCCTGTTCTGCACTTGCTTTCCGCTGTGCTCTGCTCTCTCACATCACAACTCCACTATTAACTGATAGAAAGAAAGCAGGAGACAACGAAGAAACAACTGAATCCCAAACTTGAAACTTTTTAACATTTGAGCACTACAGCGTCTGCTGTATTTTGGGTGAGGGCGTTGATGGGTAGTTGCTGCGGAAAATTGAATAAAGTTTACTTACTTGCAGATAGACTCATTTAGATTTATGAATTTCAAATGTTTACCTTTTTATATAGTCTTCTATAATTGCTGTGGCTTGGATTACAAGTTGCCATTTGAGATTTTTATTTCAAGCACTCAAACGACAAAAGGCGACCATTTCTTACATTATCTCCAACACCGCCAGGTGTTCTTCCATCATCAAATTGTTAAAGAAAACACACAAAACATATGCTTTCCATTGTTCCCTGCATAATCCGTAGCTATTAGAAGTGTGGGTTGCTTACAGTCTCAGCAGAAATGAGTGAGCATGAAATATTCATAAGCTTGGTGTTTGTGATTATTAAGTAATGGCCAATTCTAGTGAGTTTGTCACTTAAAAAAATATAGATATTTATTAAACAATTGAATAGTCACTATAGGAGAGCTCATATTACAGTAGAAGCTGAGACAGATTCCTCAGGAGGAACAGTGAAGATTTTTGAAAATAAAGGACAGGAAACTGTGGGAAATACAGATGCCTTTGGGATTCAGCACAAACAATCCATGTTATCTTCAAGGTCTTCAAAGGTATCTGTGTCATATTTATTTTAATTTCCAGTAGAGAAGTAACATTTAAGACTTTGGGGCTCTAGAGACAGTCCCATCTGGAGGTGAGTCTTCCTTACTAGTTCCTGTGATACCAGGCAAGTTACTAAAGGTTGCTTAGCTTCACTTTCCTTTTTCTAATCTAAAACGGCAACAGCAATAGACTGAGCCTCCTAGCATGACTGTCCTCAGTAAGCTTGAGAACGGGTCTCATGCAATAAGCATTTAAGGCATGTTAGGTATCATTTCAGTCTTATTGATTCTTGTGTCCAGTACTTTCTCTTGCAAATCAGCATTCATCCTATGCAGGTGGAGACAAAGGGGAGTCCCTGAGTCAGATCCTGAGAGTGGATTTAGAAGAAGCATTGTATAGCTCCGGATTCCAAGGAGCTGAATGTCAAAGACGACACTGCAGCTTCGTATCTTTCAGACCGTGTGTCTCCTTTCCTGATGTATAGATAACGGTAATGCTTCTATACATTTAATGACATCTAGTAAATCAAAGTATTTTATATACTGTATGTAATTCAAAAATGGCAGCTTTTGCTTCTTTAATTCACTTAACAAATAATTAATGAGCCCTTGGACTTCATGGGGCCATGAATTTGTTGCAAGAGTATAGATACATGAAATGCCTATTTCTCTAAGTCCTCTCCATTTCTCCTCTCAGTAAGAAGAAAATCAGCATCAGTGTTTAAAAAACAGCTATTACAACTCGATTAATTGATACTACAAATATGTACACAAAGCACACGTTCAAAGGTATGCAGTGAAGTATTGAAAGATTGAGACACTGCTTGAAATAGCAAAAAATAGGATAAATAAACCTAAGACATCATTAACAGTGCACAAGATATGTCAATGGGATATATATCTGTTTAAAGGAATATTATGCACCCCTTAAAAAGAATAAAGCACCCCCTAAGTGATAGGCCGTGATTTCAGGCTGAGAGCCGATGCTGCAGAATGGTTTGGGGAATGGAGTCAGAGCTACAGTGAGGATGGTTGCAAGGATTAAAATTCAGAGTTGCGTCAGATTGATAAAGTCATCATATATGTGGGGGCACGTGCTGTGTCATCACGGCCATCATTGCCGTCATCACTGAAGTGGAGTATTTCAAAGGTGTACTATCAGATTCAAAAACCCAGGTGCATAATTATGTCTACATGCTACTATATGTGAAGAGGGAAATGGCAGCCCACTCCCGTGTTCTTGCCCAGAGAGTCCCAGGGACAGGGGAGCCTGGTGGGCTGCCGTCTATGGGGTCGCAGAGTCGGACACGACTGAAGCGATTTAGCAGCAGCAGCAGCAGCTACTACATGTGCATAAAAATGTACATTAGAGAATGGGAAAATCTGTTTTAGATAAACACATATTTCTGGGAAAATTTAGAACAAATTCACCATGTTGTTATCTCTAGAAAACTGGGTGTGATGGGAGGGAAGGGGGGAGAGTGACTCCTAATGTGAAAAACAATCAAGTCCATTTGGGATATTTATCTCATACACATATCACCTCTTCAAAACTAACAATAAAACCAAGCTAGATAAAATAAATAAATATGTCAGTTCAGTTCAGTCACCCAGTCATGTGTGACTCTTTGTGACCCCATGGACTGCAGCACGCCAGGCCTCCCTGTACATCATCAACTCCCAAAGTTTACCCAAACCCATGTCCATGGAGTCAGTGATGCCATCCAATCATCTTATCCTCTGTCATCCCCTTCTCCTCCTGCCTTCAATCTTTCCCAGCATCAGGGTCTTTTCCAATGAGTTGGTTGCTTGCATCACGTGGCCAAAGTATTGGAGCTTCAGCTTCAGCATCAGTCCTTCCAATGAATATTCAGGACTGATTTCCTTTAGGATGGACAGGTTGGATCTCCTTGCACTCCAAGGGACTCTCAAGAGTCTTCTCCAGCACCGCAGGTCAAAAGCATCAATTCTTCGGCACTCAGCTTTCTTCACAGTCCAACTCTCACATCCATACATGACTACTGGAAAAACCATAGCCTCGACTAGACAGACCTTTGTTGGCAAAGTAATGTCTCTGCTCTTTAATATGCTGTCTAGGTGGGTCATAACTTTCCTTCCAAGGAGGAAGTGTCTTTTAATTTCATGGCTGCAATCACCATATGCAATGATTTTGGAGCCCCAGAAATAAATTCTCTCACTCTTTCCATTATTTCTCCATCCATTTGCCATGAAGTGATGGGACCGGATGCCATGATCTTCGTTTTCTGAATGTTGAGCTTTAAGCCAACTTTTTCACTCTGCTCTTTCACCCTCATCAAGAGGCTCTTTAGTTCCTCTTTGCTCTCTGCCATAGGGGTGTTGTCATCTGCATATCTGAGGTTACTGATATGTCTCCGCACAATCTTATGTATGTGTGTGTATGCGTGCACGTCTGTATGTACATGCATCTGTGTTTGCATGTCTCTCTGTGTGTGCGTGCTGTACGTGTGTGTGCACGTGTCCACACATGCGTGTGCTGTATGTCTGTGTGCATGCTGTGTGTGTGTTTTGTGTGTGCGCATTCATGTCTCTGTGTGCTGTGTGCACGCACGTGTGTGCATGCTAGACATGTATGTGTGTTGCGTGTGTTCATGCATACGTGTGCTGTATGTACGCGTGTGTGTGCGTGTGTGTAATTGTTGTGTGTTGTCATCTCCGTCCTCTAGGGTCCATTTTCATCGAAGTATGGGAGGACAAACTTCTGAGCACTGCCCAGTTCTTCAGTCAAACCTTGAATGCTTTTAGCAATTAAGCAGCTGGAATGACCGCCGCGCTGCAGGGCCCAGAAGCTCGAGCACAGAGACCGCCTCCGCCGTCCCACCCTCCCAGGGCCTTTCCCGGCACGTGGGGGCAGGGAAGCCTTGAGCAGCCTGAGTCAGCGCAGCTGGAGTCAGCAAACTTACACGTGGGATTTATCAAAAGGGTTGGCCTCTTGGAGGCCTCTGCAGCTGTCAAGCTAAAGGGAAGAGAAAGTTTAAAAGAAAAACAGTTTGAACCACCCTCCCCACTCTCCTCAAGTAGCACAGCAACTTATGTAAACTGTTTTCTCTAAGTAGCCCCAAAGTCACTTAAAGCATTTAATTCAGCTCGGGTGGGTGAGGCCTCAAGGCTTCAAGCTTTTGTGCCTGTGCTGTATGAAAGCCCCTGGGGCCGCGCGGCTCTCAGGAGGCGCTGCCGAGACTCCCAGGAGGACGGTGGGTGCGCAGGCGCTGCTGGCGCCGGGGATGTCAGGTCTGGGTCAGGAAGCTGGACACGCCTGTCTGTAGCTTTATCAGCAGGACAGACGGTCTTGAGGGGCCAGGTTTGATGTCTTGCAGCCCCTCTCTACCTTCTCCTGAGAAGGAGGTGGGCCTTCCCTGGATTCTCCTGTTAGGGGCAACATACAGGCCCCCAAGGCAGCACTGCGGCAGCGGCCCTTCCGGGACACACGTTCGAGGCCGCGAGCCAGCAAGCCATGTGGGACGAGCTTCTGTGCTCGCTGCACCCTCAGACCTGCACACACCCCACTTCCTCCCTGGGAGGATTTCGAGAGACAGACAGCTCGGCTGTAACCTTGCCTCTGCCTCTAACTAGCGATAGGCACACTGCCTGACCTCTCTAGGCCAAATTTTCTACTCTGTATATTGAGGATAAATAAATTCATTCAAGTAACATCTGAGCTTTACTCTTTGCAGGCCTTGTACTTTTGCAGGTCATAAAGAAGCCTGAGCACCAAAGAACTGTGGTGCTGGAAAAGACTCAAGAGTCCCTTGGACTGCAAGGAGATCCAACCTGTCCATCCTAAAGGAGATCAGTCCTGAATATTCATTGGAAGGACTGATGCTGAAGCTGAAACTCCAATACTTTGGCCACCTGATGGGAAGAGCTGACTCATTGGAAAAGACCCTGATGCTGGGAAAGATTGAAGGTGGGAGGAAAAGGGGACGACAGAGGAGGAGATGGTTGGATGGCATCACTGACTCGATGGGCATGATTCTGAGCAAACTCCTAAAGACAGAGGAGGACAGAGAAGCCTGGCATGCTGCAGTCTAGGAGATCACAAAGAGCCGGACACGACTTGGCAACTGAACAGCAACGACTTCTGCAGAATCTCTAGGCAAGGTGATAGAGGTCCAGGAGAGACGCTCTGTGGGGAAGGAAAACCAGGAAACCCCTATGTACCCTTCCAGGTCCTAAGTTTAGACCCCTTTGTAATAAAAGATTAATAGGAGAGAAACAACAGACATGGCTTTGATCCCTGATCCACGAAGATCCCATGTGCGGTGGTGAACCAGGCCCGTGGGCCCCAAGCATCCAGCCTGTGCTCCAGACACGGGAGCCGCAAGCAAGCTGAGCTCCACAGCAAGGGAAGCCAGCACAGTGAGGAGACCACCCCGCACAGACCTCGAGAGCAGGCCCCGCTCGCGGCAACCGGAGAGGAGCTCGGACAGGCCCAGCGCAGCCAAAACTAAGTGAAATTATAAAAAGAATCTATACCAAAGATTCACGTTTGGGTGACAAATTCTGCTCCCCTTCGACTCCACCGTAGGGGATCTTAAGGGCCTAGTTCTTCTTAAGTAACTGATAATGATGGCCCCCCCCACCCCCTGGCCTGACTGTAGACAATGCTGGAATACTCTTCTTAGAGTGAAGGCAGTTTGGAAGGATAACTGCCCACCTCCCGAATGTGATACGTGAGAATGGATCAGGAAAGTGCCGGTGAAGCTGTTGGCAGCGCCCAGCACAGACTAGGCCCTGGACAAAGCTCGATATTACTCATCTGAGTCCAGTTTTCCACTTTCCAGGGAAGCCGCACGACCCACTCCAATTCTCCCACTGTCTGCTTTCAGAAACCCTGGTCCCTCTCTTTCACGGCATCATCCCACTGGTGCCTTTACTTCAACTTGTCAGTTATTTGTCTCTGACCTTCCCAGGGAGCTTGAGATCCCTCAGGGCAGGGACGCTGGCTTTCTGTTGTTATAGTTCTCCATTCTCTTCCGAGGGCTTGTCCGGGGCCTGGGAAACACTCATATTTCTAATGAATAAAGAACCATACCAAAGAACACACTCTCTTTCATTTTAGAGAATCTGACCAAGCATTTCTCTTATGTACCTAAGCCAAGATCTAAATCTGAGTCTAAACATCCAGACATCCAGCTTTACTCCATGACGACTCAGTAGGAGCCAATCGCAGGACAGGGATGTCACCGTGGCGGAACTCCTCAGGCAACGCTGACATTTTCTCTGACCTGGAACTCTCGGCTGATCGTGTTAGGATTCCTAGTTCAGTCTTCCTCACCGTGTTGTTAACTATACTGTGAGTACATTTAGGCCCGTGACTGGCTTCTGATGGCTTAATAGGCTTCCAAGAGGTCTTGTAAAGGAAAAACTGTCACCCCGATTCTTTTGGTCCCGCACCCCACACACTCTTTCATAACATCTACCTGGCAGGTGCACTGGCCTGCAGCGCATTCGTCAATAATCGCCCCTGAAATCCCACGTACTGTTTCAGCACCTGGAGGGACTCAGCTGAATGCCCGTGTTAGCCTGAAGCTCAGAATGAAAAAGGGAAAAAAAAAGAAACACCTGCTTCTGACATTTTTAACAGCGTTTGCGCAAATCTGAGGGCGCCCTCACCCTGTGCCGTGGGGGCGGGGCACAGCCCCTCTCGCTGTCCCTGTGATCTGTCCCTCTTCTCCTCTGTGAGTCAGTACCCTCCCTAAGGTTTACCCACATTCAATTCTTCTTGTCACTCTAAATGTAGTTTCATTTTGGATCTATGAGAGACCAAGGTCAAGTCAGAGAATAAAATCAGATTAACAGAGGGTCAAACATTCAGGACGACCAAGACCAGCATGAATGTGAAATCGTTGACAAAAGGGCAACCTTTAAAGGTCTACCTAAGCAGAAGGGAGAAAAATGCAGATGAGGCTGGGAAAAGGACGGGCTGACCGAACCGGAGACTTCTTAAGGGGGAGGCTGGCACACAGGAGCCATTCACAACTGTCTGGATGGCCAGCCATCCCAGTTTGCCTAGGATATATGATTTTCAGTGTTAAAATCAAGAAAGCCCCAAGAAAACTGGGACACATTGGGATGAGCAGAGCCTGACTTTGGAGAAGTCGGAAAGCCCAGGCTCATTCAACTAGCACCCCGCACTGACCATAGTCACAGCAGCCCCCCTGGTTCAAAGCAGATGCCTGCTCTGCGTCCCTGCGGACAGAGAGCTTGGAGACGGGGAGGGCGGCCAGGGAGGAAAGACGTGTTCTGCTTTGATATATCCAGCACATTCTTTCTCTCCTTTTATTCCTTTTCAAGCAAAGAGATATGGACCCAGACATCTGAGAGCTTTTAAAAAATAATTTCAAAGGCAGGGTTGCTTCTCTGCAAAGGCAGCTCAAGCATGTCCCAGAACTGTTCATGCCCAGCAAATGGACAAGCCGTGGAAGGTGCCGCTGTATGCCAACTGTGCCATCCTGGGCTCAGAGATGTGAGGAGCAGGGCAGGGAACCAAACACACGGGGCTCAGAATAGAAACGCAGGCAGCTCCGGACACCGGGTTCTGGAGTGTCTTATTCTTGCAGTCAGGAAATATTTGGTCCACCAAAGACAGAGAGAAAAGCAGAAAAACAAAGAAAGGAAGTCAGTGTCTAAGAGCTAAGGCTATAGTTGCTGCAGGAATAGTCCAGAAGGAAAAAAAAAAAAGGAAAAAGCATCACAGTGTAGAAAAGAAATGGATCAGAGTTCAGAAATCCCTCTAGGGCATCAGCAAAAAGAAGCCAGAGACCCCTAGGCAGGAAGATAACACAGGCAGTAATAGCCCAAAGCTAAGAAAAAAAAAGCCCTGTGCTCAAGATCACAGTTACTAGGCAGTTAAAAAAAGAAAATCCCAGGATCAAATCCTGCAGATGGGCAGCTCACTCCACTCCAGGAATTCAAAACAAAGAGGGTGCTCTGGACGGAGCTGGAGACAGCGGGCGGCTGTCTGGCCCAAGTGAGCAAGGTTTCCGGGGCAGCACTGTCTCTGGCTCACCTCCAGCCCTTTGCTTATTTGATGTGTAATTGGATTTCAGCAGCAGAACCGGAGGAGCTAACCCGGACCTGCATCCAGGAACATCCCTGCCCACAACAAAGTCCAGCTGTGCTCCCCGGCTTCAGTGAGCAGGGAGTCAGGGGGCCGCTTCCATGAGGAAACAAAGGGGGAAACCGTCACATGCTTTCCTAGGAAATGACACATACAAGCGAGAAGCAAAACATGCATCCAGCTCGTGGCGATCGCAGGCATAGCTGCTGTGCAGGTAAAACGCCCTTTAAGAGGTCTTCCCTGGTGGCTCACTGGTTAAGAATCCACCTGCCAATGCAGGAGACGTGGGTTCAGTTCCTGATCCAGGAAAGTCCCACATGCTGCGGAGCAACTAAGCCGGTGGGTCACAACCATTGAACCTGAGCTCTAGAGCCTGGGAGCTGCAAGTGCTGAGCACACGTGCTCACCTGCTGGCGGCCGCGGGCCCCAGAGCCGGGTTCTACAACAAGAGAAGCCCCAAGATCATGACGACGAGAGGCCTGGGCCCCGCAGCTGGAGACCAGCTCCGGCTAGCCTCACCTAGAGAAAAGCCCACGCTTCAGTGAAGACACAGCACCGTCAAAGAAAGAAATAAATACGATTATTTAAAAATGCACTTTAAGATGTCTGATGTGACCTGATGAATACACATATGCATCCTGTCTTGTGTGAGGCGCTTGGTTATCTCGGAATACTCGGCCATGGCCATCTGCACCCTTCAACATATACGGGTGTTGGATACCTCCTGCATTCAGTGTACTGAACGCCTGCTATAGACACCGTCTAATGCACGCGCTGATACCTACAGTGTGTGCTGGAGTATTAATACTCCAGCACTAGGAAAGAGCAGTGATCAAAGCAACAAAAATTTCTGCCTTCATGAAGCTTAAATTCTAATTGTTGAGACACTTAAAAAAAACAGTTGAATATATAGCAGACATTTTTATGACTACTTCAAAAAGAAAAGAATCAGTTCAGTTCAGTCGCTCAGTCGTGTCCGACTCTTTGCGACCCCATGAACCGCAGCACGCCAGGCCTCCCTGTCCATCACCAACTCCCGGAGTTCACTCAGACTCACGTCCATCGAGTCCGTGATGCCATCCAGCCATCTCATCCTCAGTCATCCCCTTCTCCCTCCTGCCCCCAATCCCTCCCAGCATCAGAGTCTTTTCAAATGAGTCAACTCTTCTCATGAGGTGGCCAAAGTACTGGAGTTTCAGCTTCAGCATCATTCCTTCCAAAGAAATCCCAGGGCTGATCTCCTTCAGAATGGACTGGTTGGATCTCCTTGCAGTCCAAGGAACTCTCAAGAGTCTTCTCCAACACCACAGTTCAAAAGCATCAATTCTTCGGCGCTCAGCCTTCTTCACAGTCCAACTCTCACATCCATACGTGACCACAGGAAAAACCATAGCCTTGACTAGACGGACCTTAGTCGGCAAAGTAATGTCTCTGCTTTTGAATATGCTGTCTACGTTGGTCATAACTTTTCTTCCAAGGAGTAAGTGTCTTTTAATTTCATGGCTGCAGTCATCATCTGCAGTGATTTTGGAGCCCCAAAAATAAAGTCTGACACTGTTTCTACTGTTTCCCCATCTATTTCCCATGAAGTGATGGGACCAGATGCCACGATCTTTGTTTCCTGAATGTTGAGCTTTAAGCCAACTTTTTCACTCTCCCCTTTCACTTTCATCAAGAGGCTTTTTAGTTTCTCTTCACTTTCTGCCATAAGGGTGGTGTCATCTGCATATCTGAGGTTATTGATAATTCTCCAAGCAATCTTGATTCCAGCTTGTGTTTCTTCCAGTCCAGCGTTTCTCATGATGTACTCTGCATAGAAGTTAAATAAGCAGGGTGACAATATACAGCCTTGATGTACTCCTTTTCCTATTTGGAACCAG
The DNA here is from genome assembly GCF_014754425.2 of Oryx dammah. Taxonomy (NCBI): domain Eukaryota; kingdom Metazoa; phylum Chordata; class Mammalia; order Artiodactyla; family Bovidae; genus Oryx; species Oryx dammah. The sequence continues at coordinate 731,374 of NW_024070194.1, forward strand.
TCTGTTGTTCCATGTCCAGTTCTAACTGTTGCTTCCTGACCTGCATATAGGTTTCTCAAGAGGCAGGTCAGGTGGTCTGGTATTCCCATCTCTCTCAGAATTTTCCACAGTTTATTGTGATCCACACAGTCAAAGGCTTTGGCATAGTCAATAAAGCAGAAATAGATGTTTTTCTGGAACTCTCTTGCTTTCTCCATGATCCAGTGGATGTTGGCAATTTGATCTCTGGTTCCTCTGCCTTTTCTAAATCCAGTTTGAACATCTGGAATAAAGCAAAGTACATGACTAGCTTGTGGAAGCAGTGCATTTTAGACAGGTTGGCTCGGCACGGCGCCTCTGGGAGGGACTGAGCCACGATCCACACACGTGACACACCAAGGCCTTCTCAAGCGGAGGACACGGTGAGGTCACAGGCCACGGCTCCTCATGCTGGAGGAACGACAGGGAGGCCATGGAGAGGACGGAAGCTTGGGCCAGAGGGCTGTTCTTGAGAAGAGTTTAGAGGCGTAAGATACACTTGCTTCCCCGGTGACTCAGTGGGAAAGAATCCACGTGCCAATGCAGGAGACAAAGGCGATACAGTTTGATCCCCGGGTCAGGATGAGCCCCTGGAGGAGGCAATGGCAACGCCCCCGTGTTCTTGCCTGGGGAATCCACGGACAGAGGCGCTTGGTGGGCTACTCATGGGATCACAAAGAGTCAGACACGACTGAGCGCGCGTGCACACACACATACACACATTTTGAAGGTAACGTTGTCAGGGCGAGAATTTCTAACACAGAAAACACACACACCAGCTTTCTCTTCTCATGCAGACATTTGTGACAGATTCTCCAAGTTGGGTCTGTAGGCAATTAACAAAAAGCGAACTTGATGCTTAAAGGAGAAAGCAGAGAACTGCCTCATGGCCTTAGGCCTCTACTATTTAGTGTGTCCCCGTAGTCCTCCTTCCGTTCAGTCAATTTACAAGCATTTGCAAGTGAAAGTGAAAGCTTTAGTCGCTTAGTCATGCCCAGCTCTTTGTGAACCCAAGGACTGTATAGCCCCCCAGGCTCCTCGGTCCAGGAGACTCTGCACACAAGAATACAACTGGGTTGCCATTCCCTTCCCAGGGGATCTTCCCGACCCAGGGATCGACCCGGGTCTCCTGCATTGCAGGCCGGTTCTTAAACCATCCGAGCCAATTTATTTGTCATCTGATACCTCTCCAGCACTGGACTGGACGTCTGGGGAGAAAAATGAATAAGGTACAATCTCTCTATTCAAGGGCAAAATCTTGCTGATGAAGACAGATGATCATAAAGCAGGATGCAAGTGCCTTCATTATAGTTGATGCTGAATGCGCCATAGGATTTGAGGAGTAAAGGTTGGCCTGGGAACTGTTCCCCAAGAAGTGAGACATGGAATCAAATGATATCCGTTAAAGCATGAGGAGGTACCTACCAGAAAAAGTCAGGGAGGGAAGCAAAGCTGGGGAGGGAGTTCTAGGCAGAAGGGAGCCTGGTTAGAGGCACAGGTGGTGGGGTCAGGAGACTTAGAAGGCACGCCAACAGCTGGGAGCTGCTGGAGCGGTGTTCCATGCTTCACTGACACCTGCAACCCCTGCTAAAGAGGCAGGTTTCAGACCCTCCCCGGGAGATGCTGGTTCAACAGGTGCCTGGTGGGAAGTGGGTGCATGGACCTACCAGAGGAATTGTGATTCCTAGTAACTCTGGGGCCTGCAAAGCAGAAGACCCCAGTTTAATTCCCAGGCCATAAAGATCCCCTGGAGAAGGGACAGGCTACTCACTCCAGTATTCTTGGTTTCCCAGGTGGCTCAGCTGGTAAAGAATCCGCCTTCAATGAGGGAGACCTGGGTTCGATCCCTGGGTCAGGAAGATCCCCTGGAGGAGAGCAACCCACTCCAGTATTCCTGCCTGGAGAATCCCACGGGCAGAGGAACCCATGGACTGCAGTCCACGCGGTCACAAAGTCAGACACGACTGAGGCACTGAGCACAGAGCATTGCAGAGGACAGACAGTCAGGGGAGGGGAGAGGCGGAGAGCTGGACAGGGTCAGAAGGCTCACCCGAGGAATGCACGCGTGGACAATGCGTGTGTTCTTAGTATGGAAGAAATTAGGGTCCGGGACAGCTTCTGAGGCAGACGACTCAGCCTATTTCACAGAGTGAAGTAAGTCAGGGAGAGAAATATCATAAACTCACGCATATACACGGACTCCAGAAAAATGGTACCGATGGACTTAGCTGCAGGGCAGGAAGAGGCACAGACACAGAGTGGACGTGCGGGCGCAGCAGGGGCAGGACAGGGTGGGGCGAGTTGAGAGAGCAGCGCTGAAAACAGCACTGTTGTTACCGTCTAGCTGCTCCTTCGTGCCCGACTCTCCGCACCCCCATGGACTGTGGCCCGCCAGGCTCCTCCGTCCATGGGTTTCCCAGGCAAGAATACTGAAGGGCGCTGCCATCTTCTCCAGGGGATGTTCCCGAACCAGGGATCGAACCTGCGTCTCCTGCCTTGGGAGGAGGAGTCTTTAGCACCGAGCCCCAGGGAAGCCCAGTGTACACGTCACCGCCTGCGAAACAGGAGCGGGAGCTGCCGCAGGGCGTAGGGGCTCAGCCGGCTTCGTAAGAACCCGGATATGGGATGGGGGCGAGGAGGCTCCAGCGGCGGGGCCCCTGCGTGCTTTCCGCGTCTCCTCACTGTATGTGGCAGAAACCGACGCAGCAAAGGAAGGAAAGAAAGAGGGTGGGGGAGAGATGGCGAGTAGAGAGAGCAGCAGAGAGAGATTAGGGAACTAATAAAAAGATGATTGCACTTTACTTTGGAAAGTAAGACAATAAACCCCCTCGCACACACAGTACCGTCTTCTATTATTTCATAGAAAAAAAGAAAATTTGAAATTTAAAAAATTCTAAAGTCATGATCTCACACATAAAAAATAAGAATATTGCATTAGTTTTTGGTTGTTGCCATAAAAATTTCCATGACTTTGGTGGCTTAATGTAACTCAGCTTTATTATCAAATAATTCTGCAGATCAGAGATCAGACATGGGTCTCACTGGGAGGAAGACGATGTTGGCAGGGCCGCCTTCCTTTCCGCAAGCTCTACCGTGAGGCCTGCTTCCTCACCTTCCCAGCTTCCAGAGGCTCCTTACGGCCACCAGCTCGTGGCCCCTCCTCTCCTTCAAGCAGGAGAGATGAACTGAGTCTTTTCTACATCACATCTCTGACTCCTTCGGTCAATTGCCTCCCTTTGGCCAAGACTGAGAGAGATTTTTCACTTCTAAGAATTCAGCTGATCACACTGGACTCACCTGGATAGTCCAGGCCAATTGCCTGGTCTTGGTGCCTTTTTTAAAAATATATATATTAATTAGAGGATAATCGGTTTGCACGCCGTGAATCAGCTGTAAGGATACATATGCCGGCTCCCTCTCGGGCCTCCCGCCCACCTCCGCCCATCCCCCGGCTCCAGGCTGGCACAGAGTGTGGAGCTGAGCTCCCGGAGGGAAACAGCAGCTCCGTACACACGGGGGCCTCTAGGTCAGTGCCGCTCTCAGTCCGTCCCACCCCCTCCTTCCCCGGCTGTGTCTGCAGGCCCATCTCTACATCTGTGTCTCTACTCCTGCCCTGCAAATAAGTCCATCAGTGCCATTTTTCTAGATCCCGTGTTTATCCGTTAATGGACATGCTTGTTTTTCTCCTTCTGAGTGACTTCACTCTGGATGACAGACTCTAGGTCCATCCACCTCACCACAGCTGACTCAGCTTTGTTTTTACGGCCGAGTGTCTTTAATTCCATTCCATCTGCAAAGTCCTTTTCGCCATCTAAGTATCACAGTCACAGAGCTCTGGGGATTATGAAGTGGGCGCCTACAGGAGGGCATTATTCTGCAGAGGACAGATATGTTAAATTGGAAAAAATCCAGCTTTTGAGAGCCTCCTTCCACTGTTCCTAGTATCCTGAGCTCATTCTGGACCATCAGTGGCCCTTTAGGAAGGAACTCTCACTGGTCTATAGGGGCAATCACCATCCATTGAAGGATTTGATGCTTGGGAGTCAGAGTCACAGCTGTTTCACTGGGAAGAGGATTCTACAAGTATCAAGTTAACTCAGATGCTATACAGTCATTAACCAAAAAGGGACAACCCATATCTTTTTAAAAAAAATTCCCAATTAAAATGGACATATTCTGTGGCAGCCTGGATGAGAAGGAAAAGAATGGATACATGAATATGTATGGCTGAGTCACTCTGCTGTCCACTTGAAACTATCACATTGTTAATTGACTATATTCCGATACAAAATAAAATGTGTAAAAATTGGACATACTCCTTCAGTGTTATTTTATACTCAGTATAAACTGAAGTCTTTAAGAAAGAAGGCTTTTGTATAGTTATGCCCCAAACTTAGTGGCTAAAAACTTTGCCTTAGGCGATGCACGGATTTCGTTTGTAATACACAGGGATGCTGTGAGGAGGCATCCTATCTGTAGGTCTGCCCTTTCTCTCGAGCATCCCTTTGTGAGTTTGCGTTGACACAGACAAATAAACCCAGTTAGCACAAAAGCTGGTCTGTGCAAGTATATTAGTCACTTCTCCCAAAGAATTTCTTTTAAGTAGCATCTCACTGCATAATAAATGAACCTAAAGGGAGCGAAGGAAGTTCATTTAGAGGCAGGAAGAAGCGCACAGCAGCACACAACAGCACTTAATAGCTGAGAGAAACGGCTGAGCTCAGCGTAAGGGCGGCTGCCGCTCAATCGCCCCAGGATCTGCAAGTTCTGTTCTGTTCCTTTGCGACGGGTGAAGCTTAATAAAGTGTATTTACACTCACGGTTTCCTCAAACTCTGGTTCTGAGTCACTTTCCTCCAACTCTGTATTTTCTCTTAGTTGTGACAAGGCTGCCGCGAAGCCCAAAGTGACGGACAGCAGCTGGCCGCCCGGGCTGCTGACCAACAGCGAAATGTTTGGATTGAGTGCAGAGGAGAAGAGCAGGAAGGTAGAGGGTCTGGGTTCTCTGTTTCCCGGGGGCTTTCTCAAGTTCATCTTTTCGATGAATTATGCAAGTCTTGGTTGTCTCTACATACAGTGATCTACGGAAAAACTTTTCTCCTCTTGGGATATTTAACTTTTTAAAGCAAAATATACAAAGAGTATAAGGAAGAAACAGATCCCTCATAGCACGACTACTGAGAATTAACTGCTTTAATCTGTTGTCCTCTCTGTGTTCAAGACCTTTCTGAGAAGTGACGGGGCTCCAGTTCCGTGAGGCGCCATAAGCACGCTCCTTGGGTCTCTCTCACTGAACGCAGCTGAAAACCTGGAGGACACACGCAGTGGCCACTGAAGGGCCTGAAGAGTGTGCGGTACTGGTGGACAGCACACGTAGCCCTGAGCAGACTGAAAGCACCAATGTGACGTGTAGACTGTCAGCGGGTTTATACACACATGTGACCGTATACGCATATATGCACGCATTTGCCCTCGGGTGTATCTGGGACTTGTAATACCAGAGCCCAAAGCCTGGAAGTGAGTTTTGGCCTCCGCCTCCAAAAGAGGACTTCAAGGCAAAGGTCCGGCTTGAGGGTGGGAACAGCGTCTCAACATTCAGAAGCAGACTGCCCTCCCTGACACGGTGGTCTTTTCTTCCCCTTGTAAGAAAAGTGTTTTAAGTTGAAGTGTAAGTTGGTACACAATGTGGTGCTGCTTTCCAGTGTAAGGCAGTGATTCAATTATATACACACTCATAGGTACGTGTGTGTGTGTGTGTGTATCTACACACACATGCGTGTATTCCTTTCCTTTACGGCTGAACGTAGGATACTGACTATAACTCCTTGTGCTGCACAGTCGTTTGTACCTACTAATCCCAAACTCCTAACTTAACCCTTTCCCCTTTGGCAACCGAGGTTTGTTTGCTAAGTCAGTGAGTCTGTTTCTGTTTTGTAAATAAGTTCACTTGTTTTCCCTACTTTCTGATTGGAACTGTGCCATTGACTCTCCTAAACCTCCAGCTTGCCAACTGCAGCTCTTGGATTACTTAAACTCTCAGCCTCCATAATCACATGAGCCAATTCCTTATAATATATAGACATCATACTGGTTCTGTTCTCCAGAGAACACTGATTAAACACTATGTAATTCCATTTTAAAGGCAAAAATACAAAACCATAGTGACAAAGAACAGATCAGTAGCTAAAAGGGCTTAGTGATAGAATGAAGCAGGTTCTTGTATTACATCTCTTTGGAGTCCCCTAGGAGATCCAACCAGTCCATCCTAAAGGAGATTAGTCCTGAATACTCACTGGAAGGACTGATGCTGAAGCTGAAACTCCAATACTTTGGCCACCTTATGCAAAGGATGGACTCATTTGAAAAGACCCTGATGCTGGGAAAGATTGAAGGCGGGAGGAGAAGGGGATGACAGAGGATGAGATGGTTGGACGGCTGCACTGACTTGATGGACATGAATTTGAGTAAACTCCACAATGGTGTGATCACTCACCTAGAGCCAGACATCCTGGAATTCGAAGTCAAGTGGGCCTTAGGAAGCATCGCTATGAACAAAGCTAGTAGAGGTGATAGAATTCCAGGTGAGTTATTTCAAATCCTGAAAGATGATACTGTGAAATTGCTGCACTCACTATGCCTGCAAATTTGGAAAACTCAGCAGTGGCCACAGGACTGGAAAGGTCTGTTTTCATACTAATCCCAAAGAAAAGCAATGCCAAAGAATGCTCAAACTACTGCACAATTGGACTCATCTCACATGCTAGCAAAGTAAAGCTCAAAATTCTCCAAGCCAGGCTTCAACAGTATATGGATTTAGAAAGGCAGAGGAACCAGAGATCAAATTGCCAACATCCACTGGATCATTGAAAAAGCAAGAGAGTTCCAGAAAAACATCTACTTCTGCTTTATTGACTATGCCAAAGCCTTTGACTGTGTGGATCACAACAAACTGGAAAATTCTGAAAGAGATGGGAATACCAGACCACCTGACCTGCATCCTGAGAAATCTGTATGCAGGTCAAGAAGCAATAGTTAGAAATGGACATGGAACAACAGACTGGTTCCAAATCAGGAAAGGAGTACATCAAGGCTGTATATTGTCACCCTGCTTATTTAACTTCTGTGCAGAGTACATCATGAGAAATGCTGGGCTGGAAGAAGCACAAGCTGGAATCAAGATTGTCAGGAGAAATATCAATAACCTCAGATATGCAGATGACACCACCCTTATGGCAGAAAGTGAAGAGGAAATAAAGAGCTTCTTGATGAAAGTGAAAGAGGAGAGTGAAAAAGTTGGCTTAAAGCTCAACATTCAGAAAACAAAGATCATGGCATCTGGTCCCATCACTTCATGGGAAATAGATGGGGAAACAGTGGAAACAGTGTCAGACTTTATTTTGGGGGGCTCCAAAATCACTGCAGATGGTGTCTGCAGCCATGAAATTAAAAGACGCTTGCTCCTTGGAAGAAACGTTATGACCAACCTAGATAGCATATTCAAAAGCAGAGAGATTACTTTGCCAACAAAGGTCCATCTAGTCAAAGCTGTGGTTTTTCCAGTGGTCATGTATGGATGTGAGAGTTGGACCATAAATAAAGCTGAGCACCAAAGAGTTGAAGCTTTTGAACTGTGGTGTTGGAGAAGACTCTTGAGAGTCCCTTGGACTGCAAAGGGATCCAACCATTCCACCCTAAAGGAGATCAGTCCTGAATATTCGTTGGAAGGACTGATGCTGAAGCTGAAACTCCAATATTTTGGCCACCTCATGCGAAGAGCTGACTCATTTGAAATGACCCTGATTCTGGGAAAGATTGAGGGCAGGAGGAGAGGGGGCGACAGAGGATGAGATGGTTGGATGCTATCACTGACTGTGTGGACAGGAGTTTGAGCAAGGTTCAGGAGCTGGAGACGCACAGGGAGGTCTTGTGTGTTGCCGTCCATGGGGTCACATAGAGTGGGACACGGCTGAGTGAGTGAGCTGACTGACATAGATCCACATGAATATCAACGCTCACAGAACTGTGCGCTAAAGGAAACCAGCTTTACAGTATTTCAAGAGCAAGCTGTTTCGGGCTTCCCTGGAGGCACACTGGGTGAGACTCCTCCCGCCAGTGCAGGGGACACAGGCTGGATGCCTGGCCTGGCCAGAGCCACAGGCCTCAGGGCAGCTAAGGCCGTGTGCACAGCGGCCGCGCCTGCCCGCCCTGGAGCGTGTGCTCCCCCGCGAGAGAAGCCACCGCAGGTGCACAGCCCGCACACCACAGCGCAGAGGAGCCCCGCTCCCCGCAGCAAAAGGAAGCCCGCATGCAGCCACGAAGACCCAGCCCAGCCAAGTAAGTACATAGACGCGAACTTCCACACGCCGCGCTGCGTAAACTCAGGCACACTCCAGAATGATGTAATGCGTGCTATGTGCCAGTAAAACTGAGGAAGAACTTCCAAAAAAGGTGTCAGTGTCCATTTCTGCTAAAATAATACTGTAAACACTAATTGAATAAAGAGAAAAACATGAAACTTTACCTTGGCTCCAAGTCCAACCATGTAAAAATAGCACAAGCAGCTTTGTCTAAGGGACTTCCCAGGTGGCACTAGCGGGAAAGAACCCGCCTGCCAGTGCAGGGGACACAGAGACAGGGGTTCCATCCCTGGGTCGGGGAGAGCCCCTGGCGGAGGGCATGGCAGCCCGCTCCAGTATCCTGGCCGGGAGAACCCCATGGACAGAGGAGCCTGGCGGGCTGCAGTCCACAGGGTCGCAGAGTCAGACGAGACCGTCACGACTCTGCGTGCACACACACAACCGTGCCTAAACGTCATCCCAGGGATCTTCCTGCAGATCTGCAAGGATAAATGCGCAAGTGGGCAGATACGGAGAGAGAAGAGGGAAAAAGACACAGACTCTAGGGAAATGTTATTTTATAGGGGACTTTAACCAATACAATACTGTAGAGTAATTAGCCTCCAATTAAAATAAATAAATTTAAATTAAAAAATTAAATATTTTGTTAAATTTAACATAAATAAACAGAAAAAAATAAAAATGATTAAAAGGCAAATAAATGATTCTGCTCCAAAAAAGCATCTTCCCAATATCCCTAAAATTTAGAGAGAATATAAATAATATTCAAAGTCAGGAGGCATTTTTTTAACCTACAGTTTTCCTTTTGATTTACTCAGTTGAATGAATAAGAAACTGTAATTCTTTTTTCAACACTTTCTGCCACCTTGTTATTCATTACCGTATTTTTGCTTTTCCAGGTTTACTATCTATATACCCCAAACATTGCTTCTGTAGTTGTTTATCAGTGATGTGGTACTTATATCTGAGCAAACACACACGTGTTCATATATATGTATAATCACGCACACGTGTACAAATGTTCATGTTGAATATGTGCTCACGAATGTACATACACTCAGCGCTTGCCACCGATCAGTCCTCTGCCTGTCTCCTGTTTGAAGTTTGTTATTTACGTTGTCTGGATGATCAAGACAAGTTTTTTTTCCCCCCAAGGAGGAATTCATAGGCATTTCTGACTGAGAAGGCCGGCCACTGTCTTCACACTCGGATCACTTGTTAATTGTGTTCTTACTTGAAATCTTCCTTCAAAGCTCGTTCACATCAGTTTTCTTCCCAACAATCTACATCGCCGGCTCCACTATACTTTCCCACTTGCTAATGCCACAGTCTTCCCTCCAGTCCAGGACTGACGGATTCTGAAACAAACATTCTCTAACCGGAGAGCTTCCTCACGACCCTTTTAGACCAGTATCCTGTTATGATGGCGCACGACATCATTCGTCGGACAGACGTCGCTGTGCGTGTAGTACGTGTCACGCTATAACCATTAGGCTCATAAAGATGAAAATGACCTTGGCAATGTCTGTGAGACATCGCCTCCCAAAGAGGACGAAGTCGAAAGGAAGTTATATGGTAAAGAATGCTTCCTCCTTTTATGGCTGAGTAATACTGCATCGCATATGTGCGCTGCTGCTGCTGCTGAGTCGCATCAGTCGTGTCCGACTCTGTGCGACCCCATAGATGGCAGCCCACCAGGTTCCCCCATCTCTGGGATTCTCCAGGCAAGAACACTGGAGTGGGTTGCCATTTCCTTCTCCAATGCGTGAAAGTGAAAAGTGAAAGGGAAGTCACTCAGTCGTGTCCAACTCTTCGCAACCCCATGGACTGCAGCCTACCAGGCTCCTCTGTCCATGGGATTTTCCAGGCAAGAGTACTGGAGTGGGGTGCCACGCACTACACTTTCTTTATCCATCCCTCTGTCAACGGGCGTTTACGTTGCTTCATGTCCCGCTATTGGAATGGTGCTGCAAAGCACACTGGTAAAAAATTAGGAGATTGGGATTAACATATACACATTACTATGTATAAAACATAACTAGTGAGGACCTACTGCGTCATATGAGGAACTCTATTCAGTATTCTGTAGTAACATCTATAGGAAAAGAATCTGAGAAAGAATGGAGACATATATATATATACACATACACAAATACACAGATAGACGTATATATATATATGATTTACTTTGCTGTATACCTGAAACTAACACCACATTAAATCAACTAAACTCCAATAAAAATTTTAAAAAAAGGAAAGCATTTTAAAGTAATCCCCCCCCCAAAAAAAGAGCCTGTAACAGAGATTTCTGCTGAAGTTTGGAAGAAAAGTGTTGAGCCTCATGTCCATTTGTCTTACCTTTTACTATTCAACCTGAAAAAAAGGAAAAAAAAAAAAAAGACTGGGTAGGCTCAGTAAGTTATAATGCCAACCAAGCAAACCAAACGCCCTGGAAAGGGTTTCCCGACCTCCACGTGTGTGTGAGCTGCTCAGTCGTGTCTGACTCTTTGCAACCCCACGGACACCAGCCAGCCAGGTTCCTCCATCCATGGGATTTCCCAGGCAAGAACACTGGAGTGGGTTGCCATTTCCCTCTTCAAGGGATCTTCCCGACCTGGGGACTGACCCTGGTCTCCCACGTTGCAGGCAGACTCTTTACCATCTGAGCCGCCAGGGAAGCCCTGTGCCACTGAGCTCTCGGGACGGATGACGGGATTCTTTGTAAGATGTGTGGCCGCCTCCTTGGCTGCCGCCCACTCATCCCAGTGACGCCCTTTCCTCTCGCTGCGACGATCAGAAATGCCTCCAGCACTGGGCGCTGTCTCCTGGGGACCCAAAATCTCCAGCAGTCAAGAACCACTGCCCTAAATCAGCCCTCCTTTTGAATCGTTTGTTTTATTTTGTTCTGTTAATTGCCTTACAAAGTGGAGACATCTGGTGGTGAGTTCTTTTTATCTTTCTGAGTCACTTACTCATATCTCATTATTTCTTGGAAATGTTATGAGGGAAAGATTAATGAATTTATTATCTTTAAGCATCCATTCTGCTGTCACTCTGAGAAATGACATTGTTCTAAGCTGAGAGGAAAGGGGTCCAAATTTTCTGGTTATCAATTATGCTGTTCAGCATATCGCCAGCACTAATGTCATATCGAGAGCTATATGTATGTTTCAGATATCCTTATCCGATCTCCCTGGTTAAATGCAATACAGTTGATGTTTTGATTAATATGCCTCAGGGAGTTTATCTGTCCAAAATGTGGTGCAAGTATGTGGCTGTCCTGGCACACAGTGGGTTAATGCCCAACAAACAAACCAAATCCGTGCACCTGCGTTCTTGACATTGACTAAACAATTCTGATAAAATATGGCCGCGGGGTTTCATCCTGGAACACGTGGACTGAAACGAGGACGACAAGACAAAATTGCTAAATGTCTAAACGAACAACATTTTGACAAATTGAAGCATTCCAACACCGCCTGTTTTAAAGGATGTATTATTTTAACTTCATTTTTTTTCTTACAGAAGTATTCAAATTCTTTGTGATCATTTACAACTAGGCATATAAATCTGTAAGTGTATCAGCCTAGAAGTCACAAGAGTGAGAGAGTGAAATTACTTACATTTCATAAACTGCAGTTTCAGGAGAAACTACAGAAGAACTTCAGCGTGAATTTACTTTAAAGGCCGTCAAGGGCACTGTTCCACGCGCTTTACGAATACTGGTTCATTCAGTGCTCATGTGAGCTCTCTGAAGTCACCTTTGCTTCTGTCCCATGTCCTAAATGAGGGCAGAGGGGACGGAGAGGTGAACATCGTGTTCAGAGTCACACGGCCAGTGACCAGCTCGCCCAGGGCCAGGCAGTCAGGCGGGGCCCAGGCGGGTCTCTGCTACTAATCACTGAGTCTTCCAGGCTATCTCTCAGCAAAAGAAGAGTTAAAATCCACACATCACTAATAAATTACCTGGAAATTATCATCTATACCTCTATCTATATCATCTGTACCTCCGTCTATCTCAGGAAAGCTGTGAAAGGTCATTCTGCTTCAAGGGGGTGACCATGAGTTCTCTGCAAGCACCCATAAGCTTATGGCTTTCTCTGGGGATACACGCCCAGGAGTGAGATTTCTGGGTCACGAGGAAGTTCTATTTTTAGCCGTTTAAGGAAGCTCCATACTGTTCTCCATAGTGGCTGCACCAAGCTACATTCCCACCAACAGCATGATACACGCGCCCCAGTGTTTGCTGCAGCCCTGTGTACAGCAGGCCGCATCAGGAGGCAGCCTAACGTCCATCAGTAGAGGAATGGGTAAGAAGATGTGGAACAGGTGGCCAGCGGAACATTACTCGGCCTTTAAAAGGAACGGACCGTTGCCGTTTGCAGAGACATGGGTGCAGCCAGAGACTCCTACAGAGTGAAGTAGGTTAGAGCAAGAGAAACAGGCGTTGTATGTAATGCACATCCGTGGGCTCTAGGGGGAAATGGCATAGGTGAGCTTACCTGCAAAGCAGAAACAGAGACACAGCCAGAGAGAGCACATACATGGATGCCGAGGAGAGGGTGGACTAGTAGGCATGTATACACCACATACCGAGAAGGCGATGGCACCCCACTCCAGCACTCTTGCCTGGAAAATCCCAGGGACGGAGGAGCCTGGAAGGCTGCAGTCCATGGGGTCGCTGAGGGTCGGACACAACTGAGCGACTTCACTTTCACTGTTCACTTTCATGCATTGGAGAAGGCAATGGCAACCCACTCCAGTGCTCTTGCCTGGAGAATCCCAGGGACGGGGGAGCCTGGTGGGCTGCCGTCTATGGGGTCGCACAGAGTCGGACAGGACTGAAGTGACTTAGCAGCAGCAGCATACACCACATATACACTGCCATAAATCACGTGGGAGCTAGCGAGAACCGACCGCATAGCACAGGCAACTCCACTCCCCACTGGGTAATGGCCTATGGGGGAATGAGGAGTGGAAGCCAGGAAAGAGTGGGGTCTGTAGCTGTCCGATCCGCTCTGCTATACAGCAGAGACTAGCACAACATTGGGAAGCAACTATGTCCCAGTGATAACTAATTAATTAAAAAATAAAGTACATGCCCATGGAAGTCCTTCTGCCAATGAGGTTGATACTGCACCTGAGACTGAGGGAAAGCTAAGAATCTCCCAACCTTTACCAAAAAGTCAGTGAATGTCGTGGGTCTTCCACGCTTGGCTCTCTTACAGTTTTGTGCAGACAAATCATACACATAAATGTATTGGACCCCTGCAGTATCTTATGGTGCCTAAACAACTATAAATAAATGGCAACAAATGCCAGCAGATTTAATTTCACTGCACAGATGATGTATTAAGACCCAGGCTAGTATGACTGTTTTTAAATTAACTGCTTATTTGAGATCCTTGTAGATTTGCACAGAGTTGTAAGAATAATACACAGATTATCTCCTGTGCTCTTTCCCTGGTTTTTCCAGGGACTACATCTTACAGAAGTGTTGTATAGGTCATCCTCGACTTCAGCTTTGCTAAGTCACTCCAGTCGTGTCTGACTCTGCGACTCCATGGACTGTAGCCTGCCAGGCTCCTCCGTCCATGGAATTCTCCAGGCAGGAGGACTGAGGTGGGTTGCTATTTCCTCCTCCGGGCATCTTCCCGATTCAGAGACTGAACATGCTTTACAACGGTGCAAACCAGTGCACGCCTGTGAGAAGCTGTACTTCAGCTTCGGATGGGCTCCCTGCATGTGGGACCATGCCCTCTTGCTAGGCAGCAGAAGTGGGCTGCAGCTTTCAGGCAGCCAAGGAGTCACAAGGTCAAACACCTGGATGTTTCCATCCATTCTGGTTTTCACTTTCAGTACAGTATTCAATGAATGACTTGCGATAGTCAACATTTTATTATAAAATAGGCCTTATGTTGGATGATTTTGCCCAACTCTAGGCTAATGTAAGTGTTCTGAGCACGTTTAAGGTAGGTGAGACTACGCTATGATGTTTGGTAGGTCAGATGTGTTCAATGGTTTTCCACTTATGGATATGTACTTTCAGCTTGTGACGGGTTTATCGGGACATAACTCCCATCGTACATTGAGGACAATCTTCACAGCATCTCAGTCAGGATGCTGGCGTGGGAACAGTTAAGATCTGGAACAGGTTCCCACGCCCTAGGATAACTCCTGCTGCTTGTAGCCACATCCACTTCCTTCCCAGACCATCTATGCCTCCTGGAAGCCACTAGCCTGCCTTCTATTTCTGTAACTTTGCTGTTCGTTTCGAGACTAATACGTAATTGAAATCACACACTACATCCCATTAGTACTGGCATTTTGCACTTGTCACTTTTCTCCGAAAATTCGTCTAGGTGGCGTGTATGCCAACAGCCATTCCTTTTTACTGTTGAGTGGCAGTTTTTCATGGATGTTCCACAGTTTACTTAACTGTTCACCCAGTTAAGGACATCTGGGCTTCTGTTTGGGGCTGTTATGAATAAAGATGCTATAAATGTTTACTTGCGGGTTCCTGTGTGAACATAGATATTTTTTTCTTTTTACTGGGATAAATAATCAGAGGTGCAACTGCTGGGTTGTATGGCAGTCAAATATTTAATTATTTAAGAAATCCCAGCAGCAACATACAATTCATCCAGTTTCTCGGCATCTTCGCCAGCATTTGCTTTCGTCACTGTTGTTTTTTTTTCTTTCTTTTTTAATTTCAGCCGTCACACTATATGTGTAGTGACAGCACACTGTGGTTTTAACTTATGTTTTACGGTTAATAATATAAAAACCCCTTACACGTGCTTCTCTGCTCTTCATTTATCCTCTTTGGTAAAATGTCTCTTATGTCTTTTGTCCATTTTCTAAATAGATTTTTTTAATGTTGAATTTTGAATACTCATTATATTCTTCAACTTCCATCAGTCACAGAGTTTGCAAATGTTTTCTTCCAGCCTGGCGCTTGGCTTTTGACCCTCTAACAGAGACTTTTCAAGAACAAAAGCTTTTTTAAATTTAGGTGAGGTCCAGTGTATTGATTTTCCTTTTATGGACTGTGTCTTCAGTGGGAAGTCTAGCATGGTTCTGCCTAGTTCTATATCCTGAAGACTTCTCTCTTTTTTCCTGAGAATTTTATGGTTTCAAGTTTTACGTTTACAACTAGGATCTGTTTTGAGTTCATTTCTGTACAAGGTATGTGGCTTGAGTAGAAGTTTATTTTTGTTTATTTTTTTGCCTGTGGATATTCAATTACTCTAGCATCATGCATTAAAAGGCTATTTTTCTTCATTGAATTGGCTTTGTACTTTTGTTCAAAATCACTTGGGAATATGTACGTGCTGGAATCTATTCTGTCGCATTGATCAGTCTATCTATTCTCTTCTATGATCTATTTTTTATATTTTTGCAATCTCTCTACAGCCTCGATTGCTATAGCTGTAGAATAACTCTTCGAATCAGGTAGGCTGATTCATTGCACCTTCCTTTTCTACGGGTCTTTTAGCTATTCTGATGCCTTTGCCTTTCCATACAAATGAGAATGATTTTGCCTCCGTTTACAGAAAATCTTGCTGAGACTCTGATAGGAATCGGATTAGGCCGTGTAAGAACCTAGAGGGCGCTCCCTGCCTCAGCCGGGCCTCCCAGCGCGCTTGCGCAGTGGGACGCTCCAGCCTCATCTCCGACTGTCTTCATCAACGTGTTGTGGTTTGCAGTCTACACGTCCTAAACACGTTGTCTTATGTTTATACTGGTTTATTTTTCAACAGTCATAACGGCATGCTGTTATAAATTTCAGTGCGTACATGCTTGCTGCTAGTATAACTGTGATTTTTTTTCATAGATTTATCATGCATCCTCTGCCCTCACCAAACCCACTTATTCTAGAAGGCTTCTCTTTTTTTCTGGATATGTTGTGATTTTTTACATAGACACTCCTATTATTTGGAAAGTTTGATTAAGCAGATATCACTGGGAGTCAGAGAAATGACATCATCTGTGTTCTGAAGATGGAAAAGTCAAACGATAGCAAGACCTGGATATCTAACAGCAATGCTGACTTCCAGGACATTCTGGTATCTGCCTTTTTTCTAGATTTCTTATATTGTGAGACAATGACGTGGGTTGAAGTTATAAGCCATTTTATTTCCAAGCAGAATCTTCATACCTTATATGTTTACATAGACAGTAGGTTTGAGAAACATATACATGTTTCACACACATGTACATGTTTGTGAAATTAGACCCGTAGATGTAGAGGCATGGCCTTGAACACTGATTAAGTCGAGGTTTCAAACTGTATGAACGGCTGAAGGGAGGAGAAGGAAGCGGAGGCGGAGGAAGAGCCCGGTACTGAGCTCTCACCGTGTTCTTAGTGTCGTGCCAAGGCCTTTAAAAATGAACGTTTAAATCTTACAACAGCTTTAGATTTACAGAAGCTTTTCAGAGAGTACCGAGTCCCGCGCACCCCACATCCACTTCCCTCTGCTGGTAAAACCTTACATTATTACGGCGCATTCGTCACAACTAATGAACCAGTCTTGTTACATCTATTACTAAGTGCATCCTATCTATTTGGATTTGGACCTGAGTATTTAATTAGGTCCTCCTCCTTCCATCTTTTCTTTTTTGTGTGTCAGGATCCCATCCAGATACCATGTGACAATCACTCCCGCGCCCCTTATTTCTGATGCTCATGGCAGTTTCACAGTGTAGCTCAGTCGGCAAAGCATCTGGCTGCCACGCGGGAGACCAGAGTTCACCTCCTGGGCAGGGAAGTTCCCCTGGCTCAGGGAAGGGCTACGCGCTCCAGTGTTCTTGTCTGGAGAAGTCCATGGACAGAGGAGCCTGGCGGGCTACAGTTCACGGCATCGCAAGAGTCGGACACGATTCAGCACCATCTTCCTTCCTTTCTTTCCTTTCATGAGGCGTTTTGTAGAATACCCTCAATCTGGGTTTTTTTTGCTGTTGCTCTTGTGCTTGCACTGGGTTTACAGACATGGAGAGAAGACCACAGAGGGCAAGTGTCCTCCTTATCCTGTCCCATCAAGGGGACATGTTACTTAGTTATCTATGTTATCCCTGTTGGCTGACGACCTGTTTGTCAGCTTCTTTTGAGGCCCTGCTTTCTGTGCTGCACCCTCTGCAGAGAAGTCACTGTAGACAGTCCCTGGGGAACGGGCGCTCTGCCTCCTTGGTGGGGATCAGAGTGGGGGGACCTCCAGTCACGCTCTGCCTCCTTGGTGGGGATCAGAGGGGGGGCACCTCCACACATTACTTGGAACTCTTCTGTGCATGTGCCAAACGTCTTAATGCCAGTGTCTCCCTCCATCATCTCCACAGCTACTGCCCCCACGCAGCGTGGGAGAGGACGCAGGCACTGATGGGCTGCGTCACTCATCCACAGTCACAGATCAAGCAGCATCCACTTCCCTGTGTGGGGCCCGGGTCCCGTTCTATCACAGCTCTGTGCCTGAGTGACTTGTCCCGCGCGGCACTGTGTTTGGTCCGTCACCCCCGTCCACTTGTCTGATTTCTATCAGATGCAGAATGTCCCGCTCCTGAAAATAGGGACTGTGGTTACTGTGTATCTCCTTAATCTAAGGCTGGCATTTCTGTCATTTCATTTGAGCTCCTCAGGACTTTGCATATCCCTTTATGATATTAGCTCAGAAGGAAGTGGCACCCCACTCCAGCACTCTTGCCTGGAAAATCCCATGGATGGAGGAGCCTGGCAGGCTACAGTCCATGGGGTCGCGAAGAGTCGGACACGACTGAGCAGCTTCACATTTCTCTGTAAACATCTAGCTATACGGTTTGGTGTTTTAGTGACTGAGGGCAGGATAATGGTTGGTTTGGTTGTTGTGCATTTAAGTTAGAGGGCTAACTATGGCCGTGAGAACCACAGCTCTGTTGAGCTGCCTGATGCTTACTTTTTCAAACTTCCTTGTTTTAATTGGTAGGAAATATCCATCGTCTATCTCACACTCTAGTGTGCCCCCCAGATGAGTGACGCATTTCTTTCAACAAGATGTCAAACCCGTGCCTACAGGTTCCTATTTCTTTTTTTAATTAATTTTATTGGAGTATAGTTGCTTTATAATGTCGCCTTACTGTCTGCTGAGCAGCAGAGTGAGTCAGCTATATGAATGCACATATCCGTTCTTTTTTAGATTTTTTTCCATCACTCAGTTCATTACAGAGTAAGTTCCCGTTTCTTTTGGCAAGGAGTCAGAACTTTCCCCTTCACTCCCAGGCTTGTCCTACTCACCTGGCACTCTGCCGCACTCTCATAGACATCAATCCTTACACACCATTAGCGTTCACATTGAGGTACACGACCTCTTAAATGGAAAATGGAGAAGCTGTCAATAAATAGCGTAGGAGTCGTATCACTATGGCTAAAGGGACAGGAAATGTCGATCTTGGTGTGAAATATGAGTAATCTTCTAAATTTATGATCATATCAAGGGCTCATCTGTTTTAATACCCTGAGTACAACTCTTATCTGGTGATTATTGAAGGCTATTGTATACACAACACTCTGTGTAAAGCATTTTTTACTTTTCAAAGGCTTGAAAGCCTCTTTTTATTTGCTCACACACAACAGCCCTGTTAAGGTGAGCATTGAGGGTTAGTTAGCAAGAGCTGCTGAACCCTGAATGAACATCGAGGTCACCTTCGAGTTCAAAATGCCCTGTTGGCCTTACTTAGCAAGAGTTTGATTTCACAGAACTTTTGCATATGCAATTTCTTTCTGGGCATGGTCTCCCCGCTTTTGCCTAATTAATTTGCTCCTCTTCTGCCTCATCCTTGACCCCCCAGTTCACCTTTCACTTCCTCCAGGAATCTGCCCTCTTAATAAGCTGGTGGATACTATTATAAACTCTCCATTGAATATTTATTTTCTTTTTCTTATAGTGATTACTTCTGTTTGTCTGCCCTAATATCCTCCCAAGGACATTTAAATTCTGCTCCCCGATTCCTAGCACAGCATCCGGCACATCCAGGTGCGTCATAAATGTGTGCGCAACAAACAGGCTGAAGCCAAGACGTGGAGGCACCTAAATGTCTATGGAAGGAATGGATCAAGAAGATGTGGAACACACATACGAGGGAACATCACTCGGCCACCAAGATGAATGGGTAAGGCCATCTGCAGCAACATGGGCGGGCCCAGGGGTTGTCAAACTGAGCGAACTAAGTCAGGCAGAGAAGGAGACACACTGTATGACATCCGTTATGTGCAGAATATAAAAAGAAAGGACACAAGTGAATTACGAAATAGAAACAGACTCGGAGAGCAGAGGGGAGAAGAATCGGGGGGAGGAGTAACGAAGGGGTTTGGCACCGCCACGCCCACACTGCGCTGCTTTAAGTGACTAACCGAGGACTTGATGCGCAGCACGGGGGGCTCTGCTCGACGTTTCGGGGCAGCCCGGACGGGAGGGCAGTTCGGGGGTGGGGAATGAATGCATGTGTATGTGTGGCTGAGACCCTGACTGTCCACCTGAAACTATAGCAACACTGTCAAGCAGCGATGCCCCGATACAAAATCTTTTTTTTAATAAAGAAATAGGCTGAATTTATGAATGGATAAATAACACATCTGAGACAGGGTTCCAGCAGCTATTTTTTGAAAAAGCTCCACATAGGGGATTCTGAGTCGAGATTCTGTACATACTGTGTCTCCATGGAACAGATGAGAGAATAACGCGCTAAAGGAAGACAGGCTTCCCAGGCGGCTCGGTGGTAACGAATCTGCCTGCCAGTGCAGGAGAGGCAAGAGACGTAGCTTGGCTCCCTGCGCCAGGAAGACCCCCTGGAGGAGGGCATGGCAGCCCACCCCAGGACTCCTGCCTGGAGAATCCCCGTGGACAGGGGGGCCTGGCCGGCTACGGCCCGTGGGGTCACAGGAGCCAGCCACGACCAAGCACGCAGGCACGGGCAGACCAGTTTGGGGGTAAGCTTCAGTCAGAGGGAGGCAGAGAAGGGGACGGAGCTCAGCACCAGCTCCTTCTCCTGGGATTCATCGCCGGATTGCCCTTGGTCTCGATTCCACGTCCTGTGCTTCTTTCCTACTGCCCCAAGCGGGGCGGGGGGAGACCGTCCTCCGTGTTCTCGTGGAATCCTTCACCTGTACCTTACGTGTTGCGTTACATCAGGTAGATGAGCTCATCTACAGATAGTCCTGAACAGTGAGGTACCGGAGAACGCAGCCCAAGCGTTGTCCATTCCTAGGCCCCTACACCCAGAACAGTGCCCTAGGCACTGTTTCCTGGGTGGGTGGAGACAAATGGATGCAGGGAGGGATAAATACAGCAAGTTGCAAAAATAAAAAAGAAGCACTTTATTATAAGTGTTTTGAACCTCTTTAGTACTGATTTATTTTCTCTGAGAATAGAAATTTAATGGGAAAAACTCAAGCAAAAACATATGAATTCGCCCTCTCTGCTCAACACCGCATTCACGTGTCCAGTGGTCTGTCAATCTCTAACTTCCATCAGATCAATTAAGAATGTACAACACCTTAGCAAAGGCAGGACGGCCACGTGAAGGCTCTGTACCAGAGAGGAAGATCTGGGATGGTTCTTCTCCAGTCAGAATATGCTGTTCCCATTACAACCATAGCCACTTCAATCTGAGTTTTAGAGGTCACGGCTAGGCATAGAGAACCATTGAAAGGGCCGTGTGGCTTTCACTATCCAAGGCTGCCATGAGGTTGGATTGAGGTCTATTTCAGGTGAGCAGGTGAACACTTTCTTGGAGGGTTTCTCAGAACCCTGCCCAGTGGCCCCACACACCTCAGCTGTGGTCTGGAATGGGTAACCAGGAGGCTTAGTGCTGAGCTGCCCCAGTCGTGGCTGACTCTTTGTGACCCCAGGGGCTGAAGTCCACTAGGCTCCTCTGTCCATGGAGTTTTCCAGGCAAGAATACTGGAGTGGTGCCATTTCCTCCTCCAGGGGATCTTCCCCATCCAGGGACTGAACCCTTACCTCTTGTATCTCCTGCACTGGCAGGCAGATTCTTTACCACTGAGATACTTGGGAAACCCAGGAAACAAGGATAGTCTGCATTCAAAGAGCACTGATGGACGTGATCTCAGTTAATCCTCCCGACAGAGCCACAGGGCGGGCGTTACACTCTCTGTCACTGCACTGCAGAGAAGGTGTCGTGGTTCTGAGAACTTAAAGCTCCTCCCCATGGTCGTCAGCTAGAAGAGGAGGCGCTGAGTGTAAATGGAGCCGCCTGATTCCCAAGCCTGCCCGACCTTAGCCACAAGGTGAAGCTGACTTTCTGAATATTTGACCAATAAATTAGCAACTAAAAATTTAAGGAAAAATAAAAGAGGCCCAAATTACACCAGACACATAGAGAATGTTAAATATTCTCTACATTTAAGTAATCCAGTAAGTACCTGGTGAGCAGCACAAGAAGTAACAAAAGACAGGACTAAACCCAAGTCCACTATTTTTTGAGTCCACAGATTTCTGTTTTCAGTACAGCCTTCATACAAGGATAGCCCCGAGATACAGGACTAAACCCAAGTCCACCATTTTGAGTCCACAGATTTCTGTTTTCAGTACAGCCTTCATACAAGGATAGCCCCGAGATACTTATTTCTCCCACACATACCGAATTGACCCCATCAACTGATATGCTGAAGCGATAGTTAAATCGCAGATCTGCCTCTAACCCAGATCATGAGTGATATTCTGAATGTTTGCCTTCCCTCGACAAATCAGCTCATGCTGCAGCTCTCAGGGCTGAAATACTGTGTCAGACTGACACAGCCATGAATGCAGCGACTGCCAAATTTATAGACCAGCGAAGAGGGCCAGTATTCCAATCATCAGTGAACCAAAGAAACCATCGCAATAAAAAAGATATAAGGCGGCTGATGAAGGGAAAGTGAGGGGAGCGCTGGCTGAGTTACGGGGTGAACACCCAGTGCTTCGCCCCCTTTTGGCCGTATGAAGCAGGGTAAGCATCTGCAAGCAGCTGGGCTCTCAGACCAAGTGACCACCTTTGGGATGGACGTAGTTCACAGCCGTGCTTCTGAATCTTTGAGGATAAGCCCCATAAACAAGCACTTTCCCTCCTTTCTTTCTCCTTAGAAACTGTGATAAGAATTTAAGAGTCTTTATTGGCTAACACTTTGGTCCTTCGACCCAAATCCTTTGACTGAATCTTTCCTTTGTGGCAACTCTAAAAAAGACACCATGCAAGAGAATGTGGCCCTTCCTTGGCCTCAACTTCAAGACTAAGTGTGCACCCTAGAGAACCCTTCAAAGTGCCTTATTGATCAAGCCCTGTTATAGTCACTAAATGCTTTCTGAACCTGTTGACATTGGAGGCAACTTTACTTTCTTGAAGGGCTGAGTTCCATAAATGTAATATTTTTGTGGAACAAGGTGTTTGGGTTTACCCATTTTAGCAGAAAATACTTTTCGGGCTTCAAGGGATATTCCCTGAGATTCAGTGAACAATTGATTCCAAGACTCACCTCTGAATACTCCACCTTCCCCATTCACAGCCTGCTTGAATCTTTAGAAAGTCCCTCTTTTTCACAAAGACATCATAGCTGGTTCTCTCACCAAGTGGGAGTTGGAGGGGCCGTCACTTTCATTTAATGTGGAAGAGCCCCATGAACGGTCACAGGATCAGGGATAAAGGTCTTCAGAAAATAGTAAGAGAGAAGGAAAAATGCAAGAGACAAATAAAATTGGGAAGATAGGAGGAGAGAAGTAATATCTATCAGTTAGTATTAAGCTAAGAAACTAATATAGAAAAAGTAAAGAGTAGTTTACAAAACATGGACTTAACTCTCACACCAGTTTCCGGGAATCGGCACTGCAGGATTCTCACCGTGGTGCATGGTCTCAGGGTCTCAGGCTCCTAATCTCTTGCTGTTCATTGACTCTCTTATGCCATGGTTCTTTCCACGTTTTACCATCTTCCCCATGGTCCTTTCTACTGCACGCTGGCTTCAGTTACACTTATCAGTCATGCAGCAAGATGGGCTAAAAGGCTCTCTCCCATGTGAGTCCCTTAAGAAGATGTCTTGCAAAATTGTACTTCTGTCTTCTTATATCTCATTTGACAGTCTTATGCCACCGAAATCACTGGTGACTGCAGCCATGAAATTAAAAGATGCTTGCTCCTTGGAAGAAAAGCTATGACAAACCTAGACAGCACATTAGAAAGCAGAGACATCGCTTTGCTGAAAAAGGTCCATATAGTCAAAGCTATGGTTTTTTCAGTAGTCACGTACAGATGTTCAAGTTAAACTATAAAGAATGCTGAGCACCAAAGAACTGATGCTTTTGATTTGTGGTGCTGGAGAAGATTCTGGACAGTCCCCTGGACAAGGAAAGCAAACCAGTCTATCCTAAAGGAAATCAACCCAGAATATTCATTGGAAGGACTCATGCTGGAGCTCCAATACTTGGTCAACTGTTGCAAAGAGCTGATTCATTGGAAAAGACCCTGATGCTGGGAGAGACTGAAGGCAACAGGAGAAGGGGTGACAGAGGATGAGACGGTTGGACGGCGCCACCAACTCAGACACATGAGGTTGCGCAAACCCTGGGAGAGAACGGGAAGCCTGGCCTGATGCAGTTCATGGGCCTGCAAAGAGCAGACACAAGCTAGCAACTGCACAGCAACAGGAGTGCCCCAGGAAGCTCCAGCAGAATCTGGGGCGTGTAAGCACTCGAGCTGGGCATGAATCCTGCTGATACTTTGGGGATCTATTCCTGGGGAGAACAGAATATTTGAGAAGCATCTAGCAGAGAGTGAAAGAAAGGGAGACAGAGAGCGGTGGCCTCAGGGAAAGTGCAGCGTGTCGATGTTTTACCCAACCTGTGGAGCAGGGAAGGGGAACAGAACACAGACTAAGCCCACAGGAGAGGAGGCTCAGAGAGGAAGAAAGAGAAACTGCCTTTGGGCTACTTCCTGATTCCATCATCTGCTTGATCCCAGGCGTCTTCCTGCCCTCGGTTCCTTGGAATACCCTGTGGCCACATAGGGAAGCCTCCTTTCAGCTTCAGATAGCTGAAAGCATTTTTGTTGCTTGAGTTCAGAAACCTGCAATATCCACAGTCCTTGGTGTCTTAGAGATGGTGCCCATTCCCTTTGCGAGGCTAAGGAAAACAACTCTGTAGCACAGGAAGCTCTGCTCCTCATTCTGAGGCAGCTGCAGGGGAGGGCAGTTTGGGTGAAATGGGTACGTGCACACGTGTGGCCGAGTCCCTCTGCTGCCTGAAACTCTGTTAGTCAGCCACACTCCTACATGTCATAAAAAGTTAAACCAAATCTTGCCCTCTGAACTCAGAGAATGGGTGGCTCGGCTTACTCACCTGAGGAGCGAAAGGGGGTGGAATTGTGGAAATCCTCATCTCAGCCTTTGTGCGATCTGCCAGAATGTTCTGGTTTTCATCCTTGGAGAAATATCAGAGACTCGGCCTCAGACAGATTCCATCAAGAAGGGCCTGGCAAGGATAATTCCTCAATTTTCTGTCTGAGCTGGATAAATGGTGACAATCACATAAGTTTTATCAATTTTTTCAAAAATCGTAATTAGAATTTAAGTTTACAGTAACTCAATAGAGAAGAGAAATTTAAGTATGATAATCTAACTTCCAACATGTGCTTATCGCATATTCCTTTGCACATGAACCATACTAATTATTACTAATTTAATGTCAGTAGACTTAACTTGATGAGGCTGCTTAATGATAAGCATGTGCGTATGTGCTAATTCAGTGCTGACTCTTTCTGAATCAGGCTCCTCTGTCCTTGGGATTCTCCAGGAAAGCATACCGGAATGGGTTGCCATTTTGTCCTCCACAGGCTCTTCCCAACCGAGGGAGCAAACCCGCGTGTCTTACGTCTCCTGTGTTGGGAGATGGGCTTTTTACCTCTAGTGTCACCTGGGAAGCCAGCTGTCAGAATAGTAAGTCATTCAGTAGGTGCCTAATAGTTAAAATTTTTTTGTATTACATGACTTTTGAATCAAGACACTTGACAAGTACATTATCAATGGAACATAGCAATTATGTAAAAATTCTAATAAACCAAACCAACATATAAAGGTATATTAAAATATTTAGTTTAGTGTGGCTGAATTTGCATTTGCTACCAGATAATGAAAATCCAGTGAAGACCAGGCTTCCTGGCTAGTCCAGGGGTTAGAATCCGCCTCGCGAAGCAGGAGACACACTTTCAACCCCCGATCCGGGAGGATCTCACGTGCTGTGCGGCAGCTGGGCCCATGTTCTGTGACTCCTGAGCCCCCTGCACCTCGCTCCCGCGCTCTGCAACAAGAGAAGCCCCTTCCAGGAGAAGCCTGCACACCTCACACGGAGGAGCCCTCGCCTGCCTCATCTAGAGAAAAGCCCGCACAGGAACCGAGACCCGGCGCAGCCGAAGAAGGAAGAAACGAATGAAGTTTAAAAATGCCCAGTGAAGAGCTAAACATGGTGTGTCTGCAAGGAAATCCGTGATAACATTCGCCCCTGGTCCTCAACCAGTAAATTTCTGGCTCTAATCCAAAATGCTTATACTTCTAGCACATAGGTTATTATTTTAAAAGGTAAACCTGAACAAGAGTTTTAATAGACATCTTTATGATGGACATTAAACATTTCTTATTTACTCTTGAGAAGCCATGCAAATATGTACAGAATATATTTTCTATATTCAATATTTATGGTAATTTGCAGAGTCTGATGTTTATTCATGTTATCATTTACAAAACTCATGCGTTCAGCTAATATTTGAGGCCCCTCTGGCCAGGAATACCAAGGAGAATAAGACAAGCTTGCACCCACCAAAGGCACATTATCCATGGAAAATCAAGTATAAAACATAGTGAGTGATAAAGTGTTAAAGACACTATGATAAAATTTGTTCATGGGTGATGTAAAGAAGAAGCAGCGTCCATTTATTTTGTTTTGTTCAGAGATAAAGCTGGGACCAACGCGAGATGACCTGGTCCTTAATGAGTGATTTTTGGTGGTGACAACAGGTCTGACTTGGAAAGCACACGCAGACAACTTTTACTCTGGAGTCTCTGCGCCATCAAGAGAAGAGGGCATTTCCCCAGGAAGAGCAGGATTCAGCTGAAGAAAATTATTCTTCAGTGACCTGTTGCTCACACTGGACCCACAGTCTTGCAGTTGGGATAGATACCCTTCAATGTCAGACAGAGAGTTTCTTACACAAAGAGAGAGAGAGAGAAAAAAAAAAAAAAAAAAAACTTTGGCATGGTGAGTATTCTCTGTATGAACCCAGCGGGAGAATCTGACTATTTTAAACTTTCTTTGTACAACTGAAAAAACCGGGTAAGATTTATCCCACTGGAAATATGTGCAAGTTGACAAGGAATAAAGGTTAATCATTATTCAAGTACCCGTTGAATGAAACTACAACGTGGGACTTCCTTGGCAGCTCAGTGGGAAAGAATCCGCCTGCCAACACAGGGGACATGGATTCCATCTTCCCATGGGAAGATCCCACACGCTGCAGAGCAACTAAGCCGACACGCCACAGCTACTGAGCTGTGCTCCTGAGCCCAGGCAGCACAGCTCCCGAGCCCACGCGCCGCGAGGCTGTGCCCCGGGAGCCCGCGCTCTGCAGCAAGAGAAGCCAGCGCAAGGGGGAGGCCACACAGTGCAGCTGCAGAGTCGGCCCCACTCACAGCAGCTAAAGAAAAGCCTCGCGGCAATGAAGGCTCAGCCCAGTCAAAATAAACTACATAAAATAAGCACAATGTTTTACCAACGAAAATACAAATTGCAGTTTTGGGGTCAAGTTTGTAGTTAGGCGTCTCTCGTAACCCAGACTCCTCTCTACACGTCCGAGACCCAGCAGCCACTCCGGTTCAGGGGCAACAGCACTCCCTCTTCCAAGCCTGTCCTGATTTTCCAAGATGTCCCACACCTTATTACCGACATTTTGATAAAGTGATATTCTACTATTAATTTATAATTAATTAATTCTCTCAACAATAAGCATGTTTACTGGGCAACCACCACATTCTGGTTTACAGGAGACGGTGGTGACCGAAACAGGCAGTGTTGTAGGTTTCGAGGAGCTGCCCTTTAGGCCTCCAGTACGTGATTTAACAATGAAATCAGCCAGGTAACTCAGTTCATTGTGACAAAGTAGCAAAGCCAGTCACGTGACAGCGGATGGGGGCGGAGACCGGGGTCGGGGTTGAGGCGACTCTATCAAAGGGGAGTCGAGAATGGCCTTGCTGCAGAGGTAGACGGATCACGGGTCACGGATCACTCACACAGACCCGGGTTCCCCGCTGAAGCGTGAGGGCTTCCTATCCCGAATCGCCCAGCGCAAAACCCGGTCGACAGAAGCGAGTCACCAGTAACTGCTGAGACGAACCCTGCGGGACGGCCCATGCTCTCAGCGGGTGAGCGCCGCGCTGTGGACGCGAGGCCGGCCGGGCATCTCTCCCCTTAGAGGAGATCTCTCCCCGTAGAGGGACCGTGCCAGTCGCTTATGGATTTGTGTTGGGTGGGGGGTTTGAGAGACACAGAGTCATGACACGTCTCTCCCTCTCTGAGCTGGGAACAAACCGAAACGTAAAGAGTCGGACAGATGGAAATCAAAGTTTCAGCCTCTTCCATAGGCTTTTACAGTAATGGGCTCTATTTCGGAGAGTCAATCTTCAGCCACACTCAAGCTCTGCAGTGGTCAAGAATTTTCAGACACTGGGGGAAACTGTAGGAATACCATAGGTCTAGGTGCTTGGGAGGATCATTAACTTGTTTTTTTGTTTTTGTTTTTGTTTTTTTTTAATCACAGCAATCAAATTCTAGCTCGACCGAGTGTTAAGTCCTCGGCGCAGAACTTAAAACCTATATTTCCTCGTTCCCACATTTCCATTCACAGCCTGATTTCCATTATAAGCTCAAGTGTCTCCACCCAGGCCTGCTGCCTGAACACGCCTGTGCTTTCAGCCTTGCCCGTGCTAGTTTGACTTCACATCTTTCTCTTTCTTAACTGCTTAAGAAACTCTGGAACATCAGCAAGGCTTCTGACACATTCCCCTTCCGAAATATTCCCTAATCTCTAACACCTGTCTCCTGCGCCCAAGCCTTCCTAACGCACTGCTTCCTGTCTGCCTACCCGCACAGAATGTACTTCCCTGAGGCACTTATCCTTACAGGGAATGCTCAGCTGGTATCCACTGCTTCTTCATAGTGGAAAGGGCTATCACTATCTCAAATATGCTCCTCAAAATCTTTCTAGGGGCTTCCCTGGTGGCTCAGTGGTAAAGAATCTGCCTGCCAATGCAGGAGACGCAGGTCCAGTCCCTGATCCAGGAAGATCCTTCATACCTGGAGTAACGAAGACCCCTGGGCCACAACTATTGAGCTTGCACTCTAGAGCCAGGAGCTGCAACCGCCAAGCCCACGCACTGCAGCTGTCGAGCCCGCAGGCCCAGAGCTCGTGGTCCGCAACAAGAGAAGCCGGCGCAGTGAGAAACCCACGCAGCACAGCTAGAGAGGAGCCTCCGCTCAGCACTAGAGAAAACGTCCACGCGGCAAACACGGCCCAGCACAGAAAACATAAACAAATAACATTATTTTTAAAAAATCTTTCTAGACTTGGGCTCTTCCTGTCATTCAGATCCAGCAACGCTTCTTCAGGGATGCCTTTCCTTGACCATCCAACTGAAAGTAGAACACCTCAGCCGTCATGCTGCCCATTTTACTGCCTTCCTTGCACTTACTGGGCTTCCCTGAGAGCTCAGTTGGTAAAGAATCTGCCTGCAACGCAGGAGACTCCAGTTCGATTCCTGGGTCAGGAAGATCCCTTGGAGAAGGGATAGGCTACCCACTCCAGTATTCCTGGGCTTCACTTGTGGCTTAGCTGATAAAGAATTCGCCTGCAATGCAGGAGACCTGGGTTTGATCCCTGGGTTGGGAAGATACCCTGGAGAAGGGAAAGGCTACCCACTCTAGTATTCTGCCCTGGAGAATTCCATGGACTGTATAGCCCATGGGGTCACAAAGAGTCAGACACGACTGAGAGACTTTTACTTTCACACTTTCACTTGCATTTACTAGCTTCTGAAAAGTACTTATTAATTTATATGTCAATCTCCCACAAACTTCATAAGAGCCAAACTTTTTGCCTTGTTCACTGTGTCATCCCCAGCACAAGAATAATTCCCATCACATAGTCACTACTTAGTAGAGAACTGTGAATAAATATAGGAAACTCAGACACATCTTTTTATCCCATGCTGATAGGATAGAAGAGAATTATTAGAGTTTGTTGACTGACTGAATGAATGGCTTCTTTGTAAGAAGACAAAAATACTGCAGCAAGACTTAGCACTGGCTGGATAGGATACATAAATGATGGGGATTTCAGGGTCAAATGTTTGCCTTTGGTGATAAAAGAAGCCTAGAAAACAAGTCAGGCAGGCTCACTTCCCCATGAGCCATGCATCTCCACTCAGGCATTTCTGCAAACCCATAGTCTTTTCATATAAAATCCACTATTGAACAACTGTCAATGTCTCATATCTAAAACCCTGTGACAGAATTTAGAGTGAATTTGTATCTGGCATCAGAAAATAAAATAGAGGAAGCTGTTAAGGAAGCTGACATTTCCATCATCGATTGTTCTGTTGTTGTTGCTGTTGTTAGATGTGCTTAGCTGAAGGTCTTCTGCAGAATCTATTAAATCTAACAGTTTTTTCTTTTCTCAGGTATTTATTTGTTCTCCAAATAAGAATGAGGTAGAATACAAACTAAGGGCTGGTGAAAACACTTTCTGTTGCTGGATAGCCATTTCCCTCCTTTGCTCTCTGGACGCAGTTTATTTTTCCTCTGATCTATCATAGCCTTTTCTGAGACATAGTCATTGCTTCACTGCTAGAGCAGTCCTTCATTTTTGGTTGAACAACTGTGACACACTTTTTACAATCCCTCTCCCTTATCTGTGCCTTGCCCAAATAAGAGGTTTCTAAAAGGAAAATCCATGTAGCCACTGGCTAGGTTAGAAGGGCACAACAGTGATGCTGGACAGCAAAAGATCCTAGAAGGGAAAGCTGTTGGTTGATGAACTATTTAAGTTAAAAGAGGCTGGGTATGGTTGTAAATGGAATGAGCCTGAAACAAAATACAGTCAGTAGAAATTATTTCACTGAGGGACCACTACATCGATTCATTAAAAAACACCTGAATATCTACCTTCTTTCCTTTCTTCGTGATTTTTTTCAGTCAGTCTGCTGGGAGTTGTGGTCTATCTGAGGAGGGTTTTGAAATGGAATAGGAGAAGGGAGGGGGAAATGGACAGGGGAAACGCTAGAATGGACTTCACATCTACTGACATGAGTTCTCCGCCCTGAGATCCTACAGTCACCGACCCCTTAGTGGCCGCGAGCACAGCTAGTGTCCAGAGCGTGGTTTCTAAATTCCGCTTCTCCGCTGAAAGGAGCCAGGTCTCATCAGGGACATGGCAGATCCCTAGGCCCACGTCAGGAAAATAGCGAGACAGCCTGCAGCACTTTGCTGCGCCAGAAATCTAAAAAAGTCTCAGAAAATAATGGGGACATGTGAAAAAGCTGTGTAGGCAGCT
Source organism: Oryx dammah (assembly GCF_014754425.2). Classification (NCBI taxonomy): domain Eukaryota; kingdom Metazoa; phylum Chordata; class Mammalia; order Artiodactyla; family Bovidae; genus Oryx; species Oryx dammah. The sequence continues at coordinate 762,359 of NW_024070194.1, forward strand.
GGAAGGGGCTCCCCGCTGGCTAAAATGAAGGAAATGTTGAGCCTAAAAATTAGTAAAGATGTGAGAGACTGTTATTTGGTCCTTAAGTGTGTCTGATGCTTTGCAGCCCCATGGACTGCAGCATGCCAGCATACCCTGTCCTCCACTATCCCCCGGAGTTTGCCCACACTCATGTCCATTGAGCCAGTGATGCCATCCAACCAAAACTCATTAAATTAAACTGGAATCTCTAAGTCCACACTAACATAAACAAATAGTTGTATGAATCAAACGAAAGGTTCCATACAATAAAGTGCAAATTAATAACTATAAAAGAAATGATGTAATTAGAAAATCTCTATTCCATAGTAATAATCATACTAATAATTAATTCAAGCAAGGCATATTAGTGATGTTAAAACCAGTGGTAAAAGGGAGAAGAATGGGATTTTAATTAGCCTCAAATTACCTCTCTGCAAAACATTATTAATTATAAGGGGGAGGAAAGTTACTTTTTAGAGACAATAGTGCCACACAGGTATCATCTTAATCAGGTAACCAGACTTCACACCACCAGTAATGAAACACATCTGGCTCACAAGCCAGGCGAATAAAGCATCACATGTGTGGTAATCCGGTGAGAAAAAGGAGAAATGCGTACCCTAGTCAAATCACAAAGAAAAACTAGAGAAACTGCATTCCACAGAGTAACCGACTGTGAGCACTGAAATTAATGTCCACAGAAGATGAGGGTCCTGCCTCAGACTAGAGGAGATCAGAGAGCTGACAACGGGTGTCATGCAAACTTGGATTAGCATCTTGTGACATCAGAGGACGTCAACGGGGAGATTAGAAACTGGGAAGACGCCCCTAGGCAAAGGATGCATGGGGCTCTATGCCCTGTTCTCTCAACTTCTCTGTAAATTTGAGTTTGCTTCTGTATCTTTCATTCGGATCTCTAGTTTCTCCTGATGTTCTGATCCCGTATACACACAGGCACTGGACTGCTGATAATCAGCCAGTAATGTCATAGTTCTAATCTAAGGGAACACAGCATACTTGTTATGTGTCTTGCCTAGCACGCGTCTCACTTCGCACCTTGCATTTCTGCGTTTTACCCGCCCTATCTCCTTTCCAGGTCACTCCTCATGTAGCAGGTCTTGGCAGACGTGGCTCCTCGGCTCGGAGTGTCCTCCTCCCTGTCTTCCACATGGTTTGTCCTCATTGTTCAGTTCTGTGTATCCTCAGATCACAGATCCCTCCTCAAAGGTCTCCTCTCACTACTCTATCTGTTGAAAACAACTGCCAACCACTTTCTATACTATTACCTCCCCTATGACTCTCACAGAGATTATAACTCTATTCAAGCGTTGGCTTGCTCACTCACTATCCTGTACGTTCTGAAAGGACAGCACTTCTGTCTTTCTCGTTTACAGCTCTGCCTCCAGAGCTTAGCACAAGGCTCGATGGTCAGGAGAGGCTCGATAAACCCTTGCTGAACTGATCGAGTCTGCACCTTCTTGCTTGGGACCGACGTTCCTTTTGAGCATTCGTTTAATCAGCTCTCCACCTCCAGTGCCTAACTTCATGCTCAGCGCAGGAAAGTTGAAAGAATGAATGAAGAGATAAATGAAAGAGGTGGGGCTCAGAAGAAGAGGCAGAGTTTAAGTTGAAGACATCATGGCGAGGTTATAATTTTAGTCAGTTAAGAACTCAAAATTTGCATGATCAGTCGTGTCCTACTCTTTGTGACCGATGGACTGTAGCCCACCGGGCTCCTCTGTCCACGGGATTTCCCAGGCAAGAAATACTGGAAGGAGTTGTCGTTTCCTCCTCTAGGGGATATTCCTGACCCAGGGACTGAAGCTCCGTCTCTTGTGTCTCCTGCTTTGGCAGGCATTCTTTACCCCTTGTGCCACCCAGGAAGCCCATTTTGAGACAAATTTTAGGGTAAATGTTGCCTCTTATATTTCCTCAAATTATCCCCTATGAGTGATATATAACACCCTATTGAAAGAGAAAGAATGATGTCAAAATGTTCCCCATCTTTCAGTTACCTTAAAGTTCAGACAGACAAAAATATCTTAACTTTAAAGTTCTGAAAACAGCATTCTCTTTTTTCAAATTAGGCCAGGATGTCTAAAACATCTGATCGAAAAAGCTGAGAATGTTATTTTTTATTTTGTTCTGTTCTTCTACAATGAAGAGTAAGTTCCCAGGGCTTAACAGAACATATTTTTTAAAAAGAAATAGAAGTAATTTTGTAAAGTATAAAAAAAAATCTAGATTGATTTCTTATCCAGAATTCAAAATATTCATTCTCTTTAGAAAAAAATGTCAGAAGACATGTCTAGTAGACAAAGCTGTCACTCAACAATTACTCATTGAGAACGTGGCAGTTGAAGACATCACGTAGGTGGCTTTGGGTGCGCGAGAGGCAAGACAACGTGCCTTGAGTTTCTGCCTCCAGCTTCTGTGAGTGTGTGTGGGTGTGTGGGGGTGTGTGTGTGTGCTTAGTTTGTTTGAAATGGGTTCCTTATCACTGACATTTCGAAATCATCGTAAGACAGCCTGGATTATTACTTGATTTCCATAGACTATGGTGGGGATGTCATCGTGTGACAAAGTTTTCGGACATTTTCCCAATGAGTTTTTCCTAGAAGCTAAGGTTCACAACTGCAGAGTGAAAAGGTCTTAAGTCCAACATCGTGGGGGTAGACTTGGTCGCCTGAGCTGGCGTTTGGAGATCCCGCCGCCCAAGGTGGGCACAGTGAGAAGGAGCATCGTAATCCCCGCCCAGCCCTGCCTGTATCTCTACGGCCCTTTCGATGATCTTGGTCTCCTCCAGTCCGCACGGTATTTGGGAGACGAGGTAGAACAGAAGGGATGGCAGGAAAGGCACGACCTTCACTCAAGGTCACCCGCTGTGTGAGAAGGGTTTCCTGGACTCTAACACAGCTGATCCGTCTACGGCGGAACACAGCTACTGTTGCACTCCAATTGTACAGATTAGGAAACTGAGGCACAGAGAAGTCAACATCCGAGCTGGTAAGCGGTGCAACTGGGTTAGCAGATGTGCAGTGGCTGTTAAAAGGCCTATATGAGGGATTTCCCCGGTGGTCCGGTGGCTAAGACGAATGCTGGGGGGCCCGGGTTCAATCCCTGGTCAGGAAACTAGATCCCACACGCAACAACTAAGAGCTGGCGCAGCCAAATAAAAATGAAAAAAAGGTCTTAAATGATTCATATGGGCCTTTTATATACATTTATATATGAACATTTAAGACATACATAAATCATTTAAGCACCTTGTTCTTTCATTTTTTAACATTTTTAGTTGGAGGATAACTTCTTTACAGTGTTGTGTTGGTTTCTGCCATACCTATTTAAGCGACTTTTAAAATATCACATCCAGAGACCTGTGCCCCAAATCTCGTTCCCCCTTGCTGCAATTTCTAACAATTGTAAAGGTGAAATAATAACTCATTTAACCCTCCAACCTGGTCCTGAATGTAGTAACAAGCTGACCCCATTGTTTGTATGGCTCTTTCGTCATCTGTTACAATCTCCTACTTTTCACAAATAACTTAAAAAGCTGAAAGAAGAAGTTTGGCTTCTGTCAGTGGAAGGAGGTTGTACGAGCTTAAAACTGAGACACTGCAGATGGATCAGACACAGAGGAGGGCTTGAGTGTGCAGGGAGCACGCGCCAGCAAGGGTGCTGAGTCTGCATCGTTTCCTGAAATGTGCAATCTGTTCACACCAGCAACAGGGATATTCTTAGCGTGTGGATTTGGGTTTTTATGTAAAGGATGGGGCGTGCACTATCTTTGCAGCTAATGCTGCAGTGATCACGGCGTTAGGACACAACAATTTTATTTTATTCATAACCAGCTGTTCCCACGAGGGGCCAGTGTGGGGAGTCAGCTTCTATCTACTTTTATGGCATCACTGACTCGATGGACGCGAGTCTGAGTGAACTCCGGGAGTTGATGGACAGGGAGGCCTGGCGTGCTGCGATTCATGGGGTCGCAAAGAGTCGGACACGACTGAGCGACTGAACTGAACCGAACTGATACTTTTTAATTACTTACAATTTCATAGTTTCAGTTGTACTCCATAGTGATTTGATATTTTTAAATTTAAACTTTCGATTTTTCATTGAGGTATAGTGGATTAGCAATACTGTGATTGTCAGGGGAAGACTGAAGGGACTCAGCTGTACACGCACATATGCTTGGTCTCCCCAGACACCGCTTTGTGCTCCATAAAGAGTTAAGACACTGGCTGCGCTCCCTGAGCTGCAGAGAACAGCCTTGCATCTTGTTTGTTCTGTTCCTTTCGGTCCTTGTCCCCATCTTGCCCCTCCCCCTGCTGATAATTAGGAGTTTGCCTCGTTTTGAATTAGAGGTCAGGGTGCCCTGGAATCCTGACCTGCAGTGACTGCTCAGGTCTCTACATCCTTGCCCGTCAGTTTCCGCGTCTGTAAAACGAGTAGTTCAAATGCTGCTCTTTCCTGAGACCTATTTGTGGTTATGGGGAAGGTCTTGACTCACCTCAGATCACAAATGCACTCAAGTGTCCAACTTTATGTATACTGGGGATTTCCATTATCGTTGCTATAGTACTATTTTCAAAAATTCATAACAAAGAAGTAGCTTGCATATATAACTTTTATATTAAATATATTTGCATATGTATGCTAAGTGTGCCAAATATCATATATATACTATATTATACTTATATACACTTATATTATATTGCATAATATTACATATGATATTTTGGACATTTGAGTTTTTTTAATTTTATTTTTAACTGGGGCTTACTTGGTGGTTAAGAGGGTAAAGAGTCTGCCTGCAATGCAGGAGACCCAGGTTTGATCCCTGGGTAGGGAAGATCCCCTGGAGAAGGGAATGGCAATCCACTCCAGTATTCTTGCCTAGAGAATTCCATGGACAGAGGAGCCTGGCGGGCTACAGTCCATGGGTCCATGGAGTTGCAAAGAGTCAGACATGACTGAGCAGCTAACACACTTTAATTGCCACACTGTGCTGGTTTCTGCCGCACATCAACATGAACCAGCCACAGGTATACACACGTTCCCTCCCCTGAACCTCCTTCCCACCTCCTACCCCACCCCCCGCCTCTAAGCTGTAGAGCACCGGCTTTGGGCTCCCTGTGTAATACGGCAAATCCCCACTGGCTGTCTACTTTACGTGTGGTAACGTGTATTTCTGTGCTGCTCTCTCATAATGGAAGCTTGTTGTTGCTGAAATGATCCTTTCAAACGCTACACCAGGAATCTCTCTTTGTACTCAGCTTTCCAACATCAAGTAGCATGTTGCTTTATTTATTTTATAATAAATTGATATTACCCTGACTCAACATATTATTTATAAGAACTTTACCAGAATTAAATTCTTAGTGAAGCGTTTTTACTGTTTTCTTATGAGCTAATTTTCTACATGTGTTTGAAATATGGTTATGATTTTGTTCATTTAGTGGAATTTAATGACTAAGGGTAGTTTTACGAGTTTAGAAGGAGCACCCAAAAAACTTTGGGATTAGTATGTGTACTGATAATTATGTAAGTGATCAGCCAAGCTCCATTTTCACCCTCTCCTCCCTTCTTAGATGTTTTCTTTCTTTTCTTGCTGGCTTCGGGGTGAAGGTGGTGAGCTGACAGAACGTGTCCTCTGATGAAGGATTCTGTGCACTGGCGTCTGGGATTTAAAACCCTGCACCACAACAGAGAAGTCCCCACAGCCAGATGCCCGCACACTCGCATGAGGGGTTCCTTAAAGAAAAAAGGAAAGCGAAAGTGTTGGTCACTCAGTCCTGTCTGACTTTTTGCAACCCCATGGACTGTTGCCCACCAGGCTCCTCTGTCCATGGAATGCTCCAGGCAAGAATACTGGAGTGGGTAGCAATTCCCTTCTCCAGGGGATCTTCTTGACCCAGGGATCGAACCTGGATCTCCCGCACTGCAGGCAGACTCTTTACCCTCTGAGCCACCAGGAAACCCCGTTAAAGATGTACCCATCTAAAACAGTGTGATAGACGCTCCACGTTCAATCTTCGGAGAAACAGACACGCTTCAGCTTTCTAGAACTTCAGATTCAAATTTGTTGTCCTGATCTTTCTTAATATAACAAAGGTGGGAAAAAATGGAAAGAGACTGCCTTTGAAAGAAGGTAAAGAAGCAGATTTGGAAACACATTTGTCAGAAGAATAAGCATTACCTTTCTTAAAATGATTTCTTGAAACTGGAAGAATAAGGGAATTAGTTGCCTAAGTATATACACCTTTAAAAGACTGACTGAAAGGCAATATTGCTAGGAAGTGTCCCTGTAACCACCACAGTCCTAGATCTGGTGCCAGGTGATGGCATAGCAACAGGGATTCAGTCCGAGAAGCAGAACTCCAGACTGCATAGACATGGAGTGAGCAGGGACAAGGAGGCCTGGTGCGCTGCAGCCCCTGGGATCGCAAAGAGCTGGGCATGACTGAGTGACGGAACTGAACTGCACTAGCGATAAGTAACTGTGGAAGCTGAGGGCTTCGCTGCTCTAAGCCTGTTATCCCCATTTCTGATGCTGGAGCTGACACTTGTTGGACAGGGAGTTGGGTGTGGTACGGGGGAAGCTGATAAAGTGGACGGGACTGAGAATGAGCTGGATGGACAGGAGCCTGCATCGGTTCCGTTGCTTCTGACCGTAAAGCACGGTGCTCTCCAGAAGCTGGGCCTTTCATCACGAAGCTGAACTCACCGCTGGCCCAGGGGTGAGAGCAGCTGAAGGGAGCCCCAGGGAAAGTGGGTCATTAGCTGACCTGGCTGGGGGCTCAGGCCAAGGAGCGAGCCAGATGAGTAGCCACCGTGCGGCGGGGCCACCCAAGGGCCGCGGCTTCACGACACCCTCCTGACCTCACACGGGGGGCCCTCTGTCGTGACCGCATGCCTGCACAGAGGGGATTCCAGGAGATGAGGCTCCAGGGGCCACGTCAGCATGCGCAAAGCCAGCACCTACTGCCTACGTTTTGTACGGGAAATTTCCTAAGCAGTACAAACATTTAAATCACCTTGTGATAAAGCACACGTTTCTTCATCGTGCGTCTATTTTGTTTCCTCCAACCTCAAAACTATCTCATCTCTGCTCAGATCACTCAACTGGAATAACAAGTAAAGCCCATGAAAGACTGAGGGCAGCAGGAGACGGCAGCAACAGAGGATGAGTTGGTCGGATGGGATCACTGATCAATGGACATGAGTTTGAGCAAACTCTGAAACAGTGAGGGACAGGGAAGCCTGGCTCGCTGCAGGTCTTGAGGTGGCAAAGCGTCAGATACAACTTAGCAACTGAACAACAACAAAATTACATTACCAGATGGTGTCAGTTCTCTAGGTACAGCTGTACAACAGGGACAAAGTGAAAGTGAAAGTGAAGTCACTCAGTCGTGTCCGACTCTTTGTGACCCCGTGGACTGTAGCCTTCCAGGCTCCTCTGTCCATGGGATTCTCCAGGCAAGAACACTGGAGTGGGTTGCCATTTCCTTCTCCAGGGGATCTTCCCAACCCAGGGATCAAACCCGGGTTACCGGCATTGGAGGCAGACTCTTTAACCTATGAGCCACCAGGGAAGTCTCTACAACAGAGGCAAAACTTAGCTATATACTCGGATTAAACGCCTTTGCGCTCTCAGCGCACTGACTTGGGGAAGCCTCTCCACTTCCCTAAGTCTCACTCGCAGGATCTTACAGCTTCGGCGTGCTGACAGTCATCAGAGAAAGGGAGGGAGTGCACTCTCCGCTGCTGCTGCTGCTGACTGTCACTGTCCCCAGTTGGGAGGACCAGCACTCATAAGATCTAAGGGGTCACACAGGGGACCTTCTTCCAGGCTCATGGTTACCGAGCAACTGAGTCAGGGAGGGAACAGGTGTACCTCACCTGTTATATGACCGACATAGAGACTGGGGGTCGGTGTTGAGTCTGGGATGCTAGCACTAATTCCTCCTTCCACTACAGTTCTGTCCCTTTAGGGATTTGTGTGTCCCAGTCATAACTCCAGGTCCTCCAGACATCACTTAAAACCATGGAAACTCAATGGGAAGGAATCTGGATCACTCTCCTTTCATTCCCAGCAGGCCTCTGAGCTCCATATACAAACACGTCCACTTTCTCACCAAACCATAAGGTGGGAAAGAAGAAACTTTAGGCGGCTCAGTGGTAAAGAATCAGCCTGCCAAGCAGGAGACACAGGTTCAATCCCTGGGCTGGGAAGATCCCCTGGAGAAGGAAATGGCAACCCCTCCAGTACTCTTGCCTGGAGAATCCCATGGATGGAGAAACCTGGCAGGCCACAGTCCATAGGGTCACAAAGAGTAGAACACGACTTAGTGAGTAAACAACAAACAACAATGTCCCAAGATAAATGGACAACACTTTCTAGAAATGGAAAGAAGCAAGCAATTTTTATGTGTCAGCTCTCTTATTTAAATACATACTTAGAAATTAAAGTTCTACCTCACCGGGCATCATGCTGCAAACGATTCTAGGAAAAGAAAAAAGGCTTCGCTTGAAAAGGTTATTTCGTTAGTAATTCTGGCTGAGTGTTCCGTAGTTAACGTTTACTGCAAGCAAGGAAGACTGCAGTGGGTTGAAAATTACTCATTGCATGCAGGAATTATAAAACACCTTTCTGTTAGCACATATATAGCATGCCCTCACCTATCGTTATCAAATCTGGGCACTGCCAGAGATATCTAAATTTAGCATGACAAACACAGATGGAGAGAAACATCACTGCCCCTCCCGCACCCCAGGCTCTCAGGGTGTGAGCCATGATTCCTTAAGGGGGAAATTAAGGGTCATAAACAAATCGGTAGCACAGAACAAGCTTGTGCGAAAGATTCAAAGGAAGGAAGACAGGGGGGAGGGAGGAAGAAAGTTATTAAGCTACTACTCTATTGTCCTAAGGAAAGACATAAAGGAACTTTGTAGAATTAGAATTCAGATGGAATGGAGGAGGCAGACACTGAATGAAGAAAATTGAAATACTGTGTTCCCTTGGAAAATTCTTACCTATTTTGGGAGCTATTTTTATCATGTAAAGAATTAAAATGGCATCAGGGATAGTAGAGAAGACAGAAAAATCTGGTTTGTTATTTCAGGGCTTTTATTTTAAAATGTGTCCATTCAGTCGACAGAAAAGGGGAGATTAGTTACAGAAGTTACTACAGGTGCCCTCACCGCTTATTTTTCCAGATAGTGTGGAGACTGCAAGCAATCTTTTTTGCATTTAAAATTCTCCTCTTTTTGAGAAAATCATATTTTATAAAGTTCTTATCCAATTCCATTCTTTTTATTTTCTTTTGTTTTGGAAAAAAATATTTGTAGCAACTTAATATCTTCACAATTAGTGTAGAAAATGTTGCTATAGTTTATTACTTATTGTACTTTTCCTATTACTTATGATACTTGTTAGTAGTTTCATTCACTGCCTTTGGGATTATTGAAGAATGTTTCCTTCACTTCCAAATATAATGCTGTGCTGTGTTGGTATCACCACTGGCAATTCAAGAAGAAAAAAATGATTCAGGCAAACATTAAAAGTGGTTTTAATATAGTGGAAGCATAATTAAGTGGTTATGACTGTACCTCACACATATCTGTGGAAATTTCTTTGGAACTGTGAATGAATTTAAGAGGAAGCTTATATTCTCTTGTTGATTTAAATAAAATCTATATTACTAATAAATCATAGCTCTTCAAATTATAATTCTTCAGTAATCTTTGGGTCTTGAGACTGTGATAATCTACACTCTAATGGTTGTAAAAGACAGTAATTTTTATTAAGTTTGGAGAAATCAATAGAGTGATTAACCAGTGACAGTGGGAGAAAAATCAAATCAAAATTATGACCCTAGCTGATTTTTCACTGATGAGTTTAGGAACTGTAGCCAAAAATAGCAAATTGTTGGGAGGCAGGGGGACTTTCCTTCTCCACAGTCCAATCTACCAGCTTTCAGTTCAGTTCAGTTACTCAGTCATGTCCGACTTTTTGCGACCCCATGGACTACAGCATGCCAGGCTTCCCTGTCTTTCACCAGCTCCCAGAGCTTGCTCAAACTCGTGTCCATTGAGTCCGTGATACCATCCGACCATCTCATCCTCTGTCATCCCCTTCTCCTCCTGCCCTCAATCTTTCCCACCATCAGGATCTTTTCCAGTGTGTCAGTTCTTCGTATCAGGTGGCCAAAATATTGGAGTTTCAGCTTCAGTGTCAATTCTTCCAATGAACACCCAGGACTGATTTCCTTTAGGATGGACTGGCTGGATCTCCTTGCTGTCCAAGGGACTCTCAAGATCTTCTCCAACACCACAGTTCAAAGCATCAGTTCTTCGGCGCTCAGCTTTCTTCACAGTCCAACTCTCACATCCATACATGACTACTGAGAAAACCATAGCTTTGACTAGATGGACCTTTGTTGGCCGTCTAGTCAAAGTAATGTCTCTACCAACTTAGGTGTTAAAGAATTTATTTATTTTCTTTGTATTTTCCATTAGAAACTGGTCATAGTAGGGAGAATACTCTTGCCTGGAACATCTCATGGGTGGAGGAACCTGGTAGACTGCAGTCCATGGGGTCTCAAAGAATCAGACACAGCAAAGCGACTTCACTTTCACTTTCCACTTTCATGCATCGGAGAAGGAATTGGATCCAGGGAATTCGAAGGTGGGGACGGCGTCGGCGTCTTTGGAAAAATACATATTTAATTACAGATATAGAGAGAGATTAGAAACAGATAGTGTAGTAGGAGATAGTGTAGTGGAGAAAAGGAGGCTGAATCCAGATGGGAATTCAGCCAGAGAAACGGGAGCAAGAAAGAAGCAACATGGGGGAATCAGTCTTTCTGGAAACTGATCCGATTCCTTTATTTTTGGGTTTGCTTATATACCTTTTGTTACATATAGGGATGAATACAGAGTCACGCGGGGGTCAGCAGTCCTGACCTTTATCAAAATCAGGTGCTTCACATAAATGTATAAAAAAAGGTTTTAGGGATATTACATCATCTGACCATGAGTGAGACCTGCTGACATTTTATGATCCTTTCTTTCTGATAACCAAAAAACTTATTTCTTTCAAGGGTGTTTTTTCTTAAACCAGGCACCACCCTCCAAATAAAGCTGCATTCCTATAGGATGAGGGTGTAGTGAGTTACAATCAAGAAAGGAATTTATTTAACCCAAGGTTAACAGGATTAATCTTAAAGGTTAATACTTATTTCTCCTATATGCTTAAAGGTTAATACTTATTTCTCCTATATGTTAGTTATATTCATTATAAGGGCAGGGAATATGGAGATTTAGCAGCAAACATCAGCCCAACAAATGAAAATCCTTTTTACCAATGCTCCCCTTAAGATCTATTTAGTCTTAAGATAGTGATAAAGTTACATTTTTACAGAGCAAGGACACAGTGATTTATAACAAAGTACAGTGATCTATTACAAAAGAGAAAATCCATTAACTCAAAAAGTCTAGTATTGCTACCATCAAAAACTACTATATTTCCTTTTCTATATTCCAAATACATTGATTAATATATTCCCAGGTGCCTAAGGATATGGAGGCCTGGCGGCAATCACTGACTCAACAATGAGAAAAGCCCTATGCTAATTAAGACTCTCAAAATACTCCAAACTCTCTGTGCTGTTTATGGTTGAGAGGTAGTAAACAGTCATGTGCTTAGTGGCAGGAGTATGGATAATCCTGTCACACAAGCTAGTCTGTCAGCAGAGGGGTTTGACCTGAGACATCCTTGTCCCACCCAGGGGAGGGAATTAGCAGCAATTATTGACACAACAAATGAAAAACCCTTCACCAATATAATTCCTAACCAACCCACTATAGTAATAATTTCTAACTTCCCAAAAGAATTTGCCTTTAGTAAGTCTAAAACATCTCGTGCTCTCAGGTTGGGAGGCTGTAAACAATCACATGTGGCCGGACGAACCTATACAGGTGGGCTAGATAACCTTCAGAGGAGTTCATAAGCTGAAACACTCTTGTCACGCCCAGGAATTTTTATTGCCTTGGAGCTGCACGTTTACTCCTTCTCTGAGAGAAACGGTTATGGGGGAGAGCATAAAACAGACTCTGGTTTTGGGGTAGATGCTCGGGAACAGGGGGTTTCCTGAGGCTTGATCACGCCTTTGCATATGCCAAGCCTCCTTCCTCGTGACATTTGCTATGGGCGGAGTTCCTCACACTGGCCCCCGGAAGCAACCCACTCCAGTATTCTTGCCTGGAGAATCCCAGGGACGGGGGAGCCTGGTGGCCTGCCATCTATGGGGTCGCACAGAGTCAGACACGACTGAAGCGACTTAGCAGCAGCAGCAGCAGGGAAAATATTTGATTTTGAACATTTGTGCATCAACAAAATTCACAAAGTTCATTCATTTAACACATTCAGTAAATATTAAGAACGTGTGTTGCCCTGGACACTGTGTCAAAGGAAGCAAGGCAGACAGGGAGCTCACCCTCATGGTGTCGGCCCAGTCAGTGGTGAAGACAGACATGAGGCGGGCAGGCGCAATATTCTGGAGAGATATGGTAAGTGTAGATGGAGCAAGCATAGGGTGTCATGGCATCACTGAAGAAGAGCACCTAACCATGTTAGGGTGTCCAAGAAAAGCTTCCACAAGGAAGAAATATCTATACTGAGACTTAAAGGGAGATGGAAGGTGGGAGCCTAGGAAAACATATTCCAGACATAAGAACTAGCCAGAGATAAAAGAAAGCAAGATACACCAGAAAAAGCGAAATAAATTTATACCCAGAGCTTCTGCAGCGGGAGTGGAGAGTGTTGAGGAATTAAGCCAGTGAGGCCCATGGTGGTCAGAACACACACACACAAAAAGCTGGTAAGTCTTGTAATGGAGGTTTGGGCTTTACTGAAGTGTTTAAGCAATACTAAGAAAAAAAATTAAAGAAATTGACATTTATATAGCATTTACAGAGTATGTTTTTCACCCAGTTAATCTCATAATAACCCCATAAGTTTATCCTTATTTTACAAAAAAGAAAATGGATGCATAGAGAGCTTATGTGACTTTACCAAGGTCATACACGACGGAGGCAGGATCAAACCCGGGCCACACGCCCTGTAGTCCCACAGTAGGAGCAGGGAGCAGCATGTTCCGATTTTCTTTACTAAGTCTTTACCTCCTATGACTTCCCCGGCTCAGCCGGTAAAGAACCCACCTGCCAGTGTCGGAGACACAGGAGACAGACATTCAGTCCCTGGGTTGGGAAGATCCCTGGAGGAGGAAATGGTGACCTACTCCAATATTTTACCTAGAAAATCCTATAGACAGAGGAGCCTGGCGGGACTACAGTCTATGGGGTCGCAAAGAGTCGGACATGACTGACATGACTGAGAGACAGCACACTCCTATACCAGGAGGCAGTCTGGGTTGAAGGAGCAGACAATGAAAAATAGGTGCCCCTATAGAAAACCAGTGGGTTGATCCCTGAAAACAGATGCCAGAGGCTGAACAGCATTAGCGGCAAAAAGGATGGGTGTTTGAGAAACACAGGGACTGCAAACCCAGTGAGTCCTGGTGACTGATTGGCTGCATGAAGCAGAGTGATCAAAGGTGGGCTCCGGCGCTGGCTGCCAGACGGCTGCTTCCCTCCCATGAAAAGTGGAGCACAGAATGTGAAGCTGCTCCTCCCCTCCTTCCTTATTTGCTTTTCATCCCTTCTTTATCACATTTGGGCTTCCCTGATCGCTCAGTTGGTAAAGAATCCACCTGCAATGTGGGAGGCCCCCAGTCCAACTCCTGGTTGGGAAGATCCCCTGGAGAAGGGATAGGCTACCCACTCCAGTATTCTTGGGCTTTCCTTGTGTCTAGGCTGGTAAAGAATCTGCCTGCAATGCAGGAGACCTCGGATAGGCCACCTGCGGAAGTTTTCCAGCCTGGAGAATTCCATGGACTACAGAGGAACCAGAGATCAAATTGACAACATCTGCTGGATCATGGAGAAAGCAAGAGTTCCAGAAAAAACATCTATTTCTGCTTTATGACTATGCCAAAGCCTTTGACTGTGTGGATCACAGTAAACTGTGGAAAATTCTGAGAGAGATGGGAATACCAGACCACCTGACCTGCCTCTTGAGAAATCTGTATGCAGGTCAGGAAGCAACAGTTAGAACTGGACATGGAACAATAGACTGGTTCCAAATAGGAAAAGGAGTACGTCAAGGCTGTATATTGTCACCCTGCTTATTTAACTTATATGCAGAGTTCAGTTCAGTTCAGTTCAGTCACTCAGTTTTGTTCGACTCTTTGTGACCCCATGAATCGCAGCACGCCAGGCCTCCCTGTCCATCACCAACTCCCGGAGTTCACTCAGACTCACGTTCACTGAGTCAGTGATGCCATCCAGCCGTCTCATCCTCTGTCGTCCCCTTCTCCTCCTGCCCCCAATCCCTCCCAGCATCAGAGTCTTTTCCAATGAGTCAACTCTTCGCATGAGCTGGCCAAAATACTGGAGTTTCAGCTTTAGCATCATTCCTTCCAAAGAAATTCCAGAGCTGATCTCCTTCAGAATGGACTGGTTGGATCTCATTGCAGTCCAAGGGACCCTCAAGAGTCTTCTCCAACACCACAGTTCAAAAGCATCAATTCTTCGGCGCTCAGCCTTCTTCACAGTCCAACTCTCACATCCATACATGACCACAGGAAAAACCATAGCCTTGACTAGACGGACCTTAGTTGGCAAAGTAATCTCTCTACTTTTGAATACACTATCTAAGTTGGTCATAACTTTTCTTCCAAGGAGTAAGCGTCTTTTAATTTCATGGCTGCAATCACTATCTGCAGGGATTTTGGAGCCCCCAAAAATAAAGTCTGACACTGTTTCCACTGTTTCCCCATCTATTTCCCATGAAGGGATGGGACTGGATGCCATGATCTTCGTTTTCTGAATGTTGAGCTTTAAGCCAACTTTTTCGCTCTCCTCTTTCACTTTCATCAAGAGGCTTTTTAGTTCCTCTTCACTTTCTGCCATAAGGGTGGTGTCGTCTGCATATCTGAGGTTATTGATATTTCTCCCAGCAATCTTTATTCCAGCTTGTGTTTCTTCCAGTCCAGCATTTCTCATGATGTACTCTGCATAGAAGTTAAATAAGCAGGGTGACAATACACAGCCTCGACATACTCCTTTTCCTAATTGGAACCAGTCTGTTGTTCCATGTCTAGTTCTAACTGTTACTTCCTGACCTGCATACAGATTTCTCAAGAGGCAGGTCAGGTGGTCTGGTATTCCCATCTCTTTCAGAATTTTCCACAGTTTATTGTGATCCACACAGTCAAAACCTTTGCCATAGTCAATAAAGCAGAAATCAATGTTTTTCTGGAACTCTTTTGCTTTTTCCATGATCCAGCAGATGTTGGCAATTTGGGAGTCTCTGGTTCCTCTGCCTTTTCTGAAACCAGCTTGAACATCAGGGAGTTCACAGTTCACGTATTGCTGAAGCCTGGCTTAGAGAATTTTGAGCATTACTTTACTAGCATGTGAGATGAGTGCAATTGTGCGGTAGTTTGAGCATTCTTTGGCATTGCCTTTCTTTGGAATTGGAATGAAAACTGACTTTTTCCAGTCCTGTGGCCACTGCTGAGTTTTCCAAATTTGCTGGCATATTGAGTGCAGCACTTTCACAGCATCATCTTTCAGGATTTGAAACAGCTCTACTGGAATTCCATCACCTCCACTAGCTTTGTTCATAGTGATGCTTTCTAAGGCCCACTTGACTTCACATTCCAAGATGTCTGGCTCTAGATTAGTGATCACATCATCATGATTATCTGGGTTGTGAAGATCTTTTTTGTACAGTTCTGCCATGTATTCTTGCCACCTCTTCTTAATATCTTCTGCTTCTGTTAGGTCCATACCATTTCTGTCCTTTATCAAACCCATCTTTGCATGAAATGTTCCCTTGGTATCTCTAATTTTCTTGAAGAGATCTCTAGTCTTTCCCATTCTGTTGTTTTCCTCTATTTCTTTGCATTGATCACTGAAGAAGGCTTTCTTATCTCTTCTTGCTATTCTTTGCAACTCTGCATTCAGATGCTTATATCTTTCCTTTTCTCCTTTGCTTTTCCCCTCTCTTCTTTTCACAGCTATTTGTAAGGCCTCCCCAGACAGCCATTTTGCTTTTTTGCATTTCTTTTCCATGGGGATGGTCTTGATCCCTGTCTCCTGTACAACGTCACGAACCTCATTCCATAGTTCATCAGGCACTCTGTCTATCAGATCTAGGCCCTTAAATCTATTTCTCACTTCCACTGTATAATCATAAGGGATTTGATTTAGGTCATACCTGAATGGTCTAGCAGTTTTCCCTGTTTTCTTCAATTTAAGTCTGAATTTGGTAATAAGGAGTTCATGATCTGAGCCACAGTCAGCTCCTGGTCTTGTTTTGGTTGATTGTATAGAGCTTCTCCATCTTTGGCTGCAAAGAATATAATCAATCTGATTTTGGTGTTGACCATCTGGTGATGTCCATGTGTAGAGTCTTCTCTTGTGTTGTTGGAAGAGGGTGTTTGCTATGACCAGTGCATTTTCTTGGCAAAACTCTATTAGTCTTTGCCCTGCTTCATTCCGTATTCCAAGGCCAAATTTGCCTGTTACTCCAGGTGTTTCTTGACTTCCTACTTTTGCATTCCAGTCCCCTATAATGAAAAGGACATCTTTTTGGGGTGTTAGTTCTAAAAGGCTTGTAGGTCTTCATAAAGCTGTTCAACTTCAGTTTCTTCAGCGTTACTGGTTGGGGCATAGACTTGGATACCTGTGATATTGAATGGTTTGCCTTGGAGACGAACAGAGATTATTCTGTCCTTTTAGAGATTGCATCCAAGTACTGCATTTTGGACTCTTTTGTTGACCATGATGGCTACTCCATTTCTTCTGAGGGATTCCTGCCCGCAGTAGTAGATGTAATGGTCATCTGAGTTAAATTCACCCGTTCCAGTCCATTTTAGTTCGCTGATTCCTAGAATGTCGACGTTGACCCTTGCCATCTCTTGTTTGACCACTTCCAATTTGCCTTGATTCATGGACCTGACATTCCAGGTTCCTATGCGATATTGCTCTTTACAGCATCGGATCATGCTTCTATCACCAGTCACATCCACAACTGGGTATTGTTTTTGCTGTGGCTCCATCCCTTCATTCTTTCTGGAGTTATTTCTCCACTGATCTCCAGGAGCATATTGGGCACCTAATGACCTGGGGAGTTCCTCTTTTGGTATCCTATCATTTTGCCTTTTCCTACTGTTCATGAGGTTCTCAAGGCAAGAATACTGAAGTGGTTTGCCATCCCCTTCTCCAGTGGATATGCAGAGTACATCATGAGAAACGCTGGACTGGAAGAAACACAAGCTGGAATCAAGATTGCTTGGAGAATTATCAATAACCTCAGATATGCAGATGACACCACCCTTATGGCAGAATGTGAAGAGGAGCTAAAAAGCCTCTTGATCAAAGTGAAAGAGGAGAGTGAAAAGGTTGGCTTAAAGCTCAACTCAGAAAACGAAGATCATGGCATCCAGTCCAATCACTTCCTGGGAAATAGATGGGGAAACAGTGGAAACAGTGTCAGACTTTATTTTTTGGGGCTCCAAAATCCCTGCAGATGGTGATTGCAGCCATGAAATTAAAAGACGCTTACTCCTTGGAAGGAAAGTTATGACCAACTTAGATAGTATATTCAAAAGCAGAGACATTACTTTGCCGACTAAGGTCCGTCTAGTCAAGGCTATGGTTTTTCCTGTGGTCATGTATGGATGGGAGAGTTGGACTGTGAAGAAGGCTGAGCAGCGAAGAAGTGATGCTTTTGAACTGTGGTGTTGGAGAAGACTCTTGAGAGCCCCTGGGACTGCAAGGAGATCCAACCAGTCCATTCTGACGGAGATCAGCTCTGGAATTTCTTTGGAAAGAATGATGCTAAAGCTGAAACTCCAGTATTTTGGCCACCTCATGTGAAGAGTTGACTCATTGGAAAAGACTCTGATGCTGGGAGGGATTGGGGGCAGGAGGAGAAGGGGATGACAGAGGATGAGATGGCTGGGTGGCATCACTGACTCGATGGACGTGAGTTTGGGTGAAGTCCGGAGTTGGTGGTAGACACAGAGGCCTGGCGTGCTGCGGTTCATGGGGTCGCAGAGAGTTGGACATGACTGGGTGGATTTCCCTTTCACTTTATCACCTTCATGCTGTTTATTTTCAGAGAGGTGACTGAGTTTGGCTTTGGATTCGCTGAATTCTAAGTGCCAGTGAAAGTCCTAAGTGAAGAACTAGCTGAACTCAAGAATTTGGAGCACAGTGAAGACCTAGGCACTGGGAAGTGAGATTCAAAATCAAGCAAGCAGACAGGATGTGTGGCCCGTGGCTGTGAAGGAGACCACCCACAGAAAGCAGACAGAGACACAGGGCCAAACCTGGGCTCTTGATGTTCAAGCACCCAGTGTGAAATACTAGAGCGTGACACTGAATTCCGTTATTAGCTGCTTCTCTTTTACCAGCAGGAGCTTTCAACTCATGGCATCGAAGCTGAGTGGACAGAGCTGGGGAGGGGAGGAACCACAGAGGTTAAACAGGACCCGAGAACTTTGGCTCCTGAAGGTACATATTGTTTTTCCCTTCCCTATGTAAGAATAACTTTCTGTGAGGAAGAATCGAAGGTTAACAGGTTAATATTCAGTAATTCGTAAGCTTATGAGAAAAGAACAAGAAGTGAGTTTTGAGGCAATCCTTCAAATGACTAAATGTTCACACACAAGGGGTATGGGGTCAGAACTGAATTCAGTTTAAATCCCCATTTCAGGGACTTCCCTGGGGGTGCGGCGGTTCACACGCCATGCTTCCACTGCAAGGGGCATGGGTTTGACCCCTGGTTGGGGAGCTAAGATTTCAAACACTCTGAGGCATGGCCAAAAAAAAGCCCAATGTACCTTGTGGCATCTGAGTGATTTTGTGCCGATACTATCACCCGGCCTGCTCAGCCATGTCTGCCTCTGTGACCCCATGGACTGTAGCCCGCCAGGCTCCTCTGCCCGTGGTACTTCTCGTGAAGAATACTGGAGTGGCTTGCCGTTTCCTACTCCAGGGATTTTCCCAACCCAGAGACAGAACATGTGTCTCCTCTGTCTCCTTCTTTGGCAGGCAGATTCTTTACCACCGAGCCACCCGGGAACCCTTCCTGTCACCTCACTGAGCCACAGGGGTCTTTCCACTGCCCGTGACAAGATGACGAGGTAGTGAGTGTCAATGCTCAGTCCTTCACGACTGTTCGCTTTTCGTTTCTTTTCCCCTTTCGAGTGCTACCAACATTTTATTAATTCTGCCTTTCCTGATATTCAATAGAGTTTTATCACCATCTGGGAAAAAGAAAACAGGCTTTGCCCTCTCAGGAATGCCGCACAGGTTTACTGGGGGTCATAATTGGAACCTCGAAAATCAGTAACTTGCAAGGGTTTGACTTCGTAAAGAAAAAGCATCGTTTTAAGACGTCATGCGTGGAAGTCTGAGGGAAGAGTGGTTTCATCCTCTGTGATGGAGGCAGGCCTGAGGGAAAGCATCAGTCACCGGCTCAGATTATTCATCCAAACAACATGCTCTCCAAGGTTAGACTTGGGTGCTGACATCTTAACAAGAAGGGAGGGGAACACACCCAGGGACTTTTATGTAACATCTCCCAGTGGTCTGATTTTGAGTGCTTAAATGTACCAGTCTATTTAAGGTACAAGAGAAGGGAACAAAGGAATCTGGCATTGTAAGAAAGTTTTTTCCACAATGATATGACATTTGTTAACAGTCTCTTATTTAGAGAGTCGAAACACAGGCCCTTCTGAGTCGAAAAACCCAACTCTGCTTTTCAAAGAGTCAAGAACACGACTCTCTTTCCATGCCCACGGACCTTGGCAAACAAAAATCTATATACACTTGATAATACTCCTAAGTCTGATTAGCTCATTTAGTTCGGAGTTAAGTTACTAACCACTTAGACAGATAAGCAGATACTGAGAACTGGCTCAGAGTCATGAATTCAGCCTCTATAAAGCTTGAGGGCCTCTGTTTCCACATTCAAAATGAGAGGTGGAGAAGGTAATATTCCGAGTTTACAGGGTTACTGGTCAATGAAACACCGAGGTTATCACACGGCACTTACTGCATTAATAAAAACATTTTGGCACATTTCAGGGTTAACTTGATGTCACCATGAAAATTAATTTAGGTAAAATAACTCGTGTGGCTTTCCTGGTGGCTCAGACAGTAAAGAATCTGCCTGCCATGCAGGAGACGTGGGTTCAGTCCCTGGGTTGGGAAGACCCCCTGAAGAAAGGCAGGCAACCCACTCCAGTATTCTTGCCTGGAGAATCCCATGGACAGAGGAGCCTGGCAGCAGGGTCACAAAGAGTTGGACACAGCAGAGCAACTAACACACACACACAAAACAACTCTTCGTTCTGTCTATCATATTTCTGGGTAAATATTTATGTAAAATATTTTGTTAAGATGTGTCTATTAGTATTTCTATTAAGTGCGCCATATTAGAAATGTTTTATTTCACTTTTCTTAGAGAATATAGGATAAACAGAATGAACTTCCCCAGCAGCTTGTTCTATATTTTCATGGTGAAAACAGATGGAAATAATAACTAACCCTGAGTATAAAGCTTTCCCTTTTAACAGAATATGTGAACTCTAAAGCCATCTGAAATCTAAGATTAACTATAGAATGTAAATATTACTCTTACCTCCTTTATGGACAACACTACTGCATTTTAGCAGGGTCTAGAAAAGTGTCTTATTTGCGATTAAATAATAATGTTTTTTGACACTTTTGTATTTATTTTTTAGATGCAAATTTACACAGACTGAAATGAACACGTTAAGTGCATAATTCTAAATAAGGGGTTCAGAACCAGTTCCAACATATGAGCGTGGGGAAGTTTTCTATCTTCAAAAATTCTTGGGCATCAGCTGGGTGTCTTACAATTCAACTCAATTCTGACACTATCTTGCAGGAGAGAGCATCAAATCCTCCAAGTTAGGAGCCCAGGTCCGTACGATTGCCCCCTCCAGCCCAACTTCAGGCACCAACAGCAAGTCCAAGCGCTTCTGACCCACCAGCTACAGACAGGAAATTTCAATGACCCCACCATGGGTTTGATTAATTTGCTGGAGAGCCTCACAGAACTCAGAGAGACATTTTACTTACTAAATTACTGAGTTATTATAAAAGGACATAACTCAGGAACAGCCAAATGGAAGAGATGAACAGGCCAAGGTATGCGGATATTTTGGGGACATATCCATGTTGTGGTACCTATCACTTTGTTCATTTTATTGCTAAGCAACAAGCCATTAAATGGATGTACCACATAAAAATGTTTTCTTATGAGTAAAGTGGTTATGAACATTCTTGAATACTCATTATGTGAACTTTTTATTCTGGGATAAATACCTAAAAGTGGGGTTAGGGTCACAGAAATGGTGACTGATCTACTTTATAAGAAAGTGCCAACCGTTTTCAAACCAGTTACATAATTTAACGCTCCCTCCAGTAACATAAGAGGATTTCAGTTGCTGTGTACATTTGCCAGCTTCTGCTGATGGTCAGATGGCTTGTTTATTTACTTTAGCCATTTAAAAGATCACTGGTGTCTCATTGTGGGTTTTAATTTGTATTTCCCTGATGGTTAATAATATTGAGCATTTTTTCATGCACATATTGGCTAAAATCCCTAGTTGTAGTTATTATTGGTTTGTTTGCTTCTTTATTCTTGTTTTAGTGTTTCTTCATTTACTCTGAATATCTTCTCCTTATGGCATCCAAGGAGATGCACGTTAATTTTCTTCAAAATGTCTAGTGAGAAGTCAAATTTATCCAATTTTTGCTTGGACCGTGTTTCTGTGTCCTAAGAATATTTGCCTAATCTAAGGTCTAGAGACATATCTAACGTTTTATTTGTAAAGCGTCTTAGCTTCTGTTCCTGTGTTTCAGTCTAAGTTTGTCTTCATTCACATTTTACATTATGAGTGAGGTCGACATTGAAATTCATCTTTTGTCCCATATATATATGCAATTATTCACTTGTTAAGCAGACTTTTTCCCCCATTGAAACATTTCAGTATGTTTCTCCCCCAAGAAACAGACATCAGTTGCCCATGTACAGGCCTGTGTCTGTTCTGAATCCTCTGCTCAGACCCACAGACTCACTTACCTGCCACGCAACCCTGATAACTGCAGAATAATGGCAAGTCTTAGAGAGGTGAAAAGATTTGTTATTTAAAATGAATATTGTTTCCACCGTTTAAGAGTGTTGTTTCAAAATAGGTCAAAGCCTAAATCGTCAACATTTCTATATACATTTTAGAATCTCTTTGCCGAATTAACAAAATCACCCACTGGGATTACAATTAGGTTTGCATTGATTTTATAGATGCATTTAGCAATTAGCAATATGGAGTCTTACCAAAAAAATAGTTATATTTCTTAATTTAGTTCCCCTTAATTTTTTCTCAGCAGCATTTTGTAGTTTTTAGTATGAGGTTCTTGTACATTTTTCATAAAATGTATCCCTAATTATTTTATAAATGTTGATGCTCTTGGAATTGGTAATTAAAAATATCTTCCAACTTTTGGGAAGTATAGAAAAATAAAATTTCTTTTCATATATTGACAATTGGATCTTGCAATCCTGTTAATTTTTCTTATTAGATTTAGCAGTCTTAGAAATATCTATATAAATAATTATTTCATCTGCAAAAGAAGATAATTTTACTTATTTCTAATTTTATAGTTTTTATTTTTCAATTTTATTTTTTTTATTTTTGCGAGTATTTGCATATGTATTTATTTATTTTGGCCCTATTGCACTGACTAGTGCCTCAACTACAAAGGTGGTTAAGAGCAGATATTTCCACGTTGTTCTGTTTTCAGAGGATATTGCTCAGTCTCTCAGGAGATGTTGTGGTACTTGTATATACCATAGATTTCCATCATGAAATCTTAGAGTTTTGCAGACTTTTCTCACAGATTTCCACCGTGAAATCTTACAGATTGAGGAAGGCTCTGATCTTGTTAAACGTGTTTCTTTACCTACTGAGATGAGTCTATGATGCTCCCCTTTTCTGTCAGTGAGCTGAGCTGGATTCACAGGCTCACATGTTTTACTCAGCTTTTATGGTTCTATTCAGTGTGGTGGGGTGCTGGTAAGTCTGACACGTTACCCTTAATTCTGTAACGGTAGAATTGGAAATCCCTTTCCTACTCTTTTGTATGAAATACAATGCTTATGATTGAACTGATGAACATGTAATAATAAAAATAATAACAACAATAGCAGAACCAACAAGTAATATATATGGGATCCTTACTAGGTGCTCATACTCATCTCTAAGGCAATGCTGATAAGAGACCCACAAAGTCTTGCACGGTTAAATTTCTGTGGAGACGTGGAATAAGCATCTTGCTCGAGAAAACATAACTTGGAATGGAATGGTCTGAATCTGAGTTATCTTATCCCCAAATCATACTTGTTTTAACACTGTATAACACTATTGTTTATTATCTTTGTCACCAAAGCCCCTTACATCTCTCTGCTGCTCAGGTCTGGGGTCAGGGTTGTTCAGCAAACCCCAACTGCTGCCCACTACGTGTAAGACGCTGCTGAGCTATGGGCTTTCTTTCTGAGGACATGTTGGCAGCATTGTTGTGTCCCCTTCATTCTGCGAACATTAATTCTGTTTGTCGACAGATTTTGTATCATAATGTCTGCCCAAATTCTGAGTTTGACGGCACAACCTTCATTTTTCAATCTGAAGCCTTGGCTTAGATAATATGAAATATGTATGGGTATTTTATGCAACTCAGCCATGGTCCTGTATAAGTAGAGGCATTTTATCAAAAATATATTGTCTCAGATAGATACAAAGTCCATACATGACAAGCTACAACCTCCATTTCACCCTAAGGCTTCTCATCCATAGAACATTAAAAAAAAAAAATCATGATTTTTAATTCAAAGGGGCCTTGAAAAGACTGTCATCTAATTGAGAATACATATGAAAGGACACCCTTTCCTAGTGCCTCAGATGGTAAAGAATCCGCCTGCAACGCAGGAGACTAGGATTCCATCCCTGGATTGGGAAGATCCCCTGGAGAAGGAAATGGCAACCTACTTCAGTATTCTTGCCTGGAAAATCCCATGGACAGAGGAACCTGGTGGGCTACAGTCCATGCGGTTGCAAAGACTCAGAAATGACTGAAGTGACTAACACTTTCACTTTCTTTCATGAAAGAACATATCATCCATGAGGCATAGATGACTGGAAATCAGCTTGTAAGCAGTTCAGCTAAGCAGTTCATCAAATACTCACTGACTACCTGAATTCTTCCTTTTAGTAATGTAACAAATATTTATTGATTCCCTACTACTACTACATACATATATATCTCAGATATGCAGATGACACCACCCTTATGGCAGAAAGTGAAGAGGAACTAAAAAGCCTCTTGATGAAAGTGAAAGTGGAGGGTGAAAAAGTTGGCCTAAAGCTCAACATTCAGAAAACGAAGATCATGGCATCCGGTCCCATCACTTCATGGGAAATAGATGGGGAAACAGTGGAAACAGTGTCAGACTTTATTTTTTGGGCTCCAAAATCACTGCAGATGGTGATTGCAGACATGAAATTAAAAGACGCTAACTGCTTGGAAGAAAAGTTATGACCAACCTAGATAGCATATTCAAAAGCAGAGACATTACTTTGCCGACTAAGGTCCGTCTGTCTAGTCAAGGCTATGGTTTTTCCAGTGGTCATGTATGGATGTGAGAGTTGGACTGTGAAGAAGGCTGAGTGCTGAAGAATTGATGCTTTTGAACTGTGGTTTTGGAGAAGACTCTTGAGGGTCCCTTGGACTGCAAGGAGATCCAACCAGTCCATTCTGAAGGAGATCAGCCCTGGGATTTCTTTGGAAGGAATGATGCTAAAGCTGAAACTCCAGTACTTTGGCCACCTCATGCGAAGAGTTGACTCATTGGAAAAGACTCTGATGCTGGGAGGGTTTGGGGGCAAGAGAAGAAGAGGACAACTGAGGATGAGATGGCTGGATGCCATCACGGACTCGATGGACGTGAGTCTGAGTGAACTCCAGGAGCTGGTGATGGACAGGGAGGCCTGGCGAGCTGCAGTTCATGGGGTCACAAAGAGTCGGACACGACTGAGCGACTGAACGGAACTGAACTGAACTACATGCGACAAACTTGGTACAGCACTGAGAAAAGTAATTATGAGAAGCTCGGCGCGGCCCCCGCTTCCCCCTGGGTGGCTCAGGCCTTGCAAGTGCAGTGTGCCAAGCTGCTGCCGTGATGCCGTCTGTCAGCGTTGACGGCAGAGGCAGAGCTGCCATAGGATCACTACCATTTAAGGTGCTTCTTAGGCTCCAGGCTTTGATACAATGGCTTGTCTCAGTAAAGCCTCATTGTAATTAATGAATTTAAAACAGTATTCTTTTTAAGTGGTTTTGGGATAACTAGGTAACTTTGTGATCAGGAAAAGGGAGGCAAGACAATGGTTTACATTAATGCATAAACTCAAACCCTCAAATGGTGTTCATAAGTAGTTACTCTGTCACTTAAAAATTAGCAGAAAGCCACACAGTTCTTTGGAAAAATGATTATAATCTGTCTCTCAGATTTGACACCACAGAAGAATATATGCAATGATAACTAGGTCAAATAAAAATTTAAATTTTTATACAATAAAAGACTCAAGATTAGAAGATAATCAGTATGAATGTCAAATAAGTGTTATAAATATCTCATCTTAAAAATAGAAAAACTTCAAAAATCCAAAAGATGAAAGATGGAAACAGCTAAGTCACCCAAAAGAAAATGAAAAGTATAAAACAGTACACATTGATATTTAAGGAAATAAAATACGAACAACAACGGTAACAATAGTAAATACTTCCTGCGTCAGGCACTGGGCAAAACACTTTATTGATATTAAATTATTTAATGCTAACGATACACATAAGCGTATACATTCTCCTTCCCATTTTACTGATAACAAAACTGAGGACTCCAGTACTCTTGCCTGGAAAATCCCATGGGGACGGAGAAGCCTGGTGGGCTGCAGTCCACGGGGTCGCTGGGGGTTGGACATGACTGAGCGCCTTCACTCTCACTTTGCACTTCCATGCATTGGAGAAGGAAACGGCACCCCACTCCAGTGTTCTCGCCTGGAGAATCCCCGGGACTGCGGAGCCTGGTGGGCTGCCGTCTACGGGGTCGCACAGAGTCGGACACGACTGAAGCGACTTAGCGGCCAAGTCTCATTTTAAAGACTGGAAAGTTGAAGCTTAAATACCAGCAACTTGCCCAAGGCACCCTCCCTTACAGGACAGAGCCGCCGCTACCGCTTGGCTGGGGAGGGGGCGGGATGCGGTCTGGACTCTGTTCTCTTAAAATCTGTGCTTTGCCATCTTCATGAAGGCTTGTCACAGCGGTGCAGGAGACAGGACTGCTTGAAAATGCTTAGTTTATGAGCATGAACCTCCTTGGAGAAGAGTCCTCTCTCTGGGCCCCACAGGCTCTCTCCTTTCTCTTTCCTTTACCTGAAAACCGTCCAAATGCCTTTCATCACCTTCAAATCCAGCCTGCGGCCACCGACCTCCTGGGCCTTTCCCAGTCCGACTTCTCGGCTCTGAACGCATCACGGGCACCCTGGACTTAAGCCACCGGGACGCTCTGGCCTCCGCAGGCCCAGGCCCCTTTCTCCCTGACTACTGTTTCCCCCTCCGCACCCGCCTCTTGGCACGCTAGCCTCCTGACCTCAGCCCGGCTGGTTCTCAGCCACCATCTCTCAGCTCAGGAGGCACCTCCTCAGAGGGTTAGCGCATCAACACACCTTTGGGGGACACAGTTCAACCCATCCCTCTCATCCACCAATAGCCCTGTTTACAGATGAGGAAACTGAGGGTCAAAGAGACCTGCTAAAAACCAGGCACCCGGCAAGTGGCACAGCTTACATTTGAGTCCAGTCCATCTGAATGGAGAGTCTGCTCTCCCATGAGGCTCATGCGTTTTGGACGTCACGTGAAACTGGGTGATTCCAGGCTTCCCAGGTGGTCCTAGTGGTGAAGAACCTGCCTGGCCAGTGCAGGAGATGGAAGAGACCTGGGTTCGATCCCAGGGTTGGGAAGATCCCCTGGAGGAGGGCATGGCAGCCCACCCCAGTATCCTCGCCTGAGAATCCAGTGGACAGAGGAGCACCGTGGGCTACAGTCCGTGGGGTCGCAAAGAGTGGACACAGCTGAGGAGACTTAGCACCCAGCACTTACCGGGTGGCACTAGTGACAAAGAAAGCTCCTGCCAGCACAGAAGACTCAAGAGGCCCCTCTTCCTTGGATTGGGTAGATCCCCTGGGGAAGGAAATGACAGCCCACTCCAGGATCCTTGCCTGGGAAATCGCATGGACAGAGGAGCCTGGTGGGCTTCATACAGGTCATGGAGCCTCACAACGTTGGACACGACTGAGCACAGCACAAGCAAACGTGAAATTGAGCAGGAGGCGGAGGGAAGACACAGGCCGCTTACCACCATCAGAGGGCGGACTGCAGAGCCTGGGCAGCCCGCAGCTGGGCCACTGGCAGCCTGTAGGGGCGCCTGCGGAGACGCCGGTCGCTCCTGGTTCCGGCGGCCGAGTGCCACCCAGGGCCATGGGGACGCAGAACGCGTGGGTGAACTCACTGCGGCCCCACGTCTTGAACGCCGCCTGTGGACTGCGTACGATCGTCTTTGCTAAGCATGGGTGCTTCTGCCACCTGAGGTCAGGGCCCAAGGCGGTGACAACTCTGCCTGGAACACTTCTTTTTAACAAAGTCCTGTCTCTCCCAAGACGCCAGTTGCATCTCTCTTTGTAGGCGGTCCTCACACCCTGCTCCGCGAGGTCCGCGTCGGCGATGCCTTCCACTGAACTCGCCTTGTCCCTTGGTGGCTTCAGCCCTGCTGTTGTTCAGTTGCTAAGTCGTGCCTGACTCTTGCCACATCTGCCTTTTCTCCCCGCTTGGAATGTCCCTCCCGTTCTCCTTTTATCTGAGTCTCATTTACCCTGGATAACTCAAGTCCCCTCTTCTCTAAGAGACTAATTCCTTGATACCGCTCCTCCATGAAATTCTAAAGTATGGTTCATAGCACACAATTTAACATCTCATGAAATGTTGTTTTATTTTGTTTTGACAATGTCCTATGTATAGGTCTTATTTCTCCATTTAGATTTTAAACTTGCAAGCAGTGAGACTCTAAACTTCTCTCAGATCTCCTTGGTATCTAGGACCATCGTGGTCACACAAATGATGATTTTTAGGAACACAGGCACATTCTCCAGAGCAGGGTTCTCAGAGAAAAGTTAATTCCTTACAGGTCAGAAATCTAGTGTGCTCAGAGCGCCTTGTTATGCAGACGTTAAAATTATGAAAGGACTTTCTCTGCTCTCCTCGCCCCACTCTGCTCTTTATTACGTATTCTGTAAACTAGCAACCAAACTCTGCATCATAAAAACATTGCACATGATAAGCTATAATTAAACATAAATAAAAATAGCATGCAATCCTGCCACCTAGTACAACAATTTTTGCATATAGTTTAAGATGGACATTCTTTTCATACAACAGAATAGGAATAAATGAGACATACTTTTTATAATTGGCTTTTTCACTTAATATTTCATGAGCATTGAACCATATTAATGAACATATTAAACATCAAACATTTTTAAATAGCTGAATTATATTCTATTTTATGAAGGGAGCATCATTTGTGTTGGACATTTCAACTGATCATTAGTTTCACAAATATTTACCCAACTCTTGCTGTATGGCAGGCACTGTTCTAAGTTCCAGGCGTATGGTCTGAACAAAACAAGCTCTCTGCCCACAAGATGCTTATGTTCTAAATAAATATCATATAAGAAACTAATCGCCAGTTCAGGTTCAATGCAGGATACAGGATGCTTGGGGCTGGTGCACTGGGATGACCCAGAGGGATGGTACGGGGAGAGAGGTGGGAGGGGGGTTCAGGATGGGGAACACGTGTACACCTGTGGCAGATTCTTGTTGATGTATGGCAAAACCAATACAATATTGTAAAGTAATTAGCCTCCAATTAAAATAAATAAATTTAAATTAAAAAAATAAAAATAAAAATCAATAGAAAAGACCCATGGGGAAAAAATAAAAGTATAAAGCATTTCTCCATTTTATTATTTCTTTTACAGAAAGAATGAATGGGGAAAAAAAAAAACAGAGAGTAAAATTTAATGCTATTAAAATAAGGTAATAAAAGATAGCATCTCTAAAAATAAATAAATAAATAAAGGCACAAAGAGGAAGTATTTCCAGTCCATTTTTCTTGTGACGACTGCTTCACTGATTTTCGAATGGCGCGATCTGCTCTCCAGGGCAATCTGTCCTCAGTGGACACTAGGCAGTGTCTGGCGAGACTGTCAGTTGTCAGCTTGTTGGAGGTGGGATGGTGGGCCCCACAGGAATCTAGCGGACGCCAAGGATGCTGCTGGACATCCTCCAGGACACAGGAGAGCATGCCTCCCCCCAAGACACGCCAATTAACTGGTCCAAAGGTCAACAGCACCAAGGCTGGAAAGCGTGGCTCAACTTTGAGATAATAAATCCCTAGTCAAACAAATACACTTATAATTTAGTCTCACTGTATAAGAAGTATGTTTAGTCACTTTGCTAAGAACTCTGTTTCGATAACCACCTTTGTCAACCTTTGATATTCAGAGGCTGCCGATTAGAGACCAGTCCTTGGACTTCCCTGGTGGATCAGTGGTTGAGAGTCCACACCCCAACACAGGAGACATGGGTTCGATCCCTGATCCAAGAAGATGAGCCCCTGTGCCATAACCACTCAGGTCCTCATGCCCTTGAGTCCATGATTTGCAGCAAGAGAAGCCACCCCAATGTGTAACCCACGCAGCAGTGAAAACCCAGAACAGCCAAAACATAAATGAATAAAAATGCTAAAGAAAAGAAAAAAAAAAAAAAGAACCTGCCCTTTAATTGAAAACAAGAATATTAAATTATAGAATTGCAGGCACCAAAGAATAAATGAGAGAAGGTGAGTGGGCAGAGGGATTTGTGAGAACTCCAGTTCTCTTAGTATCCACTATTGAATTTATTATATTTAGCAGCTTGGGTTGTGATCCTGACAGTGGGATGTGGTTTGAGGATTAAGGTGGGTTAAGTAAAGTTTCATTACAGGAAAAATAACTCAACTCTTGCTGCCATTGCTACGACTTTTTGAAACTCCTTCAGAAAAAGAACAAGTATTGATCTGAAAGTAAAAATCAATGCTTTAAATTCTGTTCTTTTTCATGAAGAAAAGGAAGTTGTTTCATATATATTTTGAAAAGATATTTAGTTTTACCTGGAAAGGAGATGAATAATTTACAGAGGACATGGTGAAAATTACACAGATGGCCATCTAACTGTATCTGATAAACATAGATTTGGTGCCAGAGTGAATCATTTATTAATATATAGCTTGGTAGACATATGTACCCAAACTTCACCCTGAAAATTTCTTTTTGGGGAGAAGGGTTTGGGAAAAGGTAGAAAGAAAATATTAGCACAATCAAGACAAAATTCTAACACAACCTCTCAAATGTACACCTTTGAGGAATTAATAATTGTACATTTTGCTGTCACAAGTGGTAGTTTCTTAAATTGGCTTTAATTTAAAACATTCTGTTGTACACAATTTTGATGTATGCGAATTGTTAAAAGGCGACTGTTATAAACATAGGAAGTGATCATCAGAATTTAATAATGGGCTATACTTGGGGATAGGAGGATTTGCTTTAGTCTAATATTTGTGTTAAATAAAACAAATTCACAAATGGTGAATCATCCCAGTTAAATATGGACTTAAATATAGAAGACGCATGAAATCACATATAGATAGCCAATTTGAATATTCATAGGGTGAAACAGTCAAGTAACATTCTCTTCTTCCCACTTTCTGCAGTAAAATGTTTATGACGGAGTTGCATGCATATTCAACATACAACAATAAGGTCTTGTTAATTCCTTAAACCTGAAAATTTCAGTGTGTACAATGGGAATCTCTAATATTCAACTATTCTAAATCAATTTTTCTGTTTCATAGAAAAATCAGAATACACAGTACTTATAACTAAGAAGACAGCACACATCTGGCCTTTGCTGGAGCAGGGGACACGGAGGATTAGGTGGCAGTGAGGAGACTGTGGTCTTACATGGCTCGAGCTTCCCAATGTGGCTTCAACCAAGAAAGCAGATCCAGCTGAGCTTAGAACAATATTTTTGAAGAGATCAGGCCCTGAGCCTTTGGAGTTGGACCACTGACTCCAAAACCCTAGACTACCAGAGAACTAACCCTGCTGCTGCTGCTGCTGCTGCTGCTGCTGCTGCTGCTGAGTCGCCTCAGTCGTGTCCGACCCTGTGCGACCCCACAGATGGCAGCCCACCAGGCTTCCCCGACCCTGGGATTGTCTAGGCAAGAATTCTGGAGTGGGTTGCCACGTCCTTCTCCAGTGCATGAAAGTGAAAAGTGAAAGTGAAGTCGCTCAGTCGTGTCCAACTCTTAGGGACCCCATGGACTGCAGCCCACCAGGCTCCTCCGCCATGGAACTACCAGGGAACTAACCCTAGAGGGTATCAAATAGTGAGAACTCACACAAAGGGAACCACTTGAATACAAGACCAAGCATCACCCAACCACCAATAGCACCCTGTGCAGGACGACTCATCTAAACAGCAAGAAAACAAAAATACAGACCCAGCCATCAGCAGACAGGATCACCACCTCACTCAGCCTTGGCCATCAGAGGAAAAACAAACAAACAAAAACTCAGCACAAAGCTCATGCCATAAGAAGCTTACAGAAACACTAGCCCAACCTTGGCGGGCAGAAACCAAAAGGAAGAAAGAATCCAACCTTGAAGCCTGGGAAAAGCAGACCTCAGACACAGTTAATTTAAAAAAAATTAATGAAAAGGCAGAGAAATACTATACAAATGAAGAAACAAGCTAGAAACACAGAAGTCCAAATAAATGAAGATGAAATAGGCAAACTACCTGAAAAAGGATTCAGAATAATGAGAGTAAAGATGATCCAAATGGAGAAAATGCAAGAATCAAGTAACAAAAACCTAGAAGAATTAAAGAATAAGCATGCAAAGACAAACAACACAATTACTGAAATTAAAAATACTCTAGAAGGAATCAATAGCAGAATATCTGAAGCAGAACAGATCAGTGAGCTGGAAGGTAAAATGATGGAAATAACTTCGGAAGAGCAGAATAAAGTAAAAAGAATGAAAAGGACTGAGGATAGTCTCAGAGACCTTTGGGACAATATCAAATGCACCACCATTCAAATAATAGGGGTCCCAGAAGAAGAAGAGAAAACAAAAGCACATGAGGAAATTTTTGAAGAGATAATAGCCAAAAATTCCCCCAACATGGGAAAGGAAATGGTTAATCAAGTCCAAGAGGCACAAAGAGTCCCATTCAGGATAAACCCAAGGAGAAACATGCCAAGACACACACTAATCAGACTAACAAAGGCTAAACATGAAGAAAGAATGTTAAAAGCAGCAGGGGAGAAGCAACAAGCAACATACAGGGGAGACCCCATACACTCAACGGATCTTTCAGCAGGAGCTCTGCAGGCTAGAAGGGAAAGGCAGGGTACATTTAAAGCCCTGAAAGGGAAACACCTACAGCCAAGAGTGCTGTACCAGGAAGGATTTCTTTCAACATTGATGGAGAGATAGAAACCTTTTCAGACAAACAAAAGTGAAGAGAATTCAGTACCAACAAACCAACTTTATAACAAAGGTTAAACAGACTTATAAGTCAAGAAATACAAGAGAAGAAAAAAGATCTACAAAACCAACACCAAACAATGAAGAAAATGCCAATAGGAACATATATATCAATAATTACTTTAAATGTAAATGGATTAAATGCTCCTACCAAAGACACAGACTGGCTGAATGGATACAGAAACAAGACCCATATATATGCTTTCTACAGGAAACCCACTTTAGACCTCAAGACACATATAGACTGAAAGTGAGAGGATGGAAAAATATATTCCATGCAAATGAGAAGCAAAAGAAAGCTGGAGTAGCAATCCTCATATCAGACAAAAGAGACCTTAAAATAAAGAATATTACAAGAGATAAGGAAGGACACTATATAATAATCAAGGGATCAATCCAAGAGGAAGACATAATAATTTGTAAATATCTATGCACCCAACATGGGAGCACCTCAATACATAAGACAAACACTAACAGACATAAAAGGAGACACTGAGAGTAACACAATAATAGGAGGCGACCTTAACCCCCCACTCACACCAGTGGACAGACCATCAAAACAGAAAATGAATAAGCAGACACAAGTCTTAAATGATACATTAGGTGAGATGGATCTCACTGATATCTTCAGGACCTTCCCTCCAAATGCAGAAGAACACACCTTCTTCTCAATTGCACATGGAACATTCTCCAGGATTGACCACATCTTGGGTCGCAAATCAAACCTCAGTAAATTTAAGAAAATTGAAATTATATCAAGCATCTTGACAACAACACTATGAGACTAGATATCAATTACAATTTTAAAAAACTGTAAGAAACACAAACATGTGGAGATTAAACAATACGTTTCTAAATAACCAACAGGTTACTGAAGAAATCAGAAGGGAAATTAAAAATATTTCTAGAAACAAATGACAATGAAAACACGGCAACTCAAAGCTTATGGGATGCAGCAAAAGCAGTCCTAAGAGAGAAGTTTATAGCAACACAACCCTACCTCAGGAAACAAGAAAACCATCAAATAGACGGCCTAACTTTACACCTAAAGCAACTGGCAAAAGAAGAACAACAACAACAAGCACACACCCAAAATTAGCAGAAGGAAAGAAATAATAAAGATCCAAGAGGAAATAAGTCAAAAATAAATGAAAGAAACAACAGTAAAGATTAACAAAAATAAAAGCCGGTTCTTTGAGAAAAACAAAATTGACAAACCTTTAGCCAGACTCATCAAAAAAAAAAAAAGAAGGATCAAATCAACAAAATTAGAAATGAAAAAGGAGACAACAGATGTTGTCTGTGTTACAATAGACAACACAGAAATACAAAGGATTTAAGAGACTATTATGAGCAACTATATGGCAATAAAATGGATAACCTGGAAGAAATGGACAGATTCTTAGAAAAGTTCAATCTTTCAAAACTGAACCAAGAAGAAATAGAAATTATGAACAATCCAGTTACAAGCCCTGAAATTGAAGCTGTGATCAAAACTCTCCAAAAACAAAAGCCCAGGACTGGATGGCCTCACAGAAGAATTCCATCAAACATTTAGAGAAGAGCTAATGCCTATCCTTCTAAAACTCTTTCAAAAAATTGCAGGAGAAGAAACACTTCCAAACTCATTCTACAAGGCCACCACCACCCTGATACCAAAACCAGATAAAGACAACACAAAAAGAGAAAACTGCAGGCCAATATCACTGATGAACACAGATGCAAAATTTCTCAACAAAATTTTAGCAAACAAAATTCAGCAACACATCAAAAAGCTCATACACCAGGGTCAAGTTGGGTTTATTCCAGAAATGCAGGATTCTTCAATATATGCAAATCAATCAATGTGATACTCCATATTAACAAACTGAAAGATAAAAACCATATCTCAATAGATGCAGAAAAAGCCTTTGACAAAATTCAGCACCCATTTATGATTAAAACTCTTCCACAAAATGGGCATGGAAGGAACCCATCTCAATGTAGTAAAGGCCATATATGATTAGCCTATAGCAGACGTTATTCTCAATGGTGAAAAACTGAAAGCATTCCTCCTAAGATCAGGAACAAGACAAGGGTGTCCACCTTCACCACTACCATTCAACATAGTTCTGGAAGTCCTAGCTACAGCAATCAGAGAAGAAAAAGAAATAAAAGAATCCAGATTGGAAAAGAGGTAAAGCTCTCACTGTTTGCAGATGACATGATACTGTACATAGAAAACCCTAAAGAGAGTATCAGAAAATTACTAAAGCTAATCAGTGAATTTAGCAAAGTTGCAGGATACAAAATCAATACACAGATATCACCTGCATTTCTATATATTAACAATAAAAAAAAACAGAAAGAAAAATTAAGGAATCAATCACATTCACCATTGCAACAAAAAGAATTAAATATCTAGGAATAAACTTACCTAAAGAGACAAAGAACTGTACACAGAAAATTATAAGACACTGATGAAGGAAATCAAAGATGATATAAACAGATGGAGAGGTATTCCATGTTCCTGGGTAGGAGGAACCAATATTGTGAAAAGGACTACACTGCCAAATGCAATCTACAGATTCAACATGATCCCTATCAAACTACCAATGGCATTTTTCACAGAACTAGAACAAAAAAATTCACAATTTATTTGAAAGCACAAAAGACCCAGAATAGCCAAAGCAGTCTTGTGAAAGAAGAATAGAGCTGGAGGAATCAACCTTCCTGACTTCAGATTATACTACATAGCTACAGTCATCATAACAGTATGGTACTGGCACAAAAAAGAAATACAGACTAATGGAACATGATAGAAAGCCCAGAAATAAACCCATGCACCTATGGGTATCTTATTTTTGACAAAGGAGGCAAGAATATACAATGGGGCAAAGACAGCCTTTTCAATAAATGGTGCTGGGAAAACCAGACAGCAACATGTAAAAGAATGAAATTAGAACACTTCCTAACACCATACACAAAGATAAACTCCAAATTGATTAAAGACCTAAATATAAGGCCAGAAACCATAAAACTCTTAGAGGAAAACATAGGCAGAACACTCGATGACATAAACCAACACAAGATTCTCCACGACCCACCTGCTAGAGTAGTGGAAAGAAAACCAAAAGTAAACAAGTGGGACCTGATTAAACTTAAAAGATTTTGCACAGCAAAGGAAACTATAAGCAAGGTGAAAAGACGACCCTTGGAATGAGAGAAAGTAATATCAAATGAAACGACTGACAAAGGATTAATTTCCAAAATATACAAGCAGCTCATACAATTCAATACCAGGAAAACAAACAACCCAATCAAAAAGTGGAAAGGAAGAAAGTCGCATCTGACTCTGCAACCCCATGGACTGTAGCCTACCAGGCTCTTCCGTCCATGGGATTTTCCAGGCAAGAATACTGGAGTGGGTTGTTATTTCCTTCTCCAGGGGATCTTCCTGACCCAGGGATTGAACCTGGGTCTCCCACATTGTAGGCAGACGCTTTACCATCTGAGCCACCAGGGAAGTCCAATCAAAAAGTGGGAAAAAGACTCAAAGAGACATTTCTCCAAAGAATATATACAGATGACTAACAAACACATAAAAAGATGCTCAACATCACTCATTATTAGGGAAATGCAAATCCAAACCACAATGAGATATCACCCCAAACTGGTCAGAATGGCCATCATCAAAAAGTCTACAAGCAATAAATGCTGGAGAGGGTGTGGAGGAAAGGGAACGCTCTTGCACTCTTGGCGGGAATGTAAATTGATACAGCCTCTATGGAAGACGGTATGGAGCTTCCTTAAGAAACTAGGAATAAAACCACCATATGACCCAGCAATCCCCCTCCTAGGCATATACCCTGAGGAAACCAGGGTTGAAAAAGACACATGTATCCCATTGTTCACTGAAGCACTATTTACAATAGCTAGAACATGGAAGCAACCTAGACACCCATGGACAGATGAATGGATAAAGAAGTTGTGGTATACATGCACAGTGGAATATTACTCAACCATAAACAGGAATACGTTTGAGTCAGTTCTGATGAGGTGGATGAACCTGGAACCTATTATACTGAGTGAAGAGAGTGAGAAAGAGAAAGATAAATATCATATTCTAATGCACATATACGGAATCTAGAAAAGTGGTTCTGAAGAATTTATTGACAGGGCAGCAATGGGAAAAGAGAAATAGAGAACAGACTTATGGACATGGGGAGAGGGGAGGAGAGGGTGAGACGTATGGAAAAAGTAACATGGAAACTTACCAAAAAAAAAGCACACACTTATCCTCCAAAATATTCTTGAATATTTGAATATGATTTGTTGTTTGTTATTTTAGGGTATGATCCTGGCAAGTTGTCTGTATTCTCTAAGACTCATTTTTTCTCAAATATGCAAGAAAATAGGAAAAATAATATCAATTATGAAGCTTATTGTAAGTTTATATAAACTGGAAAAAATAAAATGGCTTAGCATAATGTCTGGTATATTGAGAAGAAGTATAGAGATAGTAATGATTTCTTAAGTTATAGGTTATATGAATTAAAGCTCCATGAAAAAAAAGTGAAAGTGTTAGTCACTCAGTCGTGTCCAACTCTTTGCAGCTCCATGAGTTGTAGCGCACCAGGCTCCTCTGTCCATGAAATTGTCCAGGCAAGAATACTGGAGTGGGTTGCTATTTCCTTTTCCAGTGGATCTTCTTGACCCAGGGATAGAACCCGGGTTTCCCACATTGCAGGCAGATTCTTTACCAGCTGAGCCACCAGGGAAGCCCTTAAAACTACATAAGTTAACATTAATAAACCTTGGAAACCTACGTTGAGTCATAAGAAGGGAAAGAGCAGGGAGAAGTTACGATTGGAGAGGACAACCCAGGATTATTTATTCATATGAGCGATTAAGGGGGGCAGTAGGACCCATAAGTACTTGTTCTTTATAATTTGTTGCATGTCTTTATTAAAAATAAGATTGAACATAAAACTGAGTCCACTCCATATTTACTAATCATCATCAGAAGGCACGGCTCACACTGGCCACTTCTGATGGTTTTGTTTCTACACTGCACAGCACTTATGATATTACCCATACTGCAGTAAGCAAAGTTTTAGCTCAGCAGAACAGTGGACGAAGCTTGAAATATTCTCTATGTATTGGTTTGGCCAAAAAGTTCATCTGGGTTTTCCCACAGCATCTTATGGCAAACTGGGATGAATTTTTTGGCCAACCCAATATTATTCCGGACGTATTTACTCATTTATTTTTATACCCAACAAGATGGTTTTCTTGCCATGGTAAGGTATTCTGCCCTCACTAATCTCTGTAGCCAGGTGCTTAGCTGTTTACCTTTTATAGTTCTTCATCATAGCTCATATCAAACAGGGGAAATAGGATGCATTTTTAATACAGCTAGAGAGAATATGGCAATGAGGTTTGTTGTCTGTTCACAACAACTGATTGTAACGCTTCTGCCATCCCATGCCTATGTTGTGGTTTAGTCCCTAAGTCACATTTGACTCTGGTGACCCCATGGACTGTAGCTCGCCAGGTTCTTCTATCCATGGGATTTCCCAGGTAAGAATATTGGAGTGGGTTGCCATTTCCTTCTCTAGAGGATCTCTAGCGGATCTTCCTGACCCAAGGATCAAACCAGCATCTTCTACACTGGGAGGCAGGTTCTTCATCACTGAGTCACCAGGGAAGCCCTCCAAGTCTCTGCTGCTGCTGCTGCTGCTGCTGCTGCTGCTGCTGCTGCTGAGTTGCTTCAGTCCTGTCCGACTCTGTGTGACCCCATAGACGGCAGCCCACCAGGCTCCCCCTGTCCCTGAGATTCTCCAGGCAAGAGCACTGGAGTGGGTTGCCATTGCCTTCTCCAATGCATGAAAGTGAAAAGTGAAAGTGAAGTCACTCAGTCGTGTCTGACTCTTAGCAACCCCGTGGACTGCAGCCTACCAGGCTCCTCCATCCATAGGATTTTCCAGGCAAGAGTGCTGGAGTGGGGTGCCATCGCCTTCTCTGCCAAGTCTATGAGTTACCTGTAATTCAAATATGCTTGGCATCTTTTAATGGACCTTGTTCATGAGTTTCAGAAAGGTCTGTTTTAGGTCTGCCACTGGTTTAAAAAGCAAGATTTATGTATAGTCTAAATAAAATGCTCATAGTATAAGAAACACTTGACTTTATGTTAGTATATTTAATCTCTATTTTTTCCTACTCAGATCCTCAAATAAATATTTGACTGATTGACAGAGAGTAGGTGTTACCTTCTAATTTGAAAATGAATTTTAACTTTCACATTGTTGAAAAAGAGTATTACCATTCACTCAATAATTAGACTTAATTGATGTGAAAATGTAAATGCTACCTTGACACCATATATTTCAAACTGTGTATATTTCACAACTTTAAATGAACTCCTGAGACCACAGCTACAAGATATATTCTATCAGCTTGTGGTATACTCCTGTAGCAAGCATATTTAAAAGCCCAATTGCAGATATTCAAAAATAAAATTAGAAACCCAAGGCAAAATACTACATTTTCTATTCTGATTTCTAGACTACACATGGTATCTATTTTTTTCATGTCAGGCATTGACTGTTTATATTGCTTTATTGTCTGTATTTTAATCACCATCATCATTAAATAGTTAGCAGCCAATGCAACACCAAAAGCACAGGCAGAGAAGGCAAGCACTAGACAGATGGGAGCACGTGCACGAGAAAGCTCCTGCACAGCAGAGGAGAGAACGATCCGCAGAGCAGAGAGAACGATCCGCAGAGCAGAGAG